>NC_143386.1:16880000-17480000 GCF_980474605.1 Leiobunum rupestre
ATATTATATATATATTGTATATATATATAATGTGGATATATTATATATATATATTGTATATATATATATAATGTGGATATATTATATGTAATGTGGATATATTATATGTAATGTATTATTATATGTAATGTATTATATATATATCTATCTATACAGGGTGTTACGGGAGACTGTCATAAATTATAGGGCGTATTCTTTGAAAATGTCTAAAGAACATGGATGATAAAGCGTTTCGTTTCAAAGTTTTGGGCCGTCGAAAATTTTCCGTCAAAACACGAAAACAGCCTTAAAAATGAAGTCCTGTATTTTGCCTTGATCCCAATTGTTTTCAGTTATTACTCATTTGTGTTTTACGAGATTAGATAAATTAGTATCAAAAGTGCATTATTTCATTATAAGTAGGCTACGTGTACTAGTGAATTTAATAATTAATATTAAGATGACGAATAGTGTCACAAGCATCAATTATTCTTTGGCGTAGGTCGTCAATGTCGCGGATTTCAGTTTGTACACTTAAGTTGTCCCCAAAGAAAAAAATCGGGATAATTGAAATCCAGGGAGCGAGTCAGCCACGGAACTGGGCCCCCTCGACCAATCCACCGCAAAGGAAATGTCCTATCAAGGTGGTCCCTTACTGGCCTGCTAATATGTGGCGCGGGGCTCCATCGTGCAAAAACCACATTTGCGCTCACGTTGCTAATGGCACGTCATCCATGAACTCGGGTAAGATGTCTTGCAAAAAACGCGAATACGCCTCACCATTTAGTCGAGGTGAAGAAAGTAAGGTTTAACTAAATAATCGCCCACAATGCCACACCAGACATTTACGCTAAATTGCTCTTGGTGTGTTCTAACGAGGAGGGTTTATTTGACTCCACTGGTGACTGGTATACAGATTTATTATTCCGTCACGTGATAAATATATATTAATTGATTTGATTGATTTTTAATTTAAAGTGCATTAGAACAGTACAAGTACCAACAAGCTAATACACTGAGCACAATCGTCGTCAAAAACATTGCGTACAATTTCTTTTTATATTAGGATTTTAGAATAAATTTTCTTCCAAACAGCATACGTAATAATTGTACAAATTATATATATATATATATATATATAATGTTGAATACAAATGATTATGGAATTTGTAATGATGTTTTTACTAAAATTCTTCCGACACGTTTTATATCTTTTTTTTATTTTTATCTGAGTTATTTTTAACATTTTTGTATACCATCCAAATATACATATATGTATATTTGGATGGTATACAAAAATGTTAAAAATAACTCAGATAAAAATAAAAATAAAGAAATACAATAAATTTAAACATTTAAAGATATAAAACGTGTCGGAAGAATTTTAGTAAAAACATCATTACAAATTCCATAATCATTTGTATTCAACATTGCTCTATTTAGTATATTCGATTGACGGGCGGGGGGGGGGGGGGGGGTGAGTAGAAAGGTTTCCTATTTCTATTAAAGAGTATGCTACAATTAAGTGCTAACAACAAGTTCGGGACATTTATAGCGTGACACCAAAAGGTTATTTATAAATTTTACGTCACGTTTTAAGAAAGTAGTTGAAGTTGGATCTATTTTGTATTTAGTTAAAAAATATGAGTAGTTTAAAGTGATATTTGTATTATGATTTAACCCAGAGATTGCATTGCACAAATGATATAATTTCCGTTTCATTTTTCCAATTTTCGCTAAGATAGTTTCAAACGAACTAGTAAAAGTTACAGAACAATAAAACATTGAGGACACGATTAGAGATTTATATAACGCTATTAACCACGGAATTGATTTCATTTGCTTTGAGATTTTAAAGGAGGCGCCAAGAAGTTTAATGCTTTTTATTATGAATTGGTTGACGTGGTTAGTGAATAAAACTTTCGAATCGAAGAAAACTCCGAGATCTTTAACGTAGTCTTGCCTGTTCTATAAATTGTCATTAAGTTTATAATTAAAAGCTATTTGATTGGTTTTTCTCGTATAAGAGACGACAACAGTTTTATCGGAGTTGATAGGAATATTACTATTCAGACACCAAGTCAGTGTAAATAGCGCCTCCGCAGACCCCATGCCACGGGGGGGGGGGGGGGGGGCAAACGTTTATAATTAAAATCGGTGCTATTTAAAAGGGCCCCGAGTCGGTTTTCGCGGGGGTCCCGGAGTTCCTAGTTACGCCACTGCACCAAGTATGTAACTCATATAGGTCTCTTTGAAGTAAGTAACAATCAGTTGGCGACTGAATAACTTTACACAATTTGTGGTCATCGACCAATTAGATTAGTTTGGAATGTTTAAATAGAGTCGGAAACTCTGCGATATAAACGTTGAAAAGGAGTGGGCCCAAAGAAGACCCTTGGGGGACCCCGCATGTGACGTCATAGGACACCTTTGTGATTTCTCCATTAATATTTACAAAGTTTCTGCGGTCGGACAAATAGTCTTTCGCCCAATGAAGTAAACTTCCACCTAGCCCGTAATGAGATAATTTAGCAATCAATATCGGATGGGACAGGCGGTCAAAGACCTTTGAGAGGTCGATATATTGTGTCGACTTTACCACGGTTTGTCACCAGAGGTTCGACGAAATTTGAAAAACAGGCAAGATTAGTTTCGACAGATCTCCCAGTGTATCAGAATTTATAGCCTGGTGTACAGCAACAGAGACCATACCACCGGAGGTCTATCATCATAGTGCCCTACGGCAGCGTCCACAAGCCCGGACAGGAGGCAAATCCAGCATGGATAGTAGTACCCTACTACTGATGGTCGCACCTTTGACGCAAGCCACTCAACCCAGCAGAAGGTGCAGCAATGGGACGACCTTTTTTAAATATCAGCGATATAACTATATTTTCCATTCTGTTGGGAAAGTTCCATTATAGAATGATAAAATATCCCATGTATCACAGCCGGTCGTATTAGAGTCGGGTTGTAGTCGAAAAGTCGGTTTTAAGTCGAAGACCAAAAGCCGACTTAAAAAGTCATTAACGTTTTAGCGATGAAAATAGGTAGCAACGCATTTAAGACTTTTTGGAGTCGGTATGCCGACGCAAAGCTGACTTAAAACAAGTTGGCAAGCCAAAATATACCTCTCCTCGGAAGAATGGTCCCTAGTGGTATTACTTTCTCGACACGACCCCCAAAGATATATCCGCAATTCAGAGTTATTTACGAAAAACGTATTCTCGGTTCAAACCCTGCCCGTTATAAATTTTTAATTTAAATTTAAATAATTGAGACGAAACAATCGAGTTTAATTTATTCAGAATATTATAAATTAAGTAGTTACAACAGCGAGTTAGACTTACTAAAACAATGCACAATTGAATTTAACCCTTTTTACAGTACATGTTTATCAGTTGAATATAATACTAAGCAAATTTTAATGAAAGAAATATCTACAGATCTTTAACGCTCATTTTATTTCAACACTCGTAGACTTCCAGTTGACGTTGTGACACATACCGCATGAAAAAGACCAATGCCGTCCAATTTCCAATATCATATAATGACTCGCACACCCAGGAAATCATTGACTGCGTTAGAAATCGTAGATATCCAAATATCCACACCAAATATATTTACAAGAAGCAAAAACCTTACCATCAACAAAGCACAGAGAGCCACTTGACTAACCGCCAGCTCTTAAAGCAATAAACGTTAAATTATCGTCTTTGAATTAACACAACTACATATAGGTCGTTAAGAATACCCGTAAATAAATAACAAAAAACTAACAAAGTGGACTACCCACAGGGTCTACCCTTTAACCCTCTTATCTCGGCTGACTGCGCTAAAACAAGATTTAACCTTTAAAATTTCATTCGTAAAAAAACCAGATTAGGCCTTCATAAATTCATTAATAGAAAAAGACTTTATTACCTATTATGCTTACGATGCGTGTCTTAATTTCAGTGAACCTAAGCAGCTATCGGTGGTTCTGTGGTAGAGCACTCGACTGCCAAGCCGAATGGTCTGGGTTCGAAACCTGGGTGGCGCCTTTGTTTTTAATCAATAGAGAAACGCTAAATTAGAATTTCTTCGATGCAATAATTTCAATTTCAATTCTATTTCAATTAAACCAAAATTTCGTACTCTATTAAATACGCTTCAGATAAAGCTGAAGGTCTAATTTTCAATAAGGCGTAACAAGTGTCGGTGGTTCTGTGGTAGAACGTCCGCCTGTCAAGCAGGAGGTCTCGGGTTTAAATCCCGCCCGATGCGATCGCAAATTGATACTAAGACGAATACCGTGTACAACTGGTGGAAACCCTGCCATTGGACGTTGAGCGGTAGCATTACACTCAGCACTCGGTCCGTCCCAAAGTCATTAAGAAGAAGTTGGAGAGAAAACGCCCATATAAACACAACAGATTCAACATGCACAACCATCAGAACACAAACACAACAAATTCAACACTCACAACCTACGCATAAACATTACAAAAACGTAATACACCAAACCGTCACGACGGTGAGCGAAAAAACACCATCCAAACCAAACCGCAAATGAATCCGTTAACGCTCACCGTCACACAGTGGTTTTGCTAACCCTTCGAGAAACTGCGAACGCAGAGATCTCGAGAAACTGCGTACGCAGTGATTACACTTTGCACCGAAAATGCGAACGCGTTCGCAGGCCTGACAGACAGACACGGTGGTTGTATAACCCCTCCTAGGGGACTTTGTCCCCTTGGAGAGGTAATTATAGTTCAATTGCCGACTTTAAAACGACTACATTTTGAAATCTGCCGGGAGTAGTGGCTCACTCCTGTAATCCCAGGCGTCCGGGAGGCAGTGTTTGTGGAAGGCCGTGTGAGGACGACTACCAATCCCCCAACGGGTGGTCGGGATTCTTCCGCCACGGGTGTCTCCACCCCTGTCCCCACGTATCCCCCCGTTGGCGTGGCCGTTACACATATCTCACCCTGATTAATCAGTTATTGTGTGTGTGCTGGTGTCTAAGGCCTCGGGTCGACACCGATATTTGTGTATCTCAATAAAAAAAAAAAAAAACATTTTGAAATCTACTATCGGAGCGCCATCTTCGGTCCCGTTTCGTAACTATTAGAGATAAATTGTTCTCGCTTTCGGTTGATTTACACTTGGATTAATAATATGCTACTGGATATAGCACTTAAATTTTTAGGCGTCGTTCAAAGTTCGCAGCGCACCTCTAGCGCCATCTATCGGTACGAAAATGTAACTACTGGATTGGTGTGACAAATTTATTGTACGCGCGCGTTGTTATTTATACACGTGTTCGGCAGCGTGCAACAATATATTTCTGTACATTAACAATTAATTTATAGAATTTCTTTTGGTAAGTTTTATAATTATCTATTTATTTATTTTTATTATTTAATATAAAATAATAGTATATATATATACCTTTTTTTACACTGTGAACAGTTTTCAATTTTTAGGAAATTGAAGTAAAATAATGAATTGTTGGGACACTTATGAAGTGTTAGGGATTCCGAACCCTAAAAGGAACTTAGTCAGTAGTTCAGATACTGAATCTTCAGGTAAAAACCATGGAAATTTTTCTTTAATTAGAGATATTTAAATGGTATGTTTGAAACAGAACTCACGGAAGAATCAGATGGAAATACCCAAAAGTGCGAAAAATCCGAATCATCTGGTATGATATCTTTCTATTTATTGGTATTGGAGCATACTTCTTCAAGAAATTAACCTTTTTAACAATTAGATGACAGTGAGAATGAAAGGATAAGCATCCACGTTAAAAACATGGAAGACAGGGATGGTGGTCTTTATAGCTCTTCAGGTATATAAGAGAACATTTTATCTTATAATTAGAAAATTTATAGCTTGTTTTGCCCGTACCTAGATGAAAATTTAACCAGTGGTGACGAATTTCTCAGTAATGAAGAAATAGATAGGTTTTACCAAGAAATGAACACATCTTCTTTAAAAACGAAAGGGAAAAATCGAATACCTCTAGCGACTTTAACAAAGTAAAGATTAACATTTTTCAATTTAAATTTTAAATATTTATTGTTAATTTCCATCCGCAGCAGCTCAAATTCTAGTCAGAAACCAAAGCCTCCACTAAAAAGGGCAAAAAGGATAATTCGACATCATATGATTCATCGTAAGTTTTAAAAAAACAGTGATGGCAAAAATAGCTTTCTAATGCTTTTAACACATTTAGCCAACATATATGATGCGGAATTTGGTGGTATTATCACTGAAGTTCAAAGTAGAATGAACAATTCGAAATTGGAATATTCAGTGAGCGGAAGACGTGCAATAGAGTGGATTTCTGGTCTGAATTTCAGGGAGTTGAGTGAGCTCAAAGGGGCAGTTAGAGAAATCCTCACTCAAACAACGGAAGACAAAGTGTCAATAAAATTAAATAAATTAATTAGGAATCAGAAGAAAATTGAACAGATACTCCACTCATTGAAACATTCCACAGTAAGTAAAATTTTGCAACGAAGTTCTGAAAAATTATCTTAGTTTCATTCTAACAAAGAAATTTTCTCCTATTATAGGGTTATCAAAATCTACAATTACAAGAACGGAAATTTGCAATGAACAGTTTAATAAGGCAGACTGTAGAAGTTGGTTCAGTACCAAAAAAAAACATACCAATTAACCTTAATGTTCCAGTTGAAGAAGCAAAAGATACGTTAATGTATGTCATTGGGGCTGTATTGAGGTCAATTGGTAGGAGGTCTGATTTTGGTGTTGAACTGGCTAAAAGATTAACAACTACTAAGGAAAATACCTCTAAGGAACTCAGTACATGGATAGAGTCTCAAGACAGAGGGGGGTTATTTTACCCAACAGCAGAAGCATACGAGTTTTTTGTAGCAATGTATAGTCAGATTGCAAAATACTACGGAAAAATGTCTATCGACAATAGAGTGGAAAAGGCCAAAGAAGAAATTTTGTCGAGCGAAACCATTCAATTAAAGTGGAATAGTTTTTTTGAAAACAATGTTCCGGAAGAAGAAAAAATTAAATTATTGAATCATTGCATCCGAAATTATATCAATACAATTGCAAACGGACATTTAAAGAAGTTGAAAGACGATTTCAAAACAAAAGCTGCAGCAAAAGCTTCAAAATCTAAAGCCAATGCCAAAGATAGGCAAAGAAAACAATTACAGCAAATGTCATTAGGGTTAAATAAATGAAGCGTTTGTTTTTAAAATGACTTAATTTATTCCAAAGGTTCTACCACAGACTCCATTGAAGTGTTCCCCAATGTACTGTGACAAGGAATTTTATATGTTTTTAGCATAAATAGAGCTTCGCGGTTGTTCCCTATTGTATCTACCGTAGGATTCTCATTGGAGCCATTTGCTCCTCGTTGTCTAGAGAACTCTAACTCTAGCGGATCCTGGTTAAAATTGCCCGTAAGTACAAATTTAGCCCCTTTAAGCAAAAGGAATTTAAGAATTCCTATCATGGCTTTAGCTGTAATGAAAAGAATATATTAATTGCTTTTTTTCCGTGCAGAAAGAAATTTGGTATTTACTCGTTTGTCTTAATCCGGAGAGAGTTTCTTGAGAGAGTATCATTTTATTTCTATCAGCCAGTTCATAATTTCCGGGGCGTTGCATGGTATCTTGCTCCCAGTCATCCAAGTAATTTAAAAAATCATTTTCCAGCCACTGAAAGAGTACCAAAGGTTAATATATTGAAAATGAGTATAACTGTTTCATTATCATTACCTTTAGACGGCTATCATTAATAGAGCAAAAAGGCCTCTTGTTCGGCTTTCTTTTGTGGTAAGATTCGTTGAAGTTGCATGTATTTAAGATGTCGAACCACTTATCAAATAATCGGATAAAAGTTACTGTTTCGGTGTATTTTTCTTTCTCATCTCCTTCGAAGATTGATTCTATTGCATTTGCAACTGAGCTACTCAACACCTGAGAAGCATAACGAACTTTCATCTTGCTATATGAATTAAGCCTGATATGGTCTATTGTAAGCTTATGGGCTTTACGTAAATTTCCTGCGTTCAACATTTCTCTTCTATAAAGTTCATATATGGGGTGCCAAGTAATGTTTTTGCCATTTTTGTACATTAAGCGAATCTTGGAACCTTCTTGGCTTGAGTGCAGACAATTTCGAGTAGTTTTTAATAGATGGGGAGGGTCTAACATAAAGAAAATAGGTCTTTCCTCATCTAAACAGTATGGGTTGACACAGCAGTGAGGAATTTCTTGGGTGCAATCTGTGTTGATATTGAAAAATTTTCGATTGGTTGCCGCCCCATCTCCAATAATGGATATAATTTTGAAGCCTAAAGATTCTAGTTTATCCACAGCTTCCCATATTATAGAATTCAGATCGTCTGCGGTTAAACTATTCGTTGCAAAATGCGCGAAAGGATATTTCACGTGGCTCGTTGCACCCCGAAGCATCAACATTAACACGTGTGTCGCAACTGCTTTGTTTGAATATTCCTCCTTTGAATTTATATTATTTCTGGCTTCATTTAAGTTAGTGTACCCTATAATTTCACCAGTTTCCTTTTTATAAATTAGTTCCTCTTTAGCTTTTATTTCATCTAAGAGGATACTGTAATATTGCTTGTAAGGCGGAAGAGTTTCAGGCTTTATGTCTCTTTTCATTTGGTTTAACACCTCGTCAGAAAATCCCAGGGTACGCTTATCTTTTGGTGTATGACGAAACAAAGTACTGTAAGATGGCAACTGTAATATTTTAGAATCCGCTAAACTTCTATAGGCGGTGGGCGATTTATGATATTGGTACAAACACCATTTTATCACCAGTGGATGCCATCTCCGCCCATGCTTGTCTGATTTCTTTATAATTTTTAATTGGGTTCGAAGGAAGAGTGCTGCGAAGGAATTCTCATTCTTTGGTAATGAGTTCTCTAAAATCGCCTCTATACAGGAATCATCACCATCGTCAAGG
The DNA here is from genome assembly GCF_980474605.1 of Leiobunum rupestre. Classification (NCBI taxonomy): domain Eukaryota; kingdom Metazoa; phylum Arthropoda; class Arachnida; order Opiliones; family Sclerosomatidae; genus Leiobunum; species Leiobunum rupestre. The sequence continues at coordinate 16,888,947 of NC_143386.1, forward strand.
CGTTTTCCTTCTGTATCTATATCTTTCAAGATTTTTTTTTGTAATCGTTTGATTTTTCTCCTTGATAACATTTCTCGAGACTTTGACACTTTCATAAGTTCTATGAGCTCTTCCTTAGACAATGATTTGTACTTCTTATTTGTCTTCTTCTCATTCAATTTTCTAGTTTTTAAAGCGCAACTTCTTAACTTTAAACAAAAAACACACGTTTTCTTATTGGACAACTGGCTACACATTTTATCGTGTATTGCTCCAGAAGCTAAGCAGAATTTTCCTCTGGATCTATCTTGCAACAGTTTCACTAGTTCTTCTCCCACTACTCCACTACACACCTGTAATTCATTGAACTTGAGCAATATACTAAGCAGCTCATTTTCACTACACACAGTTTTTGGCAGAGCAATCAAATTGTGACTCTCCAAATTCTGGCCCAAAACTGACGCTTTAAATTCAAACTCAAGATTTATTGTTGCAGATATTTGTAATATATCAGATTGTCTATCAACTCTGAGAAGTTGGAGTCTAGCGTCATTATAATTTAAAAACCAGTTAAATTCACTTTGTATTTTAACCCATTCTGCGCTTCCAAAAAATCTTTGAAATTGGTTAAAATGGAAACATCACTATTATTGACAGTAGCAGGACCAATCTCTAATTTATCATTTTCCAATTCTTGAGACACATTTAAAGTTGCTTCCATTTCTGCAGGATCAACTTGATGAATGTGGTTTTTCTCAAGTGATGTATCTTCAGAATTAGTAATTTCCGGACTTCCCAAATCTGATGGTATCTCCTATTAAAAAACCTATGATAATTTTTTTCTTTACAAAGAAACTAGATGTCATTTGAACCAACCGGTGTTTGCGTAGTATCATCAATCTGTATTATCATATTTTCTGACATTACAGGTAGAATTTCTAATTCCATAGATTCTTGTGCAGCACTTTGATCAAATGTACTCTAAGATAAACACCATAATGTGGTTACGTTTTATAAAAATATATAATGGCGAGATATTTATATTTATTTTATACGTACTTGACTATGAATAGGATCTGGATGTTGGGCTGATTCCACAGTTCCTTGTGCAGTATTTTGATCAAATGTAGTTTGCAGCAACGATACCATACTCTTAAGATAAACACCATAATGTGGTTACGTTTTACAATATATAATAGAGAGATATTTCAATTTATTTTATACGTACTTGACTATGAATGGGATCTGGATGTTGGGGTGATGGGCCATTTTCCCCAACAAAATGTTTTGAGCACAAATATGTATTTTTAGTTATGTTTTCCATTTTGTAGTCATTCCTTACCTCTTTTAACCATCTAAACCATTTTTTGCAAATCTCAGGTTTCCTCTTTGATTTAGGGAAGGGAACAAAACTAACTCCTAACATATGAGGTTTACCATGATAGCGTGAATCACTACTACACTTAGGATAAGCGCAATGCTTTATCCTACCCATTATAAATTTAAATAAAATAACAAATACTTATATTCACAACAAATTTTCAAGATATCGAATACTAAAACTGCTGGAGCTCTTGAAGTTACGATAAAAAAAATTGGAGGCAAATATTTCAAACCGTTATTTTGAATTTTCGAAAAAACCGCGCCTGCGCAAAGAGCTTGTATCACCAAATATTTCATGCCGCCCGCGCGATACCCACCGACTTTTTCTCCGTTTTGAGAGACCCGCATGAATGCCTTGCGGAAGGTAGATGTGCTATATCCAGTAGCATATTATTAATCCAAGATTTACACGTGCCGTAACGGTTTCTAAATATTTTATATGAAATATTTAACAATTTTATGTAAAACATTTAAATTATATGCATACAGTATCAAGATAATCTTCTAAGGTAAGCCTTTTCATTGACATTTCATTTTAATTTAAGATAATCTTCTTATAAGTGGAGGATTGGAATATAATATAAATTGGGCCTTGGTTTTCTTTTGTTTACAACGACATATTGACTAGCAGTGAAGCCAGTTTAAAGCAATAAAATATACCAATAAGGTCCAGGCTTTTGTTTACAATGTAGTGACTAGCTAAATTAAATTGATGTGTGAATTTGGTTAAATTAATTTTTAAATTTACCTCTAACTGAAAGATTTTTCTATTAAATGCAGAAGCTGTTCACCAATTGCCGTAATATCGTAAAGCTATTTGACATTGTAGAAGTTATGAAATCTTAGGTAAAACATATTACCCGTTCGCTCCGCGCGTATCGTTTAAAGGGCAACGCAAGTGGTCATGCAGGGGGGGGACTATGTTTCCTTCAACAAGCCGTAAGTAGATTTTCCAAGGATGATTTTATACAGCGCGAAAGCCTAATTCTCCTTGGTGTAGCCACGCGGCGCAATTTCGCTCTCATTCGCGAATTTTTCGATTTTCTTCGCTGAGTTAGCCAGCAATCAACGAACCCAGGAATTTAGGCCTAGCTTAATTTATTTATTATGGAGAAAGAACTGGGTTAGTTTCCGAGAGTTGGACTTTGATATTTTCGATTTAACAATGTTTTGGAATAAAATTATTTGTGAATTGAATATTTTTAATAATGGAAGTAGAAACATTAGGCCTTGGATGCGGTAAATCTCTGCCGCTAGCCTCGCATTGGATTAAGAAAATTCAACACCACACATACTCCTATATCCCGTCTCCCTTAACAATTTCCCTATCATTAGGCCTATACCCCGACAGAATATTTATCTTTTTTTATTACATTTATTTTGTAGAAGTTTAGGATCCGATTTGTCGGTAAGCACGGAGACTTCACTTTCCTGGGCCATTTTCGCGACTAAAGAATGCATGGATTTTGCGTAAAAACCGCGAGAGGCGCATTTATACAAAATAAATTCGGCAAATATGGTTCTGCTTTTTTTACAGAGGGAAAGGCTATTTCAGATAGCGCATGCGCAGTCGTTCTTTTTATCTATAAGATAATTTACCCCCCTGCATGGTCACTTGCGTTGCCCTTTAATTACGATGTAGCAGTGCGTTGATGATAATAAGTAAAAGAAAGATGATAATGTCGGACAGCGATTAGGATACTCAATGAAACTTTGATTGAAATGCTTTTATTGACATATAAAATAAAACAAAAATGAACAATATAAACGAAAAGTTAAAAATGGGATTTCTTACATAAATCGGGCGTATCCTCTGGATACCTGGCAGCCATGGTGAGGGTTATACACTTAAAAATGGGGGCGGTAACATAAAATATAGAGAGAACAAGATGTCACGGGCATTTGAGTACACACAATCCCACTGATGTATTAACTTAATAAACCCAAGAGGAATGTTATCGGAAAAGAATTATTCGAGTTACCTGGTTTTGGAAATAAGGTGGCGGAACGCGAACACGTTCATTTAAATTAATTTGTATAAAAACCAAGCGTTTCGAGTAACCTGCTTTTGGAAATAAGGTGGCGGAACGCGAACAAGTTCATTTAAATTAATTTGTATAAAAACCAAGCGTTTCGAGTTAACTGGTTTTGGAAATAAGGTGGCGAAACGCGAACACGTTAATTTAAATTAATTTTTATAAAAACCAAGTTTTTGGAGTTACCTGGTTTTGGAAATAAGGTCCAAGTTTTTCGAGTTACCTGGTTTTGGAAATAAGGTGGCGAAACGCGAACACGTTAATTTAAATTAATTTGTATAAAAACCAAGTTTTCCGAGTTACCTGGTTTTGGAAATAAGGTGGCGAAACGCGAACACGTTCATTTAAATTAATTTTTATAAAAACCAAGTTTTTGGAGTTACCTGGTTTTGGAAATAAGGTCCAAGTTTTTCGAGTTACCTGGTTTTGGAAATAAGGTGGCGAAACGCGAACACGTTAATTTAAATTAATTTTTATAAAAACCAAGTTTTCCGAGTTACCTGGTTTTGGAAATCAGGTGGCGAAACGCGAACACGTTCATTTAAATTTATTTTTATAAAAACCAAGTTTTTCGAGTTACCTGGTTTTGGGAATAAGGTGGCGAAACGCGAACACGTTCATTTAAATTAATTTTTATAAAAACCAAGTTTTTCGAGTTACCTGGTTTTGGAAATAAGGTGGCGAAACGCGAACACGTTCATTTAAATTAATTTTTATAAAAACCAAGTTTTTGGAGTTACCTGGTTTTGGAAATAAGGTCCAAGTTTTTCGAGTTACCTGGTTCTGGAAATAAGGTGGCGAAACGCGAACACGTTCATTTAAATTAATTTTTATAAAAACCAAGTTTTTCGAGTTACCTGGTTTTGGAAATAAGGTAGCGAAACGCGAACGAGTTAGATGACACCTGTATCAATTGGCACGAAATTCAAATATGACAATCGACCAAAAACACTAAAGGGGGCAAATGCCCCACTTCTCGGGCTCCGACTCCAAAAATTACGAAAATCCCGTCTAGGCTATAATAGTGCCTACCGATTGAGATATCAATCGTGTGTACGGCAGCTGGTCAAAAAAATATTTAGTGGCACACTTATGCTTGACTTCTGGGCATAACAAATATTTAGGGTCACACTTATATTTTACGCGCCTGTTCATACGTTATTGTTATTGCAGGCAGGCTTTCAATGGAATGCGAATATAGCTTCAGCGCGTAAAGAATTCAGGTATGACGCGAAATGGCTAATTAACTCACTTAAAATTAACTTTTTCCAACGCGGCTGCAACCTAAGCTGGAATAGGCCTAGAAGTAACAAAACTGGTGATTTTTGATCAAATCTTACTTACCTACTTCCTGTCGTACGACGTGCGTAAAAAGGGCGTTAAACGTGCGTAAAACGTTGGGGGTCACACTTATTGTTACTTCTGGGAACACGTTGAAAGCTCGGCGCGAACGGCCTTGAAAAATGCGAGAGGGAAACTGGCGTTTAGAACTCTATAGACACGCGGGGGTCCGCATACGCTGTCGAAAAAACCTCACTTAGAATTAAAATTAAGCAACGTAATTGCAAATCTAGGGTTAAGGGAAACCCCAGCTATTCAAAAATATAACTCTCATGAAAATCGGACTTAAATTAAAGAACGTTATGTAGACTTTTAGGCGAAAATATAAAACCGCGAAAATTGGGTTACTGATATAACTGAAGTTGTATATCCGCTGAATCCTAACCTTACCAAAAATATATTTTTTAACGTTATCGGACTTAATTTTAAATAAAATATCAACCACACAAAGCGAAACCACAAAAATAGTAAATTGGGCATTTGCCCAACTTCTCGGGCTCCGATCCCAAAATTACGAAACTCCCGTCGAGGCTATAATAGTGCCTATCGATTGAGATATCAATCGCCTTTGTACCACTAACGTACCGCGAGCAATCGTGTGTACGGCAGCGGCGGCGGCGGCTACACAGTACGTGATCGTAATACACACAAATCCCTAAGGATTGTGTGTAAAAACTGGCGTTAGGCGCTTAAATTTACTTGGAGATTTAAGAAATTATTGGGTAGAGTAGCTCTAAACTTATGACTGGCGTGGTCCGTGGAAAAGGTAGAAATCAGTTAAGATACTGTTATGGGTTGGGGGCTCGGTTTTAATACTGGTTGGGATAAAGGAGTATTGTTTGGGGCTCTCGACACGGGGTGTTTCTCGCTCTCGGGACAGGAAATTAACAAAACACTCTTAACTTGGTATTGGAGGAATTATTGGGGAGTATCGATTTAACATGATTTTTGGGGTTCTAGACTCAATTTTTAACTTGTCGGGGATTGGCGTATATGCCTAAACGTAGTTTTCCGTCTCAGGGAATAGTGAAGGGGGGGGGGGGGTTAAGGAGATTTTCAACGTTACGGTTTCGTAGTCAGGGGATGTTCTCTTCTTTTTGCTGGCTCTTTTTCTTGGTGTCTCGAATACCGGATTACTACAAAGCGACTTGGACGAGTTTATTTCTCGATAAAGAAGGGGACGGTACCCAGGAATGTCCTTTGCCAGTGGGATGATACTTCGACGACAGTTGGGTTTGGAGAGGTGCCTTTAGTTGACTCGATCTGCTGATAGTTTTTCCATCACGGGGAAAACGTTCTTGGATTTCGGGATTCATTTGAAAATTAAACGCGATGGGCATTTCGCCTCTTTTGGGTTGACCGTTAATTTTGTGCATTATGCATCTTTTATTTGCCTACGTTCTTGGGATATCGCAGCCTAAGCCCGGACTGAGTTGGGGATCTCTCCTAGTTCCGATTCTGTTCGAACTCTTCCTGTTATTCCTTGCTATTTCCTTTGCGTTCTCTGGTTTTGTTGTTCTTCCGTCTAGGGGGGGGGGTGGGAAAGTCGGGTGTCGGAAGTGTAGGCTTGGTAGTGGTTTTTACTTGCAGTTATGGTTTCCTGGGGGGGGGGGGTTGGAAGGCGGCGCTATTTTCTATCGGAGGGGTCTCTGTTTCTACCCCTTTGGATGACTTTCTATTTTTCGTCCTTGGCAACTAAGTTTGAGGGATTTTTCCAGAGCCGAATATGACCTTTCACACTGTAAGGCAGGGGTTAGGTCGGCCGTCATATAGTTTGCGTGGAAAAGGGGGGAAAATTCGGACACTCCTTCTTTCTTAGAACTGTCGCCTCATGGTGCAATCTGGTGGATTTTCTATTTTCTCCGGCGCCGGATTGTCTATCAGGGGGAAGGGAACACTAAGGTTGGACAATGAATAGAATAGATTCGCTAAATTATGGTTTTAAATAAACCTTTCAGTTTTTTAGGGGTTTTTTCATTTAATTTTGATATCTAGAATTTTAAATTATATCTATTTTCTTGGATTTTTCTGGGGCTTTTCAACCATACCACTCATGATGTACCAAGTATCGTAGGGGTTAATCAAGTGTATTAAAGGATTTTTAATCAATTGGGGATTTTTGATTATATTTGAGGTATACCATGGGAAATTATTAAATATAGGATTATGGAATACATAAATGAAATTTTTTGAAAAATACAAAAAAATATGAACAAAAAAACCTTTTTTTTTTCTCTCGCCATATGGCTCCACAGGGGTAACAAACACATTAGACAGGAACGGTTTCGGGAAGTGAAGAGTTTGGGTTATACAATCACCGTGTCTGTGGGTCTGTCTGTCAGGCCTGCGAACGCGTTCGCATTTTCGGGGCAAAGGGTAATCACTGCGTTCGCAGTTTCTCGAAGGGTTGGCAAAACCACCGTGTGACGGTGAGCGTTAACGGATTGATTTGCGGTTGGGTGCGGTTTCGTTTGTCTTTTTTCGTCAACGCTCACCGTCACGACAGTTTTAATTGGATATTTCGTTATTGTAATGTTTATGTGTAGGTTGTTAATGTTGAGTTCGTGTTATGACGGTTGTGGAGTTTGTTGTGTTTATGTTATGATGGTTGTAGATGTTGAGTCTTGTGTTTGTATGGGCGTTTTCTCTCCAATTTCTTCTTAATGACTTTGGGACGGACCGAGTGTTATGCAACCTCTCAACGTCCAATGGCAGGGTTTCCACCAATTGTACACGGTATACGTCTTAGTATCAATTTGAGATTTTTTGGCGCCGGCCGGGAATCGAACCGGGTCTGCCTCGTGCAAGAGATGTACTCTAACCACTCAGCCACCAACGCTTGTTAATTTACGGTGTTTTTCTAAAAAAACCGCTTAGGCGAATGTCCTTTACAAAGCTATAACGTTAGGTACTATAATTTATTCTACATCATTTTAAATATTTATAAATTAAATTAATCTTATATTTAATTAAATATTTATAAATTATAATAATCTTATATTTAATTAAATATTTATAAATTATATTAATCTTATATTTAATTAAATATTTATAGATTATATTAATCTTATATTTAATTAAATATTTATAAATTATATTAATCTTATATTTAATTAAATATTTTAGTATTTTAATGTAAAATTTGATCGTGATCAGGAATTGAACTCGGGTCGCATTGTAACAATGCGGATAGTTCACCGCCGAGCCATTGACTTCCTTATGGAAAATATTAAAGTAAAGGAACAATTATGAAGAGCGGGTTTTTTTACTAAACGAATTAATACAATATCTGTATATATTGTTTATTGCACTTTGTTTGTTTATTCTTTGGGACGGTTTTTGGTTTTGTTTTAAATTTTTGTTAAATTCTTAACAAAATTGCGTTGAAACACAAAAAGTAGTTAATTGTTACCTTTTAATAACGCTTAGAAAAAGGATAATTATTCAAAACTCCCGCGGAAACTATATCAAAGTAATAATATAGCGCCACCGTGTGGAGAGCTATCAATCAAACCGGGTAAAAAATATAATATTTTCAATTTTTCGAACTTTAGTCAAATCTCGACGGGTAAAAAAACACAAAATAAACGTATATAAGGCCGTTGCCGTCAATATAGAAGATTTAGTCTTTCTTAGTTCTTGGCTGTCAGACGAACTACTACAGGACGAGGTCCTGGTGTCGGTCAAAAGTTATGAGGTAACTTTCCGGTTTTAATTAGTATATTCGGTCTTCGGTCAAGAAAAAGAGTTAAATTGTGTTTCGCGGTTGGAATGTGAGTGAATGGACTAAGTGTATGAACAGTGCGTGTTTAAGACTGAAAGTGTCAAAGTAATTGTGAACTAACTCAAGTCAGCTGTAAGATAAAATTGATTGTTATTATTTTTTGAATTGGAATAACCTAATTATACCCTTCAAGTTATCAACTCAACCTGTGAGGCTAATTAAGTAGATTGGAAGTAATTAGTAGCGAACAGCTCTCAGCTGTTAATTAAGACAGAGTTTATAGTAAGGTAGTTTAAATTTAGTTAAAATTACTCAGTATAATTAATGATATTTACTTAAGTGTAAGTGTGTTTTGGTTTATTTTTCAATCAAATCTAGTCTTAGACACTTGAGTACCAGTTCTGTACGATTACGTAGAAGGGATATATATATTGTTGGGTTAAGGATGAAAGTTAAATCTAGAACGTTCCATAGACTGTTCTGAATAAAAATAAACATTTATAATTTTGCATAATTCTGGTTGCCATTTTATTTTCAGTTCTGGCAATCCCGAATCAAATAAATTTTCGATGTAACGGCGACGGGAAATTATTCTCGTAAATTTATCGCGCGGCCTTAGGGAAAATTCTTTTAACAAAATTTCGATAAACCATCGTTTAATTAAAATCGGCCCGATTCCGTTAAAATTATAAACCAAAAAGCGAACGGTCGTTATAATACCCTCTGTAGATATTTCTTTCATTAAAATTTGCTACGTATTATATTCAACTGATAAACTTGTACTGTAGAAAGGGTTTAATTCAATTGTGCATTGTTATAGTACGTCTAACTCACTGTTGTAACTACTTAACTTATGATATTCTGAATAAATTAAAGTTGGTCGTTTCATCTCAATTATTTTAATTATAATTAAAATTTTATACCGGGCGGGATAGAACTGGGATAACATTTTTAACAAATAACTCTAAATTGCGGAGATATATCTTTAAGGGTTATATCGAGAAATTAATACCACTAGGGACAATTCTTCCGAGGAGAGGTATATTTTGGCTTGCCAACTTGTTTTAATAGGCGTAGACTCTTGTTATTGTTAAGACGAATTTCTAGGCGTAGCTTACTTCTTTCAATTTAATAACGCACTTTTGAAACTAGTTTTGTTTATTATCGGAAAAGATGGAAAAAAACAATGCTTAGTGAAAAGAAACAATTGGGTTCAAGGAATAATTGAAACCGCAAAATTTGCGCGTTTTTCGATGTTTTGGAGGCCGATTTTTGACTCTGATAAGGTTCTATTTAGGAAAACGTTTCTTAGGACGTTTTTCACTCCTTGTTACCCAAAGAACACGCCTGTAAATTTGTGCCGAACTTCTCTGAAACGCCCTATATACATAAATACATTCATATATACATACAGGGTGTAACGGATAAGAGAACCGAAACTTTTATATTGTATGCTATGGGTCCTTACGAGTTTAAAATATCAAAAAAAACCATGGTCCTAAAAAGCCCAGTTTCAGAGTTACGAACTCTCAAAAATTAGCCGATAAAAACATCGAAATCAACGCAAATGTGAAATCTTTATCGTCCTTGACCCCAATTGTTTTCAGAAATTTATCGAATGTTTTTTAGCAATAAAGTGATAAACAGATTGTCGAATATCAAATGATCATTAAGAGATCGTACAGAAGTATGCACCGCCCGATTTTGAACTTACTAATCAGTTAATGATAACATCAGCTAAACCCTAGAAGTGAGTGATACGCAAAAACCAAGGACACCTAACGAAATTGTTATCTTTTTTAATAAATACAAAAAAAATTATTTACAACAGTTCAAAATGGCCACACAAACGACAGCGTCGTAAAAATGATTGACGAAAGTTTTCAAAGATTTCTGGTGTATTACCAATAATCTCACATCCATCAATTATGCGCTGCCGTAAGTCGTCGACATCTTGGACTTCGGTTTTGTAAAAATCGCATGCGTTCATATCGGGAGATCGTGCCGGCCATGGAATGGCTCCTCCTCCTCGTCCTACCCACCTCAAAGGAAAGGTCGCATCATGATCTCTTACGGCACGGCGAAAATTTGGTGGCACTCCATCGTGCGACCACATTCGCCGTCTGGTTGCTAACGGAACGTGTCCTCCAGCAGCACTGGTAAGGCTCGTTGAAGAAATTCTAGGTACGACTTAGAGACGAGTCGGGCCCCCGATTGAATCAGGCTTTTCATTTATTTAATTTATTTCTGCCCGACCCAGCCCGAAGCAGGCTCGGGCCGGGTCGGGCAGAAATAAATTTTAATTTTTACGGGTCTGTTCGGGCAAATTTATTTTATCCTCCGTAGCACCAGCAAATAAAAGCTGTAGTTTTATTACTAAAGTAGAAGTAACTTAAAGGGGCTCCAAACAAAGAGTATGGAGGAAATAGAGATAAAACAACCGAGAGAGGTCCGCAACGAAACGTTCACCACCGAGGGGGTTGACAATGGGGGTAAACCTCTGTAAACCGAGCTTCAAAATAGCTACCGCAGCGCCATTTCGGGACTCTTGTCCTGCTTTTCGTTTTGAAACTTTTGGTAGATTTAACTTTGCCATATTTATGATCTAAATTCATTTTCAAATTTAAAGGGGCTCCAAAGTTCGGTGGCAAAAGAAAGAAAATGGAGCATGCTTTTCGTCCCCCCCCAACCCCTCACTCGGCCTTGGCAGAGGCGGGCAGGGTCAACCGTAAATTTCACACTTTACTGACTTTACACACATTTTGCCACCGAGCTTTGGAGCCCCTTTGAAAGGTCCTCTAAGAAAATACCAAGCGCTATCGAAGAATTCTCTTTGGCGCTATTGTTGCAATTAAATTTGTGCCTTTTCGATTACGAAGAATCCCGAAATGGCGCTGCGGTAATCTATTTTGAAGCTCGGTTTACAGAGGTTTTCCCCCATTGTCAACCCCCTCGGTGGTGAACGTTTCGTTGCGGACCTCTACCGGTTGTTTTATCCCTATTTCCTCCATACTCTTTGCTTCAAAGTTCGGTGTCAAAATGTGTGTAAAGTCAGTAAAGTGCGAAATTTACGGTTGACTCTCTGCCCGCCTCTGCCAAGGCCGAGTGAAGAGTTGGGGGGAATAAAAAGCATGCTCAATTTTCTTTTTTTTTTGCCACCGAACTTTGGAGCCCCTTTAATTGGAGGGATTCTGTTTACTTGTAGAAGTTTTCAAACCCGAGATTTTTAATCATAATATTAGGTTTATTATCGAAATCAAAATACATTTTTTATACACGACGTTTTTATGAAGAATAAAATAATAAAAGTTTTACAAGACTTGCTTCGGTTTCATATAATTTTTCTACTACGTAGCTTGGTGTATGACTATATCAATTACAATTTTTAATAGGTGTTAAATCAACCTACTTTTAATCCCAGATGTAAAGAAATGTATTACAAGCAATTAGCCTATGATACGCTTTCTGACGTCACGGGTGCCTAAAATAATTTTAGAAGTGGATCTCGGCGTTTGGATAAAAATTAACCACTTATTTTTTTCTATCCATAACCTACAATTATCCGAAAATATAAATTATTTTTGGCATGTTAAATCGTTGTTTATCCATGGATAATATCCATAAATAAACAGTTAACCAAAATATTTACGATTAATCGAAATTTTATCAGTTAATTTATCTGTTATGCAGAGCTCTATTTAGAAGTCTGGAAATTCTAATTCCACCATTTTGACTTCTTTTTATAATAATTCAAAGACCGCAGGCTTAACTTTGAATTTCCATAACTCCACGAATAATTGTTTCCGACAAAATTTTTTTGCACCATTGAATCCCTAGCATCTTAACCTTTTTAAAAAAAAATAAAAATAAAAATTGGGCTCAGGGACCTATAATTAAAAAATCCCACCGCTTAACTGATTTTTATGAAATTTTCTGTACTTGCTATAAAATGTTTGCTCTTTGTAATGAATCATTAATTATCTATAGCTAAAATTTCATACAACCAACACTTTAAGCACTACCCTCGGCCACCAAACCACTGCTGTATACGTCAACATAGGTCTGTACACAACCTTTGGGCTAAGACCCCAAGACTTGCTTATGGTACCCCTTACTCTCCAGAATAATATTTTAGCGTTCCTGATACCAAGATCAAGATGTGGCTTCCATTTTAGTTTACTGTCGAGAATGACACCGATATATTTTACCTCAGTTGATTTGACCAAGATGGTCCCAAAGAAAGAAATATCATTAGACAAGTCCTGTACCTTCCTCCGAGTGAAAGGAACAAGGCTCGTCTTGCCGAATTGGTTCCTGGCAACTTCCCAGTAATAATCATCGCGACATCGTGAGCATAACCAAAGCCGCGACAGCCATCCCTGTTAAGCCTCACCGAGAGTTCGTCCACAACCAGGCACCGCAGCAGGGGTGAAAGAACACCCCCCTGAGGGCAGCCCCGGCTGGTGGTGACCCTCAGCGATACGCCAAGCAAGGAGGCCGTCGCGACCCGATCGGTCAACATTGAATCGATCCATAGACGCAACGTATCATTGATACCAAAACATTTAGCAGCCTTAGAGACTTTATCAAAAGCCCCCTCGATGTTTAGAAAAACAGCTAACGCTATTTCTTTGAACTCAATTGCAGGTTCGAGGCAATTAATTATGCCATGAACGGTAGTCTCAGTAGATTTGACCTTTTGATAGGCATACTGAGCATCAGAGAGGGGTGTAACACTAAGAACCTACTCTCTAATATATTTATCAACTAATTTCTCCAATACTTTTTGGAGAAATGAAATTAGACTGATTTGGTCTAAATGCCTTAGCCTCGAGATAACTGGTTTTCCCGGGTTTAGGAACAAAGATAACCTTTGAATGCTTCCAAGAGCTCGGTATATGCCCAAGGGCAATAAAGGACCTGTAGATTCTACACAACACAGGACAGAGAATATCTATTCCCTCCTGCAACAAGATGAGTGAGATTCCATCCGGACCAGCAGCCTTGTAGGGCTTAAATGACTTTTTAGCCCACATAAGCTTGGAGTGAGTGACAACTTGTTTCGCCACATCCCAATCTACCTTTTTAGTTCTTTTGAATCGAAGAGGAAGATCATCAGTGGCGGCTTAAGAAGGCTGGGTCCCCGGGGCGGCGGCAGTGTTTTGTGACACCACCCAGGACTGTGCAGAAGTTTTCACGGGTCCGTCTTCTTCAAGTTTAATCGTTCTGATTTGCCATCGAGCTTCTCTGATGGCACCCCCTACTGCCCTGGTACCCGGGGCGGACCGCCCCCCCCCCGCAGGCCGCCACTGAAGATCATACGAGTCATCTGTGTCAGTGACTTTAAAATCTGGAAAGTAAACCTCCAGCATATATGTCAGTGTCTCCTTTCCAGAACTGGAGTAACTACCATCCTTCAACTTAATAGTGTAAGGTTTGGTGGTTGTGATTAACTATACTCCAAATAGCAATTAATAATAAACTTTAATACATTTTGCGGATTACAATTTAATAACATCTTGCCACTAACCAACGTATCTATTTTAGGGTTTTTTCTTTTTAATAAATCCTTGCACGTGAGACTTAGCGCCCGGTACATTTTAAATTAAGAAAATAGTATAAACACGACAAATAGTATCCAGATGTTTTTTATTGTCATGTAATATAATTTTCATTAGTTTGTCTGTAGTGGGAATATCAGAGATACTCTCACAAAAATCCCTCCAGGAAGCCTGTTTGGCTTCTCGGATGGCCTCGGAAGTGAGGGTCTGCTTATAGGCCGACCTCTTAGCTCTATTAAAAAGCTTACGAGTAGTTTTGCGAAGTCTACCAATCTCATTGTTCCACCAAGGAACTAACCTTGGCTGGTTGGCAGATTTTGCTTGACAGTTTTGGTGGTAGGAGTCGATTATGGACTGTTGCATGTGATCAACAGCCATTTCGAGCTCCAGCACCAAGGAGAGCCTAGAGCCACATCCCCGTAAATGAAGATCAAGGTCTTCCCTATACCTAGTCTAATTGGTTGATCTAGGATTGCGGATTTCGGTAACTACCTGGGGAGGTTTGACCAAAACAGAAAAACATATTAGCCTATGATCCGAAAGTGACGGTTCATTAGACACATGCAGGAATTCATACCTCGAACTTGGAATGGTTATCTCGGCCGATTTCCGTCTCTATCTAGGGGACCGTTTTTTCCCATCATTTTGACGTCAGAGCATACGTGTTTTCTCATACGATTTTCAATGGCATTAAGTAGTATTTTCCGATAATTTCATCCCCCATTGTCGAAAAAGGGTTCAAAGAATCTTTTGCTTTTCCCTTCGCTCGTAATTCGGACTTTGCGGTTCTCAATTTTGACAGCGCTAACAATGGAGAGGTCGGGAGAGCTAGCTGACCCGTCGCTATCAATGGTGGGGTTTCAAACCCTAAATTTCGAAAAGGCCGGGGAGTCAAACAACAAAAAACTACAGTTGTAAAAACGGGAGGTTGCACGAGGTAAAAACTCCTAAAGAGAGGAGACACAATCGAGGGCGCGATTTTTTCTCTCATACACGTCACCGAAAACGGTCCCCGAGATCTTACCATAGGGAATACGGCCGGATAACCATTCCAAGTTCGAGGTATGAATTCCTGACACATGCCATTGTGTCACAGAGGGTATTATATTTTCTGTTAAATCAATAACCTCACTCCTGTAACTAGCAACAAAAGTTGGTATATTGTAAGACCTATTTGGCACTATGCCAACAATTGCTCCACGGGGTGTTGGTGGCGCTCCGAGCGGTCTCCAGATTTTATATATAGGACTGCTTCCATGCAGTGGGGCCACTGTGGGGGGCAGTTGGCAACGTTAGACGATTCGTGCCGCGTGATATTGGCGGTCTTAAGGAGACCTTGACGGACTATCAATAGCGCCTCTGAGTAGGATCGTAATAAATAATAATCTGTTATTTAATTTTGTGATTCTTACGCTTACGTAAAAATTAGTACCTTACATTTTTGTGTTTATTAAGAATATGTAGTTTAGTCCTAACCCAATATTCCATTAAGTCATCACCGCGTTGGTTGCAGTCACTGCTGCCCCATGCAACATGGTGAGCATTGGCATCGCACGCAATGACAAGCTTCTTGCCCAGTCTTTCACAGTGGTTCACCAGATTGGCAACCTCCTATGATAGAGGGGACAAGGCATCATAAGGAAAATAGATAGAAGCCAGCGTTAATTTGTCTTCTCCATCAGCTGACGAAGAGATTAGGATTTTTAAGGACTAAAAGTCCCCCTATCCATCCCTGTGTAGGCTGAAAATCCTGTCTCCTTTAAGACTGCGACAGAATCTTCATCCATCTGAAAAATCAATCGAATGAAGTTCTTGTCACAGATAGTCCAGACATCCTTAGTCCTGAAGGCGACCTTGACCGGTTTCGGTAGTTCACTAGCCTTTATTAATAAAAGCTTCGTTCCATCCAAAACAGTCATTCTGGTCAAAGGCCTTCCTTAACCACTCCCCAGTTGGGGCATCCCCACTGTTCGGTTGTACACATCGTAATTTTGTATAGTACATCTACCTATATTCGTTTTCAAATGTTTATATAGCGCACGCGCGCGTGAAAGTGAGTTTTTGGTTGCTGTTAAAAAAGGTGTTATTTTTCGCGTGTAAAAATAAATTAACGGCCAGTTCTGTTTTGAAATAAGAGGAAAAAGGTTTACCGGTTTTTATGTCGGAAAAGTTCGCGTCTTTTATTTCGCTGTTCAAGACATTTTTTGGTCCGTCGAGCCGGATACATTCGTCAACTTGATTATGTTCCTCAACTAATCATCGAATCGGCTATCTTTCCGTGAGAGACAGTGAAAATTAGCGTGGATTCTCCGTTGGAAACCGTTTAAACCATCGATCATATCCCGATCGTAAACGAATCAACATAAGTCATCATGGATGTTCTGGTGAGAAGAAGAGCAGCTATCAAGGGACAGATCACCAGGATTGAAAATGCGGTGGGTCAAACAGCAACGAATCTATCTGACGTCGCCTTGAAGCTGTATGTAGACAAGGTGGAAAAACTATCGAAAGACTTGGATGAGGTTCACGATGCCGTAGTTGCAAATATCGATCCCGACGACGACGACTTCGCGGATCACGAAGATGAATACAACCCTCTAGTCGCTCGACTCGAAGATCTGACAATCCTACTCGTCACTGAATCAAATGAAAGAGCAGCAAACATTCCAGTGAGACAAGTCAGACCAGCTAGTGATGTACGTTTACCTAAGCTGGAACTTCCATCATTCAGCGGTGGTTACGTCGATTGGCTTCCATTTCATGATTTCTTCACGGCCACCGTACACAACAACGAATCGCTCACCGGAGCTCAGAAGTTTCAGTATTTGAAGTCATCGTTACGAAACGAAGCAGCGCTCCTAGTTCAATCTATTCCGGTAACTGACGCTAATTATCTGGAGGCTTGGGATATCTTAAACAATCGGTTCAACAATACCCGGGAAATCATCGATGCACACGTAAAACGTCTCTTCAGTCAAACTAACGTCATCCAAGAATCTTCATCCGCTTTACGAACGCTCATCGATACCACCGCCGAATGCATAAGGGCGCTCAAGGTTCTCAAAGAACCAGTACAACATTGGGACTCCATACTACTTCATCTTGTAAAGGAAAAACTGGATTCAGAATCTCGCCGACAATGGGAACTTTCCCTGAGGGGGACCGAAAGACCAACTTTCGAGGATCTCGTTACATTTCTTGAACAACGGGCCAGAGCCTTAGCAGCAGCTCCGCCTACAACTACTGCAATCAAGTCGAAGCCTCCATTACATCAGAGACCGAGTACAAAGGCTCATCATAGTGCTCTGAGCGAGACGTGTCACTTTTGCAACGAAACACACTCTGTATACAAATGTACCAATTTTCTGAATGCATCTTCGGACGAGCGTTGGAACATGGTCAAGAGGAGTGCCATGTGTTTCAATTGCTTACGAACCGGTCATCAAAGCAATGACTGCAAATCTGGTCATTGTAGGAAATGCAACGCACGACATAACACACTTCTACATCAAGAGAAGGAATTAACGAAGACGAAGGCAACCTCCGGTGTAGTTTCATGCCCATCTCGTGAAATAATTGGATCAACCCAAGTTATCTTGGCAACCGCAATGGTCCAAGTCAAGGGACTTGACGAGCAACTTTATCCAGCCCGAGCGCTTCTGGACTCGGGTTCTCAAGCCAGTTTCATCACTGAACAATTCACGAGGAAACTAAGATTGAAGCGAACACGTTTCAACGTCTCGGTTGACGGAATTGGAGCAACCGGAATGAACACCTCTCAAGGCAGTGTCATGGTGAATATTCAGTCAAATATCATTAACACGTCGGAGGTCATCGTCGAGGCAATCGTCCTGAAAAAGGTCACGGATTATTTACCTAACAGTCCGTTCGATCCTGGAAATTGTCTACACTTGAAAGGCTTAACACTTGCTGATCCAACTTTTCATAGCCCTGGACAAGTGGATATTTTACTAGGTGCTGACGTGTATCTAGAGCTCTTACAAGATGGCATTTGCAAGGGGAAAGAAGGTCTTCCAGGTGCCTTTATTACTCTTTTCGGATGGGCAGTTTCCGGTCCATTGCTGATGGCCGGAAGAAGTTCGAAAATAAAGGTCCACCATTGTACATTGGAAGCAGATTTGAAACATCTTTGGGAGCTAGAAGACATCCAGCCTCGAAGAATACTATCTCCAACAGAAATTCAATGTGAAAAGAACTTTGAAGAATCACATACACGTGACTCTACAGGAAGATTCACTGTACGATTACCAAAGATAAACGATGCACCAAAACTTGGAGATTCTAAACAAATGGCAATCCGTCGATTCTCTCACTTAGAACGACGTCTACGTGTTAACCCGAATCTCTATGAGGAGTACCGCAAGTTCATGGGGGAATACATTGCCCTTGGACATATGGAACTCATTCCCTCGAATGAAATAAAAATCGAAACCAATCCATCTTACTACGTGCCTTATCATGCGGTATTCAAAGAAGACAGTACCACCACGAGAGTTCGTGTGGTGTTCGACGCCTCTGCCAAATCTACAACTGGAGTTTCCCTAAACGATCATCTGCTAGTGGGGCCAAAACTTCAAGATGATTTGGTCAATCTCCTTATTCGCTTTCGTCAACATCGCATTGTAATGAAAGCAGACCTTGCCAAAATGTTTCGTCAAATTAGAGTACATCCAGACGACTCCGATCTTCAAAGAATTGTTTGGCGAAACAACTCACACGAACCCTTGCTCGAATACCGTTTGCTAACGGTTACATATGGAACCGCATCAGCGCCATACCGAGGAAAGACGAATTATTTCGTTAGTAACACATCATCAAATGGATTTCACGCTCCTTTCCAAATTTTCAGCGCTTAAAAAACTCATTCATATCACCGCCTACATTCTACGTTTTGTCTTCAATTCGCGAAATGCGACAGAATTGAGGATTACTGGACCTTTATCGAAGGAAGAGAACGAAAAGGCGCTATCCCATTGGATTCGGGTCGTCCAAAGCAACAGTTTTAACGAAGAGATAGCTTGCCTTAAACAAAACAAGGAATTACCACGGAAAAGTAAAATCCTTTCGATGCGTCCGTACATCGATCAAGATGGGATTCTTAGAGTTGGTGGCAGACTTTGCCACTCCAACTTACCATACGAACAAAGGCATCCGGCACTGTTACCGAGACAGAGCAAATTAACAGAACTTCTAATACAACACGAGCACGAAAAACAACTACTAACTTCTGTCTTACAGAAACGTTATTGGATCGTCGGTCTTCGTGATGCCATACGTTTCCATATCAGAAGATGTGTTTCATGTGTACGACAGCAGGCAGTCACTGTAAAGCAACTTATGGGCGATTTACCACCAGCGAGAGTAAATCCTGCTCGGCCATTTTTGAAGTGTGGAGTCGACTACGCAGGACCATTTACCCTTAAACTAATGAAGGGACGAAGTCACTTCAGGTTTAAGGGATACATTGCCGTCTTCGCTTGCTTTACCACAAGATCAATTCATCTTGAACTTGTCAGTGACATGACCACCGAAGCATTTCTGGCAGCATTGAAACGCTTTGTTGCTCGACGAGGAAAATGCGCCGACATTTACAGCGACTGTGGAACCAACTTTACAGGAGCCGATCGAGAGATGAAAACATTCATCAAATTCATAGTCTCAACAAACAACAACGATCATGTGTCACGATGGCTCGCAGACGAAGGAATTAATTGGCACTTCAACCCGCCTGCAGCGCCACATTTTGGAGGCCTCTGGGAAGCCGGGGTGAAGTCCGTCAAGTATCATCTGAAACGAGTTCTTGGCACCATGGTTCTAAACTTTGAAGAAATGCAAACGCTTCTTTGCCAAATCGAAGCTTGCTTAAATTCACGTCCGTTAACGGCGTTAAGCTCGGATCCAAACGACTTCAATGCGTTGACACCTGGACATTTCCTAATCGGAGATGCGCTCACCGCAATACCCGAACCAGATCTCACTTCTGAAAACGTCAACCGCCTGTCACGTTGGCAATTGGGCCAACAAGTACTGCAGCACTTTTGGAACCGTTGGCGAAATGAATTCCTCTCTCGCCTTCAACAACGTCCAAAGTGGACTACACCAAAACCGAATCTACGAGTCGGCGACTTGGTCTTGCTCAAAGATGAAGATTTACCTCCAACCAAGTGGAGAATGGCAAGAATCACTGAACTTCATCCAGGACAAGACAATCAAGTTCGCGTCGTAACTGTCAGAACCTCTGACAAATCACTGAAAAGACCCGTAGTTAAATTATGCCAGTTACCACTAGACTGATTTTAATTGTATTCAAACTGTTTACTAAGGGTTATTTATGTATGCAAATGTAACTTTTCGGACTTTTACTATCTCATTTGAAATTCGTTATTTCAAGGCGGGCGGAATGTTCGGTTGTACACATCGTAATTTTGTATAGTACATCTACCTATATTCGTTTTCAAATGTTTATATAGCGCACGCGCGCGTGAAAGTGAGTTTTTGGTTGCTGTTAAAAAAGGTGTTATTTTTCGCGTGTAAAAATAAATTAACGGCCAGTTCTGTTTTGAAATAAGAGGAAAAAGGTTTACCGGTTTTTATGTCGGAAAAGTTCGCGTCTTTTATTTCGCTGTTCACGACACCCACAGAGGTATGTGATGGCACCTCCGGCCAGGTGGAAATTCCTGATGAGAGGAAGAGGTTCACCCGAAGGTGTCCCATCAACTTTCTCCAGAATTACCACACTGTATGGCGCCATCTCCTCCTCTGTAATAAGGTTGTTCAGAAAGCCATCTTAATCAACCCTACTGCGTCACTATAGGACATAGGAGTTGGTCGCTCCTTAGCCTTTAAGACCGCAGATTGAGAAGACCCATGTGAGGGATTGCAATCCTCCAACCCGAGTTAAGGGGTTTCTTTGTCACCCGAGGATGACTGAACCTCCTTCTTCTTAGCGAGCCTTGCGGCGAGGGTTGGGTAAAATCCGAAGATAAACCAGACTCCCCATCAAGCCGGGTACTGCTGGAAACAGACACTTGCTCAGGATCTCCATCAAGCTGGGTACTACTGAAAGTAGACCCTTGCTCATTTTGGTTTTGTTTTTGCTTATTTGAATCCATGAATGATCCCACGAGTATGGAAGAAAGTAAAAGGTCACCACCCGGTAGTCCTCCTCCCGGGTGGAAGGCTAGTTACAACGGGGTTTCGCCTGGTTCATCGAGGGGAACTATAGTGATACCGTATTTTCGCTTCCCCGGTACCATTCAGCCCTCAGCACGATACCTTACACCTTTGGCTTAAGGAAGAAGCAGAGCCTTAGTTGGCCAGCATGAAGGGCTACCCCTCCACCTGTTAGTCCCTTCCACCAAGAAGAGGTACAAGGTTTCAGTTTACATTTATAGTTTCCTAGTTTAACTATTGCTTTTATCTTAAGTAGTTTTTATAACGGAAAGTTCCAAAATAAACACTTCAAAACATCTTGCAATTATTTTATTTACCTAAACTAACAACTCAACTTTTAACAATCCATAAACATTCAACAAAAATAAACATCTTGCTGATTGTTTCAGTGAGGTACATTTCTCAATTATTTATTTTTTGTAGGACCAACAGAAGATACGTTTGTAACAACATAATCCAAATTAATCAATGAAAAATTACAATGGTTTTTAAGTCTTCCAAAGTGCCAAATAGTCATTGCTTTTTTTGCACAATGAAAATGTATCTCAACAGATTTGATTCTTAATGAAGATATATGATTACCATATAAACGAAATATTAGGTCTAAGCTTGCATATTTCTTAATATTGGTACTGCATTAGGGCATTGTAAGCAATATTTTGTTTACAGATAAAAATAAAAGATGGTTTATAATAGTGGCTTCTTAGTGGAAAAATAATAATATAGTCCTGCCAAATGGAAGCTGAAAGAACGTATGGGTTGCTAATAAATTTCCTTTAAATAATTTTTATACAATGTATTTGAAAGGGTGAGAAAATTTTCAAAATCTTAAGTCATATTACCCATAACCTTCTTTAAATAATGGCAAGTACCACGTATGAACGCTTTCAGACGAACAAACGATGAAAACAGATCAAAGCATTTTTTGTTCCAGTAGCTTGAATATAATAAGCAATATTGCAAGTGTTAAGTCACAACAACAAGGCACAGTGGACTGTGTCACCTATTTTAAAATTGTGTATTATTATTTCGTTAAGTATATAGTTATTGACAAACTATAAAATTCGTTTCTTACAATAAACAACTCGAAAAAGTAGATGTATTTGGCATATTTATATATAACTAAACAGTCTAAAAAAACAAGTTGTAGAAGGAATTCTATAGTCTAGGAAAGTTATACTATTCTCCTGTAGTACTAAGTATTATCCATCTTGGAATGTTAGAAAAAACACCAAAATGGAAAAGGAATTTTAAAATCAGAGTAGATTGCCACCAAGTTCATTTACAGAATAACCTAATGGAGGGTGTCAAATCAAATGAATTTTAGGCGCTAATTACGTTTGGCCAATATTCTCAAAGTACTCTTAAATTTGTTTAAAATTTTTTAGCATTCATAAGAGAATGGTAATGCATAGCTATCTCTGATTTCACTCCTCTCTTACTAAACAAAGAACTAATAAGTCTAGCTTTTCATGAAAAACTTATTATATAAAGACCAAAATCACTACAAGACGTTAGGCTGTGAAGGAGTGGTGGCTAGCACATTTTTAAGAACTTACACTTATCCCTAGGTAGTTATATTAAACTTCTAATTTGCAAGTTCTCTTTACATAATAAATAATTTTGTTCACACTACCTATAGATATACATTACGCAGTTAAAATAATATTTTGCTGAAAAAATGTTAATATCATCCTCAGATTGTCTCTTACAATCAATATTTTTGTTTCTTAACACCAGTGGCGGACTGTCTTTTGATGCCCTAGGCGCAATTTTTTAATAAGGCCCTTTACATCTAGTAGCAACAAACACAACACCCCACACAAGGAGAACGCAACCCGTCAAAAGTCGTGGATTTTCTTGTGTACGTTTTTCATTGGCTAGACGCTTTAGCGCCTGCTGCCGTCGGAAGGGGAAAATTCGGAAATTGTCTTCCCCCCGCCCGTAAAACGTTCAGCGTAATGGCCCGTGACGCTCGTCCAATGAAATTCGTACACAACCCTTCGTTAGCGTGTTTAAAGACTAGCTGCGTTCTCCTTGTGTTTGTTGCTCCTAGTTTACATAAAGTATTACTTTTTCATCTTTGCCATGCAATTTATTAGGTTTTTGAGATGACGAAGCTCTAGGCTCGTGCCTCGTAGGTAGTCTGCCACTGCCTACGACCATTCACTACGTTTACAATAGATAGAAATTATTCTTAAGTTAGTAACAACGATAATTTTCCTTTTTTTTTCAAATACTTCTAATTTTGTTCAATATACACTGTACTGTTACGTAGCTTCATATTGTGTTGTTTTCTCACTTTTTATGAGTTATTCATAGCATTTAACTTTAACTCATATCTTCGAAAACCTCTTCACACTAAATGCTCCCCATAATCAATTTCCATCTATTGTAATACAGATTTTTATACGTTTTCTCTCTCCTTGCAAACAAATTCTTGGTGATAAAAAATATTACATTTTACTATTGTTTTGCATCTTTAATGCAGATTTCAAAAAATAAGAGATTCATCAACCAACTCTTCGTTCATGTATCAATTTGAACAACATTGGTAATAAGCATTCATGATTATAAGCTTCCTTTGATTATAAATATTGGTTTCTTTTGTATCTATTGTCAAACAGCAATTTCCATTAAATGGCAAAAATTAGCAAACAACTAAAAAAATTATTGATAAAATAAAAGGAGTATGCAAATCAATTGAGCCATTTATACGTCATATAAATCAATATTAAAACTTTAGATCTTCAATTTAAAAAAGCAACAAACTTGATTGGGTATTTCATGAATCTACCCATGAACATTCAATACCCTAGGTAACCTCCGGCAACGCGTGGGGTGGAGCCAATTTATAGTGATGAATTGAAATAGAATACAGTTGTTATTTATAATCAGTTTAAGCATTAGTTCCTAAAATGGGGCGATATGGTTAGGTTTCCTTTTTGCAGTATTTATCATTAATCTATTTAATTAAATAAATTCATGTATTTGTTTCATATTAATATTAGAATAGTTATTATAATATAATTATAAGAGCATTTATTAGTTAATAATAATATAGTCAGGTTTTCTTCTAACGTATCACCGAGGCTTAGCTTTTCAGAGCTAGTTTGTATGTTTATAACTTTATTTGCTTAAAAACCTCACAGGCACTCGATGGAATCGGTATAAATCGATTGGAATTATATTCCTACATTTTGTATTTTTATTCTACAAATATTTATAAATTTAAACGGTATTTTAAAAAAAAGCCGTCCGTGATAAGTATTTTTTCGGTAATTCTGCTCTTATGTGGTACGCAATACAAACCTTGCTCGTTAACTACGTTGTGCTAAAGTGCAATAATTTCCAAATTCTTTCTTACTGGCTTAAAAAAGGAAATCCATCGTATGGCGCTAAAATAGGCTCCGCCCCTCACTCTCTCCGAGTATACCGTGGCTAATGATAGAATTGAATATTCATGGGTTAAATAGATTCATTGTATTTTTTATAAAACACTCCTAAAGTAAAAATATTTCTATACTTAAATAAATTTAAAGGTCTCTAACAGAGTTTGAATTCAGTTGCTTCCCACCAATTGGAATAGTTAAAACTAATTAATATTGGGACTTTTATTTGCCACAGAATTTCTTTACCAAGAGCGAAAACTCTTCTTCTTATTCCTCTATTAGGAAAGCTATGCGTAATAGCAACTGTGGAATTGGAAAGATATCACAAGGAGCGGCCATGTTTTAAGACGCTAATACCGCAGCTTCTTTTTTTTTAAAAAAGGTCACTTCTTGTGTTACCTTTGTGCAGGCACAGAGTGAGTTACACATGTTAGTCGAGAGAGGAATCAGAAGAAATGTTTTAGGTTTTGGGGGAGCCAAAATGTATAAGGTTAGAAAAACATTGGGTAAATCTAATATCATGCAAATGTGTGTGCGCCAAAAGGGGCAGCTACTTGAAATTAAATTGTAAATTTCTTTTTTGAATGGACAGAGCTTAAAGGGAATATAACCTCAGGTATTTGGTGCAGAACACCAACGTTTGCAGCTCTGGCCGCTCTTGCCTTTGGCTTTAGAAATGTTTGGCGCCACTGTATAGGAAAATTTGAAAAATTGAAGCGGTCTTCCATAAAGCTTGCTTTGCAGGTTATATTCCCTTTAAGTTTCCTTTTTTTAAGGAAAAAGGTGATAAATACGATAGACTAGTTTTCATGGAAGGTTAGATTCACTTCATTTTAGAAGCTTTGCAAAGTTTGTCATTGCTATTAAATAAATAATAAACTAAAAATTATTTTGGCATGTTTTTCCACAAATTCAATCAAAGGATTGCAATACCATATTATCAGGACTGTCAGAAGTTAATAATCTTATGTTATTGGAATGATATATTTCCCACACCGGAAGCATTTTCCTTATGCCATGACAATTGATTTAATTTTTGTTTTCAAATTCTAAGCACTACAAAAAAATTTACATTTTCTGCTTAATGAAGTTTTTTCAAATAAATGGCAGA
Source organism: Leiobunum rupestre (assembly GCF_980474605.1). Lineage (NCBI taxonomy): Eukaryota > Metazoa > Arthropoda > Arachnida > Opiliones > Sclerosomatidae > Leiobunum > Leiobunum rupestre. The sequence continues at coordinate 16,914,668 of NC_143386.1, forward strand.
GTTGTGAAAGTACCCTAAATTTGGTGTATTATTTCATGGAAATAAAAGGGGCTGGATGTCTGCTTCAATTTACTTAGCAACACATATAGGAAAATGCCACCCAGTTTTAGGGCTAGCTTGAATAATTTTGGTGCATTTATTTCTGATACTATAAAATACGTACAATATTGATATACCAAAGTACAAAACTACTATTGGTATTGGTATATTGGCAAGTGAACCTTGGTACCACAATTCAAAGTGGTGTACCAATAGAAATTTAATAAGTTATAAAAGTTTCAATGGAATTTACTACTCTAGGTAGCAGTAACATTAGGTACACAGTGTTAAATAGTCCTCCAACTAATTGACTTCAGCTGTGCTGATATCATGTTTTCTTTAAAATGAGCATCTGAGGATAGTGGAGGTTTTCATCATATATATCAGATCTTTCTTCTTGTAACTGTAATATAAATTCAACTATATTGATAAATACCCCCTTATTGACTGTTTAAAGTCACTATTTTAGTGTCCATTGACCAAATATTTTAAAACCATTTAAATTTTTTTTATCAGATGAATGCCTTTAAACAACTGAGGCTGCTAAATATGGCCATGTTGAACTAATTTTCCCTATTAGTTTGTTTCGTGATAAATCCTAAGCGTCAAATTATTCATTTAGGGCATATTTTTGTGTTCCAACTTGGACTAAGTAATACAGGTCCTTTTGGGGCCACTGAATTTCTTTAGCAAGTGTCAAAACTACATCTTCCTATCCCTCTATCAGGAAAAATAGGCATAACAGCAACTATGAAAAAGCAAAGGTATCACAAGGAGATGTCAAAAGAAACCAAAATCCCATTTTTAAACATGGCCTGTCCTTGTGATAATTTTGAACATGCATAGAGTGACATAAAGACTCATTATAGGTGAACTAATGGCCCATAAACTAGTCCTATTGAGAAAAATTATACCAAGCACTATATTTTGTAAATAAGCGAAAGCTTAAAGGATGTTCCAAATAAAGCCTGATTACTTATTTATTCTACTAAGAATGTATTTATTTATACTTGGGAAAAATTGGGGGATCTTAAAATTCATTATGCACGTGAAAATACGCCGCCATGTTAGAGTAAAAAAGCTGATAAATAAGCCTGCTATACGTCACAATGTAAAGGTACTGTCACGCGCAAAAATGTAATTTCAAAATCGGTCAATTATATCTAATATACACTATCATCAAAATACACAAGAGGTTTTATGATTAAAAATAAGTCACACATACTTGCTTATGTAGTTCCCAAACATGAGTGTCATAAACTAGTAGACGTTCAAACTGAAAACGTTCTTGAACAAGTTCCACAAACTGCTGAAAAGTCTTTCCCCTGCTTGGTGCTATAATGATTGCTAAGCCCTGCAATGAAAATACTCCACTAAAAAAACAATTGCCAGTACTGGTATCTGGAAATCAACAATAACTAAAATAGCTGTAAAAGAATATCAAATGTCTTTAAAAACTAGTGCCAGGAATGAATTAACGTTAACTGAGAATATGTAGGCCAGTTCACCTCATGGTTTATGAAAAAAACTATGCCTCTTTCCCCAGCTAAAGGGCAAGATAGACCACTCATTTTGTAGTCACAGGCTCTCTATGTCCCTGTGGGGAGAAAATATCATCTGTTACAGTGGTATCCGCATATTGTCGGCTAACGTTATTTCATTCTTGCTACGGCTAACAATTGTTAATAAACAAGCTAGAGCTAAAAAAATAATGAAAATTTACATTATAATTAACACCTACAAATGCCAAAAGAAATATTGGATGGGGGTTATATTATTTAAATCCAATTCAGTTAAAAATTCAATGAAGACTTTTTCGCAGTGAATTTATTTCCATGAATCTTCAAAAATAATCAAAATGGTATCTTCAAGGGACTAACTATTTCCTACCACAATCACAGTCAAATGAAAGTAGGTACAGCCTTTGTTAGTGCATAACAGTCATGTAAAAACTTTATTACAGTCAAAATTTAAAGGCTTGTACAGTACAAGATGACGAGGAGAAATTAATCCTTTGGGCATTCTGGATATCAAACAATTAAAATTTTTAAATTTGCTTAAGAGCAGACACTATGAAAATGGCTACATCCAGGAATTCAAACATGGAACTTTAATAGATAATTATACTCACATTTCCTTTAAGTATTTTCAAAATTGTATTAACAAGAGGCAATCTTCCTTCATCATAATAGAGACTATGACAGAAGTTAAAATTAAAAAATCAAAAACCAATTATGACGCAGTGAATGGGAACAATGAAATTAATTCCGGATATTCTCATATCAATTCGTACTCTATCAAAGCACCAGTCAATGGATGAATTAAAGGACAGAGCAAAGAATTCAGCAGAAGCATGGCTGAAGTTTTGTGTATGGAGGAAATGTGGTATGAGCCGAAGTTAATGCTGGAGGAAAATGGGGGCTAATTACCTTGCTTTAAACCACTTCCCTCATAACATGGCATGGCTCTTTAACTTAAAAATGGCTGCATTATGGTTGTCTTTACTTATTTCTTAACAAATTAAGCAAAATTTAGAGGTAGGGCAATGAGCTTATAATTAAGCTACCTAGCTATATCTTAGCATAAGAAAAAACTTAATTTTGTAATTTTATCAATATTTTGCTGCTTTGCTACAAAGTCAAGTAAATATACGCAGAACTCGCAACTTTGATAAATTATTTTTAATTTAATATGCTTGGGACTCAAATAATGGTTGCAACATATCAGAGGGCTGAAAACTCCAACTTAGAGCAGATGTTTCTTTTATAGATGATAATAATTTATTGAAAAGGTAATCTTTTTAATTTGATTACTGCTTGATTAAAGTTCTATAGCAAAGTGTTAACGTAAAACAGAAACAAAAATTATTGAGATAGCATAAAGGAAAATTAAGAAATTCCAATTGGTGATATTTTCCTCCACAAAATAGTGTTGTTTCAACGCTCCTTACATAAAGCATGATTTGTGATTGTGATATTCACTCTTCTTTAAATCCTTTTTCAAAAAAATTTATCACAATTGTACAACATGCCAATATCTTTACAATGGATATTTATTTCAAACATTATCTATGCTTGTTGTAAGTAACATTACAAGTAACTGTTAAAACTAGGAAAGTCAAAGGAGCCTAGTCTCAATCTATTGTTAAATTTTCCGGGCCTTTCTACAGATCTTCAACATTTTTCATCCTTAGTTTAACACTAAAAGTGACCTAGCTAAGCAATTTTACAATTTAAAAAAAAGGTTTCACAAAATTAATAACTTACCAGTCTGCACAAAGTATTATGTCAAACCTAGACCGCAAATCACTTATGTCTTCTTCGCAATCCCAGCGCAATAATCTGACAAAATAATATTTATTAGCAAAAAAATAAGTGGTCTAGGAACTTGCTTATAAGTTTGTATTTGAGACAACCCTTACCAAAAAATAAGTGGTCTTGTAACTTTTTAAGTTGGTTTTAAGTTGGTATTTGGAACAAATGCCAACTAAATACCAACTAAAAACCTACTTAAAAACCACTTTACACCAACTTAAAACCAACTAAAAGCTTTCTTAAAAAAGACCACTTAAAACTAACTTAAAACTTACTTAAAAAGACCTCTTAATAAAGACCACTTAAAGCCAACTTATAACCTACTTAAAAATTATAAGTAATTATCTGACCACTAAAAACCAACTTAAAACCAACTTCAAAAAATGAGTATTTTCCAACCAACTTAAAAACAACTTATTACCTCTTTAAATAGTTTATTAAAATATGCTGGCAACTTGAACCTACTTAAAACCAACTTAAATGTGAAAACCTACTAAATACCAACTTAAAACCAACTTAAATGTGAAAACCAACTAAATACCAACTTATTTTTTGGTAAGGGAAACACAAACTAATATTAACTTAAAAACAACTTTACACCAACTAGACTACTAAAAACCGACTAATAGCAAACTTAAAAAAGTATTTTTCTGCCAAATTAATAACAACTTATTTAACTATAGTTAAAGGGGTAATAAGTTGTTATTGAGTTGGCAGGAAAATCCTTTTTCTTTTTTAAGTTTATAATTAGTTGGTTTTTAGTAGTCAGAAAATTACATGTTGGTTTAAAGTTTGGTTTAAGTAGTTCCTAGACAACTTATTTTTTAGTAAGGGAAGGGACATGAGAATACCATTTCAGAAAGACCATTCCAAATGTACATAAATTAAAACTTGCCTTGTTTTGACATCAGTTGTTCCAAACCATGATGCATTATGATCAATTGCTAACTGGACATTCTGAATGCATTTTATATTGCCATCAGTTAGAAAAATTTCTTTGGCATCAGCTGCTGCTGCGACCTAGGACAGTATTATTTCATTACAGGCAACAACAGAAATTTTGTGTTTTAAAAAAGAAAACACGAAAACCATAGTGCCACATAAAAGCTAGGGACCAAAAACTCAATTTGACCACGGAAATAGAAAACAGTAGCATCTAGCTGGGACAACATTAAAAATTTAAATGATCAGAAATGGAACTAATCACGCTAGGGACAGTTCAAAAAGGTGTTGATTTTATTTAATTTCCAGTGAAGAATGTTCATAGACAAGTTTCACCTGTTCTCTAGAATCTGATGATCAAAAGTTACAACAATATTGACAGCACCAGTTTTAGCTTCAAATCACTTTTCCATGGGAGCAACTAACTCCAGCTAGGACATATCAATGAAAATTCTTCAGGTTTTCTCACCTGTAAACAGTCCCTAGAGTTGATTAGCTCCATGGATAAGGGTCTTTCGTTCAACTTGGGAAGATACAGGTTTGCTTTTTAAAGGCCTTAGTTGCAACGATGTTCCCAAGGATCACACATTTTAAAAATGAACCACCATGGCCATTATGTCTTAGTGAGTAGAATTCATCTTCTTACTGTTAAGGTTATTCACTTGAAACATGTACTATAGGAAACTCCCACTCATTTAAGAAAATGCATTTTTTCCCAACTTTATCTTCCAAACTAATAGACCACTTAGAATTGGTTATTCCCACCAATTTGGTTCAAACTCTGGGGTTAAGGAGACCTTTTTATAACTTTAATATTTCCACAGGGAGAAATGAAGATTTTACACCAACTTAAGCTGAATATGGTGCCACTCCACTTCAATTAAATAACAGCGAGTGACGCACATTTGGGGCCACATGTTAATTAGAATGCAGTTATTATTATTATGTGCAGTTATTAAATAGAAGCCAGAAAGCCCCCTATTGCTGTGTGGCACCATATTCAGCGTACTCCAAGTAAAAATTTCCTATTGAACAAATTTTTAAACTATCAAGGAAACTTTTACACATAATTTTCATGGTAAAACATAAGTTTGAACAAGGTCAGAGTATTCTGCTTAATTGTTAGTGAGTGGTACTAACTTGTACTCGAACATGGAGAAAAAAAAAGCTATAAATAGCATCCGAACTGCAAAACATTAAAAAAAATTAAAAGCTAAGCATAATGCTGGATTACCAGCAGAAAAATAAATACCATTCCATTATATTTCAATATTGCATATTACAATGGTATATGAATCCATGTCATTGTATAGTAGTACCAAGAATATATTTATAGTTAAGAAAAATGAGTATGTTGAGGCTATTCTTAGCATCGATCCCAATCCTCAAGTCTTTTTTCCCCTTCTAGTGATGGTGGGGTGGCGGAGTGGTTAGCACTTTCGCCTCGCAGCAAGAGGAGCCGGGTTCGATCCCAGCTTGTGGCACTGGGCGAAAACTCGGAACAACTCCTTTTGCGTTGAGTTTGCAAGTTCTTTCCTAACTGGTTTAAGGGGTTTTGCCCCAAGCTCTTCGGTTTCCCCTTCCATAAAAACTTGTTGAGGTTAATGGTAATAGTTAGTGTTGGGAGCTGTTGGCTTGCCACCACCCTCCTACGCATTGTAACCCGGCCACCTGAATTAAAGGCTTCAAAAGTCGCTTGATGACTTAGGCCTAAGGTGGTGCCTTGGGTATTAGCCTAGCTGATTATTATTATTATTAATAGACCATGATGCTCACGCAGTGGCAGATCCATGCAGGGGGCGGCCAAGAACCAAACGCGGTTCACAGAAAGTTTTTTCCATATCTACTACTAGTGTAGAAATCGAAACTGAAACTGAAAAAGAGACTTTTGTGGAAGGAGAGTTCTTGGCTGCGGTTTATGACAAAAAGTACTATATCGGAAAAGTGTTGGACTATGGAATTTGAAGATGTCTTCATAACGTTTATGTATCCTTCTAATACATCAAATAATTTGTATTGGCCCACAAAAATGGACTGATGCTGGGTTCCACTTGAAAATGTAATAGGCAAAATACAATGCCCATCGCTAATCAACCAAATCGGTAGTAAATACTGTTTGAAAAAGGAAGGTAACTTGAAAAAAAAAAAAACAAGCATATTTTATGTCTCAAAATAAAAACATTGCATTACTCTAAAATATATATTTTTTAAATTTCAATATATTTTTTTAAGGAGGGGTATACAAAATAATTTTTTTCTCGAAAACAAAAAATATTACCCTAGCAGTTTTTTGATTGCAACTAAAGCACGTATAGGGAATGCAGAAAAAAATTAATTTATAAAATTAAAAGTGAGCTATTTTCAGGGTCAAAACTTGATTTATTGTATTTTCTCTTATATATAGTATGAACTTAAGTGCTTATTTACATTGCGCTCTTCAATTCCTTTAAAATGAGCCCTCTTTCGAATAGGGGTCAAGGTCATTTTCAGAATTGTGACTACACCGTATCTCAGCAACCCATCTTCCTAAGAATTTCAGAATCGACTTCTACGGCCAAAATAACAAAAAATACAAGTTTTCACAAAATTTGGCGATGGTCGGGTGAATAAGTGGGAAAATCTGTCCGGGAATGACCCCCCCCCTTGAGGTTTTTCTGTGTCCGCCACTGTGCTCATGGACCATCTCAAAATAATAATTTTCCCTAACTATAAAGAAACCCATTCTTGTTAACTCTAACACACATATTAGGTTGAAAATATTGGTAATTTAACATAAGGACATTAAGTAACTTGACTCAAGCTAAATTAAATAAATAAGTCAAAAATTGAAGAGTAATACAAAATATTTGTAAAACTTATGCTGTGATAACTGCCATATATTTTTGACGATAAATCAGAAAATTTCTACACTACATTATCTAAGACCCACTCTGGCTCTGGTTCGGGGATGTATTGTCTTACTAGCAATCTCGGCTTCTTTGAAAGCCTTGGTGTTTATGCTAGTGTTTTTCAGGCGGAAATTGCCGCTACCTGCTTCTGTATTGACTTTTCTCTTAAAAAGAAGCTTCATGGCAAGGTTATCCAAATTTATTCGGATAGTCAAGCTGCCTTCAAGGCTCTCAACCAGTTTCAGGTCTCTTCAAAACTGGTTTATAGCTGTTTGAATCTCCGTCGGAGCTAGGCACCAACAATAAAGTTCAGCTCTATTGGGTTCCTGGCCATCGGGGGTACTATGGTAATGAGAAGGCCGATGTCTTAGCCAAAAAGGGGGCAGAGGCTGGGTTCTTTGGTCCTGAACCTGCCGTTCCTATCCCCTCTAGCATAGTTCGCGGCCTTATCTCCAACTCCATGACTGACCGTCAACTCAAGCTTTAGCTTGAGATGGATGGCCAAAGGCAGGCTAAAGAGTTTATCTCGGGCCCCTCTAGGCAGAGAGCTAAGGAGTTGCTCTCGCTTTCCAAATCTAATATTAGGTTGGTCATTGGCCTACTAACAGGTACTGTCTCCTTAACAGACATCTTTACCTGATTGGAATCAGTGATGATCCAATCTGTAGGGCATGTCAGGCTGAGGAGGAAACCGCCTCTCATGTGCTTTGCAGGTGCGCTTATTATGCGGCCCAAAGATTCGAGCATCTAGGTATGCATCAGCTGGAAACTTCTGATTTCTATAATATGCCGGCCAAGAGGATTCTCCGTTTTGTGTCGGATATCGGGCTTTTTAAGTCTTAAGGTTCAGGGTTGCACAATGGACCTCTGGTCAAAGTGCGCGAACGGTTATGTCCTTAGCCCTTCACCCCTTTCACTAATAATAATAATATAATCTGAATGCTATAGGCTTATGTATCTCACTGGTAACTGGCAAACCTGTAACTTTATCGTCTGCTTAGCCCAGACTCTCTCTGTTATGGTGTTCAGTATAGTCACGAAAAAGTAGTAGGTATATCACCTGGCTCAAGGAGTTTCCCCCTCTACCAGTAGGTATTTTGTAGGCTTATAATTTGTCCGAATACAATCCTTTTAGATTTCGATAGAAATACGACGCTGCTTTATAAAATGGCTGATATCATGGTGCGATTAATCTGAATTTTTGTTTCACTAGTATAATCTACACTTTAGTCGTTTATGTAGCCAATGCAATTTGAACTATTTTAATATTAATTCAAATTATATAAATTTACCTTAATGTAGAGGTTCCCAATTTGTTTTTACTATGGAACCCTTAATTATCCACCTAATTCTGGCAGAACCCCAACTCATTTTTTTACTTATCTTGAAAGATTCATGACAAAAAGAAAGATGGCTGCGCTGCAACTTCTCGGAATCCCAGGGTTTCGCGGAACGACTTTTGGGAACTACTGCCTTAATGTATACAAACTTTCCCAAATCTAAAAGGGTATTTATATCAGTCAGATTGTAATGGGGGGCCTTCGCTATGAAAAACAGCGGGGTCTTTCTAGTTGGAGCTCGAGTCACGAGGCGGCGCCATGTACCAGATTTTGGGCTGGAAGCAATGCCCTAAATAAGGAGCCGCTCGGCAGATGTATTGGTAGTCTGTTACTGAACTTCAATCAGAGCAATATCTATATTGTTACCAGTTTTATCTGTTAAATTATAGTTTTATAGCTAATAAAAGCCCGTGATATTATTATTTCCTCATATTTTTGTTTAAATCATAACCCTACTTCCCACATGCACTTACAAGTAAAATGAAATGTAGAAATTTTCAGATTTATTGTCGAAAAATAGTAATATAATTAAAATTACAACGTATTTATTCAATATAGCTAAGAGTTCACCCAAAATAGTTTCATTTAAAAAAAGTTATTTTAATTTTTTAAGTTTTGCACGAGGGGGACCCTTAGAATGTCATTTTTCCATGTTATTTTAAGTTGATTTTTTTCATTTTGGTTGCCATGGCAAAACCGAAGCCCAGCGTAACTTTTCCCTTTAGCTTTTTTCATATTACATCTAGGTCTAATAATTCCCCAGCTTTGAAAACAAATCGGAATTTTTTTAGTTGAATTTGCGAGTACTATGAATCAACCAAAGCCAAAGCTTACTATCAGAAGTTAAAGAACACAAAATTATTGGCTAGTTATTAGCTTCATTGTTCGAGGCATTTTGCCTAATGTGAACCTCATTCTTAGCAGCCACTCTCCCCTCTAGCTAAATCTTGAAAATTTTCACTTTGCGACTCATGATAAAGAGGAATGACAACGACCGTAGAAACAGAAAAACATTTGTCGCTGAGGCATGTGCCCTTCTGGGCAAAGATAAGCATATGCATAGGAAATTCCTCACCAGTTTAAGAGTGGAGAATGAAAACCTTAAGAGCGTCTGCATTAGGCAAAATATTTAAATTTATCTTATAACTTTGTTCATTAACTTCTGTTACTAACAGTAATAGATGGCTGTAGGAAGTCAGGAACATACTGCAAATTCCAGAACAATTTGATGTAGCTGCGAGCTTTAATTTAACTAAGTCATAATTTTTGGGTCAAACTCAATAAATACAATTCCATTAACTTCGAGGAAGGGAAACTCCCAATTTTAATCAATAAAAATTTTTTGGTTTAAAGGTCAGTTATATACGCAATTGTCATCCATAATGTGAAACGGAGTCCTTAACAAAAATATGGTGTCATCACAGCTTATTATGAAATAAGCATTGCTCATATAAACATTCTTTAAAAAATCATGCTAGAAAGTAAACAAAAACACATCAAGAAAAAAAATGTACATGACAGCTAGAAGATTCAACACAATAAATAAAGCTTTGTTAAACATCTTACCGCCAAACCACTGAGGCAGGTCATTCCCCCGCCTAACTCGCACACACTTTTTCCCCTGTCATGGGTTAAGAGATAATACTTTAATGCATTATGAACTATGCTGTCGCAATATAAGCTTACTCTTAGCTTTTAGCTTAACAATCAAGATTTAGGAAACACTGGAAAATTTAACCACACAATTTATAATAGTTCCTGAAAAAGTAATTTCATAATAATTATCTAATAATCAGGAATATTTATCTTGTTGGTATGAATAGCATAATATAATAAACAAAAATGTTCATTACTATGGTTCACAATTAGTGTACAGAATATACCAAAAATGTCGAATTAATAATAATAAAATCAAATATTTTCTTATAGTACACATTTAAAATAACGTAAAAAAAACACAATAAATCTTTAAAAAAATGATAAGAATTCATTAAAAAATGAAGTACACGCAATTTATAAAAAAATAATACAATATACACCATTGCTTTGGGTCCAGAATTGCAATAATAAATAATTTTAGTTAAGAACTGTTAGGAACACACCTTTAGGCTAGCTGTTTGCTCTCACTATATAGGTTGATCAATGAATCCAGATTTCTTTTTAGTTATAATAACTATTAAGCAGAGTGAAATAATTAAAACCACTTTAGTACAATAAAAATGATATTTACTTAAAAGACCATTACCGCCATTAGTATATTTAAAAATAATCTCATTATAATAAAATACAATAAGCGCAATCGCAATCTTAATCTTGGACGTCTTTTTTCTACCAATATTCTTGTATTTTATGTTAATATACTCTGTAAAACGTTTTGGTTGGGCATATTTGTTTTGTCTCAAGAAAATCTATTTTGTATCCGCCTGACGACGACGCTGGTTTGGACGTCAAAACGGCCTTAACAATCTTTTAATTAAATATTGCTTTTACTGTACAATAGTGGTTTTAATTATTTCACTTTATACTTATGCACAAGACTATCCATCTCAAAACTAACTATTAAGTATAACAATTTTTTTCTGAAAGGAGTGGTTTTAAATATATTTTTACTATTTATTTGCAATCTAACTGGCTAAGCGTTTTAGAGTTTATTTAAACACAAACTAAACAAAGTTACATTTAATGGCTATCCAGATGATGTACAATATTAGACCACCCAATGACCTTGTGAGCAAATTTTTTCTGGCAAATGTAAGACAGTCACAGTTCTGGGTGTTACGCAAATACAGTTATGAAATCAGAAGTTCATTACTATTGTCTTCTCTAATATTTTTGGAGAGGTAAATCTCATCCAAAATTTTTCCAAACATTCTAGAGTTTCAACCTACTGTAAATTAATTCCTGTCATAACAGAAAAAAATTTGTAATGTCTAAATTCATTGCTAAACAGCAATTTAGCAGACAATAGTTTCTAGAATTGAGCAAGCTTTTCTAATTAATAGTTCAGCAAAGTATCTTGGGATGTTGCCACGTTTGCGCCTACCGCACGCTGGTCGCCATGACAAGGTGGGATCAGCTTATTGGCTAACTCTTTCGTTTACTGATATTACTTTTAATTGAAATGGCCTAAGACAAAGGCGAATCATTATAAATTCAGCAGGCATTACTGGTATTGCAAAAGGCGGTCCAAAGTCATATCTGTCAGGGGGTAGGGAAATTATTACAGAACAGTGTTCCCAATTCCAAAAGCATTCAGTACTGATATTTTTTTGTAAAACGCAGCCATTTTTAGAAAGCAAAGGCTCACCAAAACATTTCTTTATTTTTCAGGCAGTAGTAACCCAATATCTCTTCTGAAGGCCAAATACCTGAGGAAAAGCATGAAAACCCAAACCACCAGGGAACAAGTGTTAGATCAGAAGCCTCAATAAGCAAAAGCTAAGCTTCAAAGATGAAATGCCACGCCTGAAATATACATACAAATATTTCCGGTGTTGTCAAAACCTCTCAGGTCTTCAATTGTTACTTTGTTAGATAAAAATCTAAAAATTATCAAAAACTATTATTAGTACAGCAGAAATAAGTAAATTTGACATTTGTTTAAAAAAACATTTTTCTTGATTTAAATTTATGAACTAGTTTGAAAAAACTATGAGAATCTAGTGGCCAGTCTCAAATTACCTAACACAGAAGGGGGTGTTTGTAGCGGAACATAAATCATTCATTATTTGAACTTACAATTTAGTAATTGTTTTCCTCATTTAGGTCAACATTTGTCAAAGATATTACCCAAGCTACCCTACAGCACCCCTCCAATTTTGGTGAAACATAGTTGGCTGATTTATATTGAATTGATTTAAATCATGATTACCACACAATTTATTTCAATGGGAAGGGGGATAAAAATGTGCAAAAAATAGGTTCATAAGAAATTAAAATACGTACAATAGGAAATGTGAGCAAACTAAAATCAAATAAGTGTCAACACGTGGGGATTGAATTTTCACAAAACTTAATACCAACCTATTTATTAAGAAAGCCAAATTTATAGCTCCATATTTCATAAAGGTTAAAATTACTCCTGAACTGGCTAATACTTTTCAACCTATCAAAAATGCTGATTTTTAACGAGTTATTTAAAAAACCGTTTGGTTGTCCAGTATGAAACTTTTAATTTTTTTTACATAACAGTTAGTAAAATGCACAAATCATGTGCAACAGTTGGTAAAAATGCCCTACTTAATTAAAAAAAATTAGAACACTTCTTTTTATTTAAAAAAATTCCCAATTTGAAAATGTTGATATTATACTCTAAAACATTAGAGAAAAAGGCACAGGAAACACGAAAATGTAAGCGAAATTGGCAAATTAAGTCACGTTTTATAGATACAGCTCCCGGAATAAGGGATTTTTTCAAAAATTGCAAAATCAAACCACTTTAAGTTGCAAAGCATGTATCTTGAAAAAGATGTGAAAGATGGAGCTATAATAACTATTAATAAACGAAACGGATACTTTCGTTTATTAATAGTTATTCTAAGTTTCCCACGCCATGGTCATTATGATTTTTAAAATTTACGATGGCGCTATAAAGTTGGTTTTCTTAATAAATAGGCTGGTATTAAATTTTGTGACAATTTCACCAAAATCAGAGGGGATGATGTAGGGACCTTGGGTAATTTGACATGGATTGACTCATTCATAAAACTAAAAATTCTAAAAAATTTGAAATAAATAGGCTTAGTCCTGAAAGAAATTTGATAGTTTTAAGGTTTTTGGTGCTATTATAATTTAGGGGAAATTGTATATTTGAAATGTAATTGAGGTCTATCAACTTATTAATCATCGATAAAAGGGTGTTGAAAAAGTAATTTTTAGGAGTTACATAATTTGTGAACAGTGCATTATGAATACTAATTAATGAAAAATATTATGAAATTTCTGCATTTCAGTTTATGTTATTAAATATTCACTTAACTTTTACAACAGCAGAAATTAAATCGCCAACTTACATAAAATCTCAACCTTATCTCGAGCTACTCCTTATATGTTTTAAACAAGAATGTATTTATTTATACTTAGGGATAAAGACTGTGTACAGACGATTGCCAGGCATTAGGGTCTAGTTTATCCCTGGAAGGAGAGTGAGGAAGTAAAAAGATAGTGAAGTGTGCATGAATCTCATTGGAAGATGTCAGTTTTGGGTACCAATGAGATACTGGATTGTTTTTTAGGCGGTAGAAGCCTACTGTTAAAAGCGCCATGAGAGGGATTGGGAGTAATGATAATAATTCTTTACACAACGACATTCAGGCTAAAGTTTCAATAAATAAATTTTTTTATATAAATTTAAACAAAAACACTATTTAAAAAAATTCTGCCACCCAGCTAAAAACGACTTTTTAACTCAAATTCAAAAAATTATTTCTTAATCTTACCTAAGCCAAAGACGAAAATTTGGATATTCCGTAAAGAAGCATTCAAACCACGTTCCTCTGTTTTCTTCTAAATCCACGTTCTGCAAAGCAATCATTCTCAACAATCCAAAAGTGGAAAAAGCACGAAGAGATCCCGGCGTTGTTTCTAAATTATGTAACCGACTCTTTTTAAGTGCCTAAAATAAACATAAGTAATTGATAATAGCTTCTGTAATAGTTTAGAGTAATGGTAGTGCTAAGTCACCCATGCTTTTTCCTAGTCATAAAAGTTTTTCCCCCACAATGGCGGCCATGTCCAAAGCTACGGAGTGCTACTATTCTATACTTCTCTTCGCCTATTGGTATATTTATTAAAATGTTAGGTTATGATTTATTTAAACAATTTATATTTACACTTATGACATTGTTTAGTCCATTTGGTCTTTTTATTTTCAGGGTTGAATGGAGTAATAAAGATCCTGTATCCATAATGTTGGATATTTTCATTGTGAAGCACGTGATTGGTATTGGTTCTGTTTCTTAAATCAGAAAACCACTGGAAACTCCGAAAGGGTTTAGAAGATGGGGCATCTAATTTCCAAGCAAATACGAGAAATATTTGGGGGGGGGGGGGTAGTAGTGCAACATAGGATAAATTCAAGTCTAAAAAATATGATTTGTGATCAGCAACACCAAAGGACCTCAATATGAATCATAAGATCATTTTTTTTTTTGGAAAATTAGGAAATTTCAGAAAATCCATATTTTGTTTTTCTTGAATTAAATGGGATGCACTCTTTTTTAATCACTATCACTATATTTAATTTACTGTTCACTATTGTAAGAGAAGACTACATCGAACCAGAATTTGTAAATATTTTGGTTGGTATTAGAATGTGATAATTGATTGTGGTTTCTCTTGAAAATTTCCGTGGTTCTACCTAAATTAATGAGAGGGGCTATGTTGATAAACTCTATACAGTATTGAAAGGTAAATTGTTCTGGCAAAATTTATCAAGCTGCATAAACAACACAACAAATTGTAACAACATACTTGTTCAATGGTTTCACATTTAGACTTTGATTAGGACTAAATTACAAATTAATTAATGTTAGCCCACTATGTTACTTATGGAGCCCTTTGCATAAATAAATAAATAAATAAAAACTATACCTTAGCGAGAATTTTCCATCGTTGCTTAGCAACAGATATTCCATGCCAATTAACCAAACTATCTCTGGAATGACTACATGATGGAATTGACATTTCTCCTCTAAAAAATGGCAGACCAAGGCCTACGCCATTTTGTGTACATACACTCCTCCACGCAATTTCAATCACGGATAACTTGTCCGGCAGGCCACCGTCGCAGACCTTGGATCGCAACGTCGATTAGCAGCTGCACCTTGCAAGCCATTAGTCTTCCCAATTTTGTTTTTCTTTCTTGGTTTACAGAGTTGCCAACTTTCGGAACGAAGGTTTAAAACAAAACCCGCGGATATCGGAGAGATCCAGCCGTCACTTGCTTTTTTATCTTACTATGCTATTAGCATATGTAACATAATCACTCATAAGTATGCCATAAAATCATTTTCGTTAATGAAACCTTGTTCACGGGATATGACGTAAATTACGTCACTTACAATTCCGTGACGAAATACGCGTCATCAACTTTACTGATGGGAAACGGAATTAGTGAGAATTCCTCGCGCGTTTCTGGCTTTGCCCATGTCATGTTTAGCTCGTGCCTCGCGATCACATGATTTCATCCATGGTAACCTTTTCAATAGCGCAAGGATTATAAGCATTTTTGCATTTTTGGGTCCGCTTAATGTATGTTCCGCGTGAAACAAGGTTTCATTGAATTTTTTTCAATGGAAATGTTATACAGAGGCATACTTATGAGTAATTATGTTACATATGCTATTAGTAACGGCGCTCGGAACAAACTTACCAGAAGCGGTAGTATAGATAAATAAAAGATTATCCAGGACAGCTATCTTCGTCAAAATCATGAATCTACAAACTGAAAACTCCACTACTAGCGCCACCTTTTCAAAAAAAAAGGTTGCCAATTAGGTATTACGTAACTTTGGGTACAACCAAGAACGTATATATGTATAAGAACGTTGAACGATCAAATTGGCGCCTGGTGTCATGATGCAATCGGTTACAGAATAATTCTGCCCAAAAAACCGCGTGCGGCGCGCGCTAAAGGTTAAAACCGTTTCTAGTTAAGCGCGCGCTGCACGTGGATTTTAGGGTGGAGTTATTCTGAAACCGATTAAATCATGACCCAAGCGATGCCTTATGTTCAACGTTCTTATACATATATACGTTCTTGGTACAACCATGAATGTATTCAATAGAATGGAAACTTTTAACCTGTAAACAGAACGTCGTGTTTTTGCAAAGCCTTAATATGTCAAAAAAGCTACCTGGTTAAAAGGAAATACTTTTTGCATACCGTACAGGAAAAAAGTTTCCATTATTTCAACAAACAATATATAAACATTAACTTGCAGGTCCTGGTTCTCGTATATATTACTTCATTGCGATTTCCTCGAAGCAGGGAGGATAAGGGAGTCGTAAATAATGCGCTCAATAATGTTCAAACAGGAGAACCTAGAATCCGGGGGTAAAATCAAAGAGGACCCAATACGTTCCTCCAATACGGGACAAGTACGATTTAAGCATGGACTAATTAACTCCTCCTTCCCGTTTGACCCTAGTTTTCCGTTAAACTATACCGCCAGAGTGCACATTTAACAATCGCCCGAAGCAAATATTCGGGAACGGGGTGTACCTGTGTTAATTAGTCCATGATTTAAGGGTTATCTATCCTCTCTGCTCTCCGCTTTCTGCGTTCAGTCATTTCAAATCTCACCGGATATTTCGTTATTGTTATGTTGTAGGTCGTTAATGTTCATTTCGTGTTGTGACTGTTGAGTTTGTGTTATGATTGTGGTGGATGTTGAGTACGTGTTATGACGGTTGTGAGTGTTGAGTTTGTGTTATGATGGTTGTGGATGTTGAGTCTGTTGTGTTTGTATGGGCGTTTTCTCTCCAACTTCTTCTTGGGACGGAATGAGTACTGAGAGTAATGCTACCTCTCAACGTCCAATGGCAGGGTTTCCACAAGTTGTACACGGTATTCGTCTTAGTATCAATATGCGAGTTTTTGGCGCCGGCCGGGAATCGAACCCGGGTTTGCCACGTGCAAGAGATGTACTCTAACCACTCAGCCACCAACGCTTGGTAAGCTAGTGTTTTTTTAAAAAACAGCTTTGGCGAATGTCCTTTACAAAGTTATAAAGTTAGGTACTGTAATTTATTCTACATCATTTTAAATATTTATAAATTAAATTAATCTTATATTTAATTAAATATTTATAAATTATATTAATCTTAAATTTAATTAAATATTTATAAATGATATTAATCTTATATTTAATTAAATATTTATAAATGATATTAATCTTATATTTAATTAAATATTTATAGATTATATTAATCTTATATTTAATTAAATATTTTAGTATTTTAATGTAAAATGTGATCGCGATCAGGAATTGAACTCGGGTCGCATTGTAACAATGCGGATAGTTCACCGCCGAGCCATTGACTTCCTTATGGAAAATATTAAAGTAAAGGAACAATTATGATAAGGCGGGTTTTTTTACTAAACGAATTAATACAATATCTTAAATTGTGTTTCGAGTTTGGAATGTGAGTGAATGGACTTAAGTGTATGAACAGTGCGTGTTTAAGACTGAAAGTGTTAAAGTAATTGTAAACTAACTCAAGTCAGCTGTAAGATAAAATTGATTGTTTTTATTTTTTGAATTGGAATAACCTAATTATACCCTTGAAATTATCAACTCAACCCGTGAGGCTAATTAAGTAGATTGGAAGTAATTAGTAGCGAACAGCTCTCAGCTGTTAATTAAAGCAAGAGTTTATAGTAAGGTAGTTTGAATTTAGTTAAAATTACTCAGTATAATTTATGATATTTACTTAAGTGTAAGTATGTTTTGGTTTATTTTTAAATCACGATGAACTAAGACAAATCTAGTCTTAGACACTTGAGTACCAGTTCTGTACAATTACGTAAGAGGGATATATATTGTTGGGTTATTGATGAAAGTTAAATCTAGAACGTTCCATAGACTGTTCTGAATAAAAATAAACATTTATAATTTTGCATAATTCTGGTTGCCATTTTATTTTCTAATCACTCGCCCACAGCATTACAGTTCTGGCAATCCCGAATCAACTAAATTTTCGATATAACGGCGACGGGAAATTATTATCGTAAATTTATCGCGCGGCCTTAGATAATATTCTTTAACAAAATTTCGATAACTATCGTTTAATTAAAATCGGCCCTATTCCGTTAAAATTATAAACCAAAAAGCGAACGGTCGTTATAATACCCTCTGTAGATATTTCTTTCATTAACTTTGTATTATATTCAACTGACAAACTTATACTGTAAAAAGGGTTTAATTCAATTGTGCATTGTTATAGTACGTCTAACTCACTGTTGTAACTACTTAACTAATGATATTCTGAATAAATTAAAATTGGTCGTTTCGTCTCAATTATTTTAATTATAATTAAAATTTTATACCGGGCGGGATAGAACTGGGATAACATTTTTAACAAATAACTCTAAATTGCGGAGATATATCTTTAAGGGTTATCTCGAGAAATTAATACCACTAGGGACAATTCTTCCGAGGAGAGGTATATTTTGGCTTGCCACCTTGTTAAACCGTCATATCGGAGTTATTCTGTGTGTGGGTGTGAAACTTTTTTTTTTATTTTTTTTCCCCTTATAAAAATGTATATGTAAACATATTGGTAAAACTTATTAAAAACTTTTATCTCTTAAATCCTTTTACAAAGAGGGCTATAAGTCGCTCGATGACTTGGCCCCGAGGGGTCCGTCACTTCGAGGAATTGTGTACGAGATTCCGAATCAAGGGATCTGGAATCAAGAGATTCCGTGATTCGTATCATCATATGTGATTCATCGATTAGAGTAGGATTCCTAGATTTCGAAGATTCGTATATTTTGTTAGATTCTCGAGATTCTCAAGATTCCTGAAGAGTTTCTTGAGATACGGAATCAAGGCCTAGGGGCCTATTCTGTAAATATTCGAAATCCAATTTTCGATCGAAAACTACATTTCGAACTTCGAGATCTCGACGAATGGTATTCGGTAAAGATTTCGAATAAGCATAAATCAATGCAAATTGTCGAAGTAGATCTCGACATGGTATATGGTATCGAGATCGAATTCCCATTCGAATTTTTACAGAATCGCCCCCTGTACGAGATTCGTCGCTTGGCCCTCTAACACCGATGTACAAATCTCTCTAACTGTATTACCATAAGTAAGATAATAACAATAAGTATGACACTTCCTATTGCTTTAATGCTAATTTTCTAACCGAACCTTTTTTCGGCACTGATACTCTCTTCAAGCTGTGACTTGGACTTGCGAGTTACTTACGGGTCCTGGCTCTCGGAAATATTACTTCTTGCCGATTTCCTGGAAGATGATTTATTTTAGAATAGAATATAATATAGAAATCACGAACTGCAGTCCTATGAGCTTTTTATTATAATTGTTTTAGCCTCGTCTAAGCACTACCGTTGGAATTTCTGGCCATTTAATTTAATTTAATTTAATTTTTCGCTCGAAGATCTATTAGGTCCGAGTTTCGCGCCTTTTTGTTTGCTCTAATACCTATCGGTGCGAGCTATTAGTAAGTTTTTAAATTTCTTCAAATTCGTTTAGGGTTTAACTTTATTATCCCTTTCATAATGGATTAATCTACTTATTCGCCAATTTTATCATCCTTTACAATGCAGTTCATAGGTGGTTCCTTTTAACTTTTAATTTCTTCGTGTACCATGGTTTAGCGCAAAAATTCTGAGAGAATGCTGCACCCGTCGGAAGTTCGTAACTATTCGCCAAACCGAGTAGTTTTCAAGTTTCACGCCTTCATACCTCCACTATCGCCATCTAGGTGATGATGTGTATATCAAATGTGGATACCCACGATTTAAAATAAATCATTAGTTTTATATTAAATTAAAATACATCATTAGTTTTATATTAAATTAAAATACATCATTAGTTTTATATTAAATTAAAATACATCATTAGTTTTATATTAAATTAAAATACATCATTAGTTTTATCAAGAATGTATAAATAAATACATTCTTGGTTTTATATGAAATTAAAATAAACCATTAGTTTTATATTAAATTAAAATAAATCATTAATTTTATATTATATTAAAATAAATCATTAGTTTTATATTAAATTAAAATAAATCATTAGTTTTATATGAAATTAAAATAAACCATTAGTTTAATTTAAAATTAAAATAAATCATTAGTTTTATATTAAATTAAAATAAATCATTAGTTTTATATTAAATTAAAATACATCATTAGTTTTATTTGAAATTAAAATAAATCATTAGTTTTATATGAAATTAAAATAAATCATTAGTTTTATATTATATTAAATTAAAATAAATCATTAGTTTTATATTATATTAAATTAAAATAAATCATTAGTTTTATATTAAATTATAATAAATCATTAGTTTTATATTATATTAAATTAAAATAAATCATTAGTTTTATATTAAATTATAATAAATCATTAGTTTTATATTATATTAAATTAAAATAAATCATTAGTTTTATATTAATTTAAAATAGATCATTGGTTTTATATTATATTAAATTAAAATAAATCATTAGTTTTATATTAAATTAAAATAAATCATGCTTTATATTAAATTAAAATAAATCATGTTTTATTTGAAATTAAAATAAATCATATTTTATTTGAAATTAAAATAAATCATTAGTTTTATATGAAATTAAAATAAATCATTAGTTTTATATGAAATTAAAATAAACCATTAGTTTAATTTAAAATTAAAATAAATCATTAGTTTTATATTAAATTATAATAAATCATTAGTTTTATATTAAATTAAAATAAATCATTAGTTTTATATTAAATTAAAATAAATCATTGGTTTTATATTATATTAAATTAAAATAAATCATTAGTTTTATATTAAATTAAAATACATCATTAGTTTTATATTAAATTAAAATACATCATTAGTTTTATATTAAATTAAAATACATCATTAGTTTTATCAAGAATGTATAAATAAATACATTCTTGGTTTTATATGAAATTAAAATAAACCATTAGTTTTATATTAAATTAAAATACATCATTAGTTTTATCAAGAATGTATAAATAAATACATTCTTGGTTTTATATGAAATTAAAATAAACCATTAGTTTTATATTAAATTAAAATAAATCATTAATTTTATATTATATTAAAATAAATCATTAGTTTTATATTATATTAAATTAAAATAAATCATTAGTTTTATATTAAATTAAAATAAATCATGTTTTATTTGAAATTAAAATAAATCATGTTTTATTTGAAATTAAAATAAATCATTAGTTTTATATGAAATTAAAATAAATCATTAGTTTTATATGAAATTAAAATAAACCATTAGTTTAATTTAAAATTAAAATAAATCATTAGTTTTATATTAAATTATAATAAATCATTAGTTTTATATTAAATTATAATAAATAATTAGTTTTCTATTAAATTATAATAAATCATTAGTTTTATATTATATTATATTAAAATAAATCATTAGTTTTATATTATATTAAAATAAATCATTAGTTTTATATTATATTAAATTAAAATAAATCATTAGTTTTATATTATATTAAATTAAAATAAATCATTAGTTTTATATGAAATTAAAATAAATCATGTTTTATTTGAAATTAAAATAAATCATGTTTTATTTGAAATTAAAATAAATCATTAGTTTTATATGAAATTAAAATAAATCATTAGTTTTATATGAAATTAAAATAAACCATTAGTTTAATTTAAAATTAAATAACACATTAGTTTTATATTAAATTAAAATAAATCATTAGTTTTATATTAAATTAAAATAAATCATTGGTTTTATATTATATTAAATTAAAATAAATCATTAGTTTTATATTAAATTAAAATACATCATTAGTTTTATCAAGAATGTATAAATAAATACATTCTTGGTTTTATATGAAATTAAAATAAACCATTAGTTTTATATTAAATTAAAATAAATCATTAATTTTATATTATATTAAAATAAATCATTAGTTTTATATTATATTAAATTAAAATAAATCATTAGTTTTATATTAAATTAAAATAAATCATGTTTTATTTGAAATTAAAATAAATCATGTTTTATTTGAAATTAAAATAAATCATGTTTTATTTGAAATTAAAATAAATCATTAGTTTTATATGAAATTAAAATAAATCATTAGTTTTATATGAAATTAAAATAAACCATTAGTTTAATTTAAAATTAAAATAAATCATTAGTTTTATATTAAATTATAATAAATCATTAGTTTTAAATTAAATTATAATAAATAATTAGTTTTCTATTAAATTATAATAAATCATTAGTTTTATATTATATTAAATTAAAATAAATCATTAGTTTTATATTAATTTAAAATAGATCATTAGTTTTATATTAAATTAAAATAAATCATTAATTTTATGTTAATATAAATCATTAGTTTTATATTAAATTAAAATAATCATTTGTTTTATATGAAATTAAAATAAATTATTTGTTTTATATTAAATTAAAATAAATCATTTGTTTTATATTAAATTAAAATAACACATTAGTTTTATATTAAATTAAAATAAATCATTAGTTTTATATTAAATTAAAATAACACATCATTTTTATATTAAATTAAAATAAATCATTAGTTTTATATTAAATTAAAATAAATCATTAGTTTTATATTAAATTAAAATAAATCATTAGTTTCATATTAAATTAAAATAACACATTAGTTTTATATTAAATTAAAATAAATCATTAGTTTTATATTAAATTAAAATAAATCATTGGTTTTATATTATATTAAATTAAAATAAATCATTAGTTTATATTAAATTAAAATACATCATTAGTTTTATCAAGAATGTATAAATAAATACATTCTTGGTTTTATATGAAATTAAAATAAACCATTAGTTTTATATTAAATTAAAATACATCATTAATTTTATATTATATTATATTAAAATAAATCATTAGTTTTATATTATATTAAATTAAAATAAATCATTAGTCTTATATTAAATTAAAATACATCATTAGTTTTATATGAAATTAAAATAAATCATTAGTTTTATATTAAATTAAAATAAATCATTAGTTTTATATTAAATTAAAATAAATCATTGGTTTTATATTATATTAAATTAAAATAAATCATTAGTTTTATATGAAATTAAAATAAATCATTAGTTTTATATGAAATTAAAATAAACCATTAGTTTAATTTAAAATTAAAATAAATCATTAGTTTTATATTAAATTATAATAAATCATTAGTTTTATATTAAATTATAATAAATAATTAGTTTTCTATTAAATTATAATAAATCATTAGTTTTATATTATATTAAATTAAAATAAATCATTAGTTTTATATTAATTTAAAATAGATCATTAGTTTTATATTAAATTAAAATAAATCATTAATTTTATGTTAATATAAATCATTAGTTTTATATTAAATTAAAATAATCATTTGTTTTATATGAAATTAAAATAAATTATTTGTTTTATATTAAATTAAAATAAATCATTTGTTTTATATTAAATTAAAATAACACATTAGTTTTATATTAAATTAAAATAAATCATTAGTTTTATATTAAATTAAAATAACACATTATTTTTATATTAAATTAAAATAAATCATTAGTTTTATATTAAATTAAAATAAATCATTAGTTTTATATTAAATTAAAATAAATCATTAGTTTTATATTAAATTAAAATAACACATTAGTTTTATATTAAATTAAAATAAATCATTAGTTTTATATTAAATTAAAATAAATCATTGGTTTTATATTATATTAAATTAAAATAAATCATTAGTTTATATTAAATTAAAATACATCATTAGTTTTATCAAGAATGTATAAATAAATACATTCTTGGTTTTATATGAAATTAAAATAAACCATTAGTTTTATATTAAATTAAAATAAATCATTAATTTTATATTATATTATATTAAAATAAATCATTAGTTTTATATTATATTAAATTAAAATAAATCATTAGTCTTATATTAAATTAAAATAAATCATTAGTTTTATATGAAATTAAAATAAATCATTAGTTTTATATGAAATTAAAATAAACAATTAGTTTAATTTAAAATTAAAATAAATCATTAGTTTTATATTAAATTATAATAAATCATTAGTTTTATATTAAATTAAAATAAATCATTAGTTTTATATTAAATTAAAATAAATCATTGGTTTTATATTATATTAAATTAAAATAAATCATTAGTTTTATATGAAATTAAAATAAATCATTAGTTTTATATGAAATTAAAATAAACCATTAGTTTAATTTAAAATTAAAATAAATCATTAGTTTTATATTAAATTATAATAAATCATTAGTTTTATATTAAATTATAATAAATAATTAGTTTTCTATTAAATTATAATAAATCATTAGTTTTATATTATATTAAATTAAAATAAATCATTAGTTTTATATTAATTTAAAATAGATCATTAGTTTTATATTAAATTAAAATAAATCATTAATTTTATGTTAATATAAATCATTAGTTTTATATTAAATTAAAATAATCATTTGTTTTATATGAAATTAAAATAAATTATTTGTTTTATATTAAATTAAAATAAATCATTTGTTTTATATTAAATTAAAATAACACATTAGTTTTATATTAAATTAAAATAAATCATTAGTTTTATATTAAATTAAAATAACACATTATTTTTATATTAAATTAAAATAAATCATTAGTTTTATATTAAATTAAAATAAATCATTAGTTTTATATTAAATTAAAATAAATCATTAGTTTTATATTAAATTAAAATAACACATTAGTTTTATATTAAATTAAAATAAATCATTAGTTTTATATTAAATTAAAATAAATCATTGGTTTTATATTATATTAAATTAAAATAAATCATTAGTTTATATTAAATTAAAATACATCATTAGTTTTATCAAGAATGTATAAATAAATACATTCTTGGTTTTATATGAAATTAAAATAAACCATTAGTTTTATATTAAATTAAAATAAATCATTAATTTTATATTATATTATATTAAAATAAATCATTAGTTTTATATTATATTAAATTAAAATAAATCATTAGTCTTATATTAAATTAAAATAAATCATTAGTTTTATATGAAATTAAAATAAATCATTAGTTTTATATGAAATTAAAATAAACCATTAGTTTAATTTAAAATTAAAATAAATCATTAGTTTTATATTAAATTAAAATAATCATTTGTTTTATATGAAATTAAAATAAATTATTTGTTTTATATTAAATTAAAATAAATCATTTGTTTTATATTAAATTAAAATAAATCATTGGTTTTATATTATATTAAATTAAAATAAATCATTAGTTTTATATGAAATTAAAATAAATCATTAGTTTTATATGAAATTAAAATAAACCATTAGTTTAATTTAAAATTAAAATAAATCATTAGTTTTATATTAAATTATAATAAATCATTAGTTTTATATTAAATTATAATAAATAATTAGTTTTCTATTAAATTATAATAAATCATTAGTTTTATATTATATTAAATTAAAATAAATCATTAGTTTTATATTAATTTAAAATAGATCATTAGTTTTATATTAAATTAAAATAAATCATTAATTTTATGTTAATATAAATCATTAGTTTTATATTAAATTAAAATAATCATTTGTTTTATATGAAATTAAAATAAATTATTTGTTTTATATTAAATTAAAATAAATCATTTGTTTTATATTAAATTAAAATAACACATTAGTTTTATATTAAATTAAAATAAATCATTAGTTTTATATTAAATTAAAATAACACATTATTTTTATATTAAATTAAAATAAATCATTAGTTTTATATTAAATTAAAATAAATCATTAGTTTTATATTAAATTAAAATAAATCATTAGTTTTATATTAAATTAAAATAACACATTAGTTTTATATTAAATTAAAATAAATCATTAGTTTTATATTAAATTAAAATAAATCATTGGTTTTATATTATATTAAATTAAAATAAATCATTAGTTTATATTAAATTAAAATACATCATTAGTTTTATCAAGAATGTATAAATAAATACATTCTTGGTTTTATATGAAATTAAAATAAACCATTAGTTTTATATTAAATTAAAATAAATCATTAATTTTATATTATATTATATTAAAATAAATCATTAGTTTTATATTATATTAAATTAAAATAAATCATTAGTCTTATATTAAATTAAAATAAATCATTAGTTTTATATGAAATTAAAATAAATCATTAGTTTTATATGAAATTAAAATAAACCATTAGTTTAATTTAAAATTAAAATAAATCATTAGTTTTATATTAAATTAAAATAATCATTTGTTTTATATGAAATTAAAATAAATTATTTGTTTTATATTAAATTAAAATAAATCATTTGTTTTATATTAAATTAAAATAACACATTAGTTTTATATTAAATTAAAATAAATCATTAGTTTTATATTAAATTAAAATAACACATTATTTTTATATTAAATTAAAATAAATCATTGGTTTTATATTATATTAAATTAAAATAAATCATTAGTTTTATATTAAATTAAAATACATCATTAGTTTTAATTGAAATTAAAATAAATCATTAGTTTTATATGAAATTAAAATAAATCATTAGTTTTATATGAAATTAAAATAAATCATTAGTTTTATATGAAATTAAAATAAATCATTGGTTTTATCAAGAATGTATTTATTTATACTCAGTGAGAATGAATATGTCGAGATTATTTTTAGCGTTTCTCCAATTCCACCCGTTGGGGCCCCCGGTATGCTCCTCTGCTTTAATAAAATAAAATAATACTGCAATCTCATTGGTTCTTAAAAATTACGTTTTTCGACGCGATTAACGCTTCTGCGAGGACCCAAAAATAAGACCGCCTCCTGTTTTCCTCCCCCCCCCCCCTTAGCGTGACGGGGTTAGGGCCTCAACGTGTCCATCGATAGTCTCGACATATTCATTCTCCCTGAGTATAAATAAATACATTTTTGGTTTTATATTAAATTAAAATAAATCATTAGTTTTATATTAAATTAAAATAAATCATTAGTTTTATATTAAATTAAAATAAATCATTAGTTTTATATTAAATTAAAATAAATCATTAGTTTTATATTAAATTAAAATAAAACATTGGTTTTTTATTAAATTAAAATAAATCATTAATTTGATTCTAATTTAAAATTAAGATTTAAATTAATGAGCAGCAAATTGAACGTGGGGAAAATTAATTGGCAGAAGCTGATCAATTTGCACAGCGACATGGGAAAATGTGGTGATGATTCAGTTCACCGAAAAAACGCCTGTGGCGCTACCGTAAAAAGCCAAAGGCACTAGGTTCAGTGTCATGGCGTAGTTTGAGCATGCTGTGCCACGTAGTTTTCCCCATGCCACTTATGTTGCCCAGTAATTAAATTAATGTTGAAGTAATAGATTACAGGTTTTTCGCCAATGGTTCCGTTTCACGAATGTAGGTGGCGCCGAACGATATTTTTTGCCGTTTGGAAACAATAGTTTAATTTTATACTATTAAATAAAGCAAAAGACTATCTAATACAATTTATTCGATCTGTAATCGTACTTTCACTGGTTTCTCCGCTAGAGTCCGCTTTTGCGTATTTGCTATGATAGTAAGATTTTTAAGTAGTCTTGGGCTTCTAACATCATTCAATTTGTTATTTGAAAGAAGAACACCTTTTTTAAGATTTGAGCATTCTTGATTTGAGCCAAGGTCTACCTTCTAATTCAAATAATTATGCCCGAGCTTAATTCATGAGAACTGATTACATAAAGAAATCGCATCCTATTAGTCAAAGTTATATTTATTATTTATTAAAAAAGCAAAGTTAATATAAACCTCGTACCCTAGATTCGAAATAACAGATCGAACGCATAACGTGGAAAAGATCAGGCCACTGGAATAAGGTGGAACTGGAATAACGTGGAAAAGGCTGAAACTAAAGTGACGTGGAAACTGCAGAAACTGGAATAACGTGGAAATTACCCATACTGGAATAACGTGGAAACTACCAAAACTGGAATAACGTGGAAACTAATTAAAGTAGAACTTTATATGAAGAAATAACTCAATCTACAATATCAAAATTTTTCTTATCGGAATAACTAAATTGTGAGTTGGTGCCTACTGAAAAAGTATCTACTGAAATCTTTTTAATTATTCTTCCCATGTTATTTCGGTTTGATTACTTTCCACGTTATTCCAGTCTTGGTACTTTCCACGTTTAAGTATTCCAGATTTCCAGTTTTGGTACTTTCCACGGTATTCCAGTTTTGGTACTTTCCACGGTATTGGTACTTTCCACGTTTTTCCAATTTCTGCAGTTTTCATACTATTCCGATTCCACGTTGTTCCAGTTTTAACATTTTCCACGTTATTCCAGTTTTAACATTTTACACGTTGATACAGTTTTAATATTTTACACGTTGATCCAGTTTTAACATTTTCCACGTTATTCCAGTTTTAACATTTTCCACGTTATTTCAGTTTTAACCTTTTACACGTTGATCCAGTTTTAACATTTTCCATCTTATTACAGTTTTAACATTTTTCACTTTATTCCAATGGACGCTTCAATAAAACCTCTTCAAGGAAATCCACAAGAAGTAATATTTCCGAGAGCCAGGACCTGCAAATTACTGTTTATATAGTGCTTGTTGAAATAATGGAAACTTTTCACCTGTACGGTTTGCAACAAATGTTTCCTTTATAACCAGGTAGCTTTTTTAGCTTTTTTTTGACATAGTAAGGCTTGGTAAAAACACAACGCTCTGCTTACAGGCGAGAAAATTCCATTATTTAAACAAACACTATATAAACAGTAATTTTCCGGTCCTGGCTCTCGGACATATACTTCTTGGTGATTTCCTTAAAGATGTTTTATTTAAGCGCTCATTCGACGCTATTCCGATTCCAAGTTATTCGAGTTTTTACATTTTCCACGTTATTCAGCGTTTCCGAAATAACTGCCTAGCGCGTAGTCAATAGCGTTTACCCACTTCCTGCCAGAACTTCCAAAAAATTAGCTCCATAGTCACCATGGTAACCAACTATATATAAGACCACGGCCAGCTTTAATGAGCGCCAACAGCGCGCAGGTCCGTTTTTACCTTTCAGGCGCCCATGGGCAAATAATATTAGGCGCCCTTTTTCATATGGCCGTGTCTTCATTGAATACTTTACATTTAACTTATAAAAAAAGTGAAAGGGGCTCCAAAGTTCGGTGGCAAAAGAAAGAAAATTGAGCGTGCTTTTCACCCCCCCCCCCTCAACGCCTCACTCGGCCTTTAAGGTCGGACGCCGCTCTACCTAGCCTAGTAGTGCGTCATAGTGCCGTGATAGGACAATCGCCCTGTTACCAAGGATACTGTATTTTAAGATATAGTATCCTTGCTGTTACAAAGGGAGTACGAGAAAATACAAGTTGGCAAGCCAAAATATACCTCTGCTCGGAAGTATGGTCCCTAGTGGTATTAATTTCTCGACACGACCCCCAAAGATATCTCCGCAATTCAGAGTTATTTACGAAAAACGTATTCTCGGTTCAAACCCTGCCCGTTATAAAATTTTAATTTAAATTTAAATAATTGAGACGAAACAATCGAGTTTAATTTATTCAGAATATTATAAATTAAGTAGTTACAACAGCGAGTTAGACTTACTAAAACAATGCACAATTGAATTTAACCCTTTTTACAGTACATGTTTATCAGTTGAATATAATACTAAGCAAATTTTAATGAAAGAAACATCTACAGATGGTATTTGTATTTTTCTCCCTTACGAAATACTTGCCGCATCTTTAACGCTCATTTTATTTCAACACTCGTAGACTTCCAGTTGACGTTGTGACACATACCGCATGAAAAAGACCAATGCCGTCCAATTTCCAATATCATATAATGATTCTCACACCCAGGAAATCATTGACTGCGTTAGAAATCGTAGATATCCAAATATCCACACCAAATATATTTACAAGAAGCAAAAACCTTACCATCAACAAAGCACAGAGAGCCACTTGACTAACCGCCAGCTCTTAAAGCAATAAACGGTAAATTAATTTCAGTGAACCTAAGCAGCTATCGGTGGTTCTGTGGTAGAGCGCTCGACTGCCAAGCCGAATGGTCTGGGTTCGAAACCTGGGTGGCGCATTCGTTTTTAATCAATAGAGAAACGCTAAATTAGAATTTCTTCGATGCAATAATTTCAATTTCAATTCTATTTCAATTAAACCAAAATTTCGTACTCTATTAAATACGCTTCCGATAAAGCTGAAGGTCTAATTTTCAATAAGGCGTAACAAGTGTCGGTGGTTCTGTGGTAGAACGTCCGCCTGTCAAGCAGGAGGTCTCGGGTTCAAATCCCGCCCGATGCGATCGCAAATTGATTCTAAGACGAATACCGTGTACAACTGGTGGAAACCCTGCCATTGGACGTTGAGAGGTAGCATTACACTCCGCACTCGGTCCGTCCCAAAGTCATTAAGACGAAGTTGGAGAGAAAACGCCCATATAAACACAACCTTTAAAACCATTAATACATTAATACAGCGACCGATGGAGGCCGATTTTTCGGAGATCACATGACGGAAACCAGTAAACGCTTCGTTGGAAAACCGTCAAATTAAAAAACTTTCTGAATTCGAATCTAATGTACGGATCTTTGGTTACAAAGCACAAGAAACATAATTAAGTATGACACGCACTTTGTTTAAAATGAAAACATAAATCACAGCGTTGCTAAGGACAACGAGTTCTTAAAGTCTTTGGAACTGTCAGATAACGACGCACATCAACCGCCAACATTTTTCACGAAGCGGCCAAGGCACAGCCGCACAGGGAATTTATATGCCCTATCAAAAGTAAAAATAATTGATGGATCTTAAAATTAATTTTGCGCATGAAAATACGCCACCATGTTAGGGTATAAAAACAAGTAAATATGCCTGTAATAACTCAGAATGTAAAGGTACTGTAACGCGCCAAAATGTAATTTTGAAATCATTCAATTATTACTTTGGATAAATAATGATAAAGGGGTACTACGTTCAATAACTCACCGATGACACCGGTTTCCTACTGTACGCTTTTTCGCGGTTCCGGTTTGGACGTCACGATGGTCATCGGTTGCTCACCGAAGTCACCGGCTGGAAGAGTCAGTTTTTCCGCTGAATGACGTAAAAATACTTTATTTTTGGCAGGAGAAGTTCATCTGCACATTGTTTATTGGAGCGAAGGGTAGTTATTTTCTAGCAATTATAGCGCCCGGTTTTGTTTGTTTTTAAAAACGATTGACTGCTACATGGATTAATGGATTTATATACTGCTACAGTATTTTCTTCTATTACTTCATCATTTACAATTAAATAATGTAATTTTCGCTTTCTTCGATTTTCCGGCCGGAAAAAAATTCAACGCCATTTTAATAAACACCGATGACTGAAATAAAAAGCTCATCGGGTGTAAATATAAAACCATACCCAATGATTTAATCAGAACATAAAATTGACTATTGCTAACATCCACTTAGTTAAATTTGTAGTCCGTATCCTAGATTCAAATGGCGGATTTTCCCGGAAGCGTTTACCCATTTCCAGCACGAAACCTTCGAAAAATCGGCATCCATCGGTCGCTGTATCACGGCCAACTTGGAAGACGCGAACAGCGCTTCAAACGTGTTCTTAACTATAGTTGGTTACTATGGTAACTCTGGAGGTAATGTTTTCGTAGTTCCGGCAGAAAGTGGGTACACGCCATTGACTACGCGCGAGGCAGTTATTTAGAATCTAGGGTGCGAAGTTTAAATGTATCTTTGGTTTCTAAAGGTAGTTATTTTCGAATTTGAGCCGTAAACGCATTTTCTTTAGTATTTATCGCGATCAAATTAGCCAGGAAGTAATTTATTTTCAACCGAAATGGTTTATTGTTATACTTGTGGTAAAGCAAGCGATACACACTTTCAAGATGTTAAAGATGGTAATCCAACAGAAATAAGGTAAATACATATACAGGGACAGTGGCGCACCCAGAACTTAATTGAAGGGGGGAAGGCACGGATGAAAATCAATTTGAAGGTTTAAAATCAGAAAAAATATGAGTGGCGCAATTAAATTGGTTTCCCCGCCTTGTAAATTTATTTGAAGGGGCAATAGACCCTGCCTCCCCCTCAGGGTTCTAAGCCCCTGAACCAAACCCGCAGCCGAAATTGACCACAAACGGCATGCGCCAAAGCCAAAAAGGAAGAAGAAACGGGAAATGCCATACTGGAAAGATTTCACCTCAGAAATAACCAACTTTCATATTTCTACACCGTTCCGTTATATCACTACATATACGAGACTAAAGAAAAAATATTCTCCACCCCTACCCCACCTTGCCCCCTCCTCTCCCACAAAAAAAATCGAATTGAAAAAAGAAAGAAAGATCGCGTTGATGTGGAGCGTAGTAGGTCTATTCCTCCCGTCCGCGTCCCCAGACTGCAATTTTCAAAGTATTGACGGATCTCCCCCCTCCGCTTTCTTCCACCACCCCCGGCTCAGTCTGTGTAAGTCTCGTCGCAGGCGGACGTTTTTCAATCCCCCTCCCGTTATCCCTCCGGCAGCGGCTTCCCGAGCCCGAAGCGTCGCGCTTTTCCACCCACTCTCTATCCCTCCCCAGAATCTCTAATCCTATAAGCGTCACGTGACCGATATTGACGTCAGCCCCGCCGTTCTCTCCCGGCATCACCCCCTTTCCCTCCTCCCAGCTTTCTCCCGTCTGACGCTGCGTAGTGTTGGCGGCCTTCGTCGTTCTCTCTCTCCGCCTTTTCCCCCAACCACCACTATTCGCAGTGGGCCATGTTGGGTGGAGGGCGTCTGGAGACCTACTAGAATCGAAAACGACTCCAAAACGGCGACAATATTTTAAAAACGAAATAAGATACCGAGAGTTTGTCGAATTTTGCCATACAGGGAAAGCGCGAGTTAAGACGAGGATCGCTCTAATTAATTGTCAGGTACGTATTTCGTTTTAAAACGAACTTTCTTTGTCCGTCTTTTCCCTCCGTTATTCCGTCGCTCCTTCGACAAGCGAGACCAACCGCCTCCCCCCCCAACTCCCTCCTGAGCCGAACAACGGCCCGACGAGTTTCCCTCCATCACGGGTCCTCCGCGCTCCCTCCCAACCGCCCGACCGAGCTCCCTCCTCGCGCGTCTCTCCTCGCCAACGACGAGACTTTTCACTGACTTTCATTCTTCCCTTCTACCCTCGCCATTTCTCGCTGGCGGAAGCTTCTTTGGATTATTTGCTTCATCTCAGACTTCTCCTTCCTATTTGCATCTTTTTACCTCGCTCTCGGAGAGTGATCTGTCTCTCTCTCTCCCTTGTGTTATGTCTCGCTTTATTAATAGACGCGCGTCGACGAATGGAGGAGAAATTTCGTATTTATCCCGTTTCCAATAACGGTTAACGGTGGTCGGCGTTCCTCCCTTATTTCCCGCCCGAAAACTAGCCCTCTTTATCTTCTTGTTACGACGAGGCCAGTTAGGCCTAAAATGTCAGCATCGAACGGGATTCGCGCATGCTGCGTTTTTCTCTAGTTCAATATGTTACCGTTGCTTCTCTCGCCTACTGGTACTATGCTATTTATTTTTAGGCCCCGATAAGAAGCTAAAAATGTCCTCTAATTTGTTTAAATATTTTAGTCGTTTGTGGTTAAATTTCGTCCAATCCATTTTTGTATCAATGCTTACTTTTTTCTTGGCGCGGTTCTAGAAGTAATAATGGCCTTAATCTTTTGCATAACTCGCGCATTTTCAAGGTCAAGGTTAACAATTTTTTTTACTGAAAATGTTAGGCTAGTTTTTTTAGATGGTTATAATAAGACTTAGTTTAAACGAATCACGGCGGTTTAATACTAGAGTAATTCATATTTTTGTATCGCCGGTGTCGAAGTAAATTTCCGTTTATAGTGAAACAAGTTTTTAAAGAATTATAATTTTTTTGTGGTATATCCTGACCGCTAGAATGTTTATGACTTTCTGTTTGAGAAAATATTATATTTTCAATGTTTAATTGAAGTGAAGCTTCAATATCACCGGCTGAAATGATGTGAAATGTCGTAGGCATAGTTAAAGTTAATCGATTTGTTTGAAATTTAGATCCACCGTTGTACTGTGTCTTAAGGAGGGCCTGACTGAAATTTCTATCTGTGGTCTGTGATATTCTGAGGTTTAAGTTTATAAAACGCGAGTCTGTGGGACCTTAAGAAAAATAGTACGTTAGCCCTCATGGAATGTGTACAGGGTTGCCACAAGTCAAGCAATATGGACTTGGCAGCATGACGTAGATAATACATCATCCATGCTTTTTCCAATTGAAAAAAAAAAGCATACCAGCATGGCGGCCATAGCCAAAGGTACGGCCTGACGTCATGCTGCCAGGTATCCATTTGAAAATAGAACTAAAAGTCGGATAATTTTTATCTTGAAAATCTTATGAAGGTGAGATAGCTGTAATTTTACTACAGTTCTGTGATGATTATTAAGTTGCTTAAATCTTCTGCTCATTTTTAAACTTTGTAACTTGATCTCTGCATAAAAACTGTTTTAAGCTAAAATTTAACCTTTACAACAAAATATAAGTTAACCAAATTCATTTCTGATATATAAGTAAACTATAAATTGTCTCTTTTTGATCACTCTAGCTACCGGGTGTCGTAAAAATCAAGAACAAAAATTAAATTATTTTTAATATTTATAGAGCCAAAGCTACCGTTTTGATTTTAATCAGATTTGATCATTGTTTAGTCACATTATCATGATTTAGTTATACGAAGTTGACAGTTGTCCTAATAATCAAGGGAGTGATCTGACCTTCGGGAAAATTTATAAAATTATCAGGGGAAATTGGGAATTTTTAACTGAAAATATGGTGGGAACACTGAATATACATAAATTTCGCGATGTAGCCCTAGTCCACGCCCGCTGATTTACGTACTTAATTTTCAACTAGAGAAAAATAACTAGAGAAAAATAAATCTAAAATGATGCGATTGACATCCGTTCGCGTCAGTCACGGTTGCCTGGAAAAGGCAGGGAAATTTAACATGGGTATAAAGGTCAGGGAATTGAATTTTGGTTGCAAATAGGAAACCTTTTCTAAAATATAGGTGGATAATTGTAGTATAAAAGGAAAATGGCCAGAGAAAACCTTGTAAAGTCGGGGAAAATCTCGGGAAATGGCCAGAGAAAACCTTGTAAAGTCGGGGAAAATCTCGGGAAATGGCCAGAGAAAACCTTGTAAAGTCGGGGACAATCTCGGGAAATGGCTAGAGAAAACCTTGTAAAGTCGGGGACAATCTCGGGAAATGGCTAGAGAAAACCTCGTAAGTCGGGGAAAATCTCCGGAAATGGCCAGAGAAAACCTTGTACAGTCGGGGAAAATCTCGGGAAATGGCCAGGGAAAACCTTGTACAGTCGGGGAAAATCTCGGGAAATGGCCAGAGAAAACCTTGTAAAGTCGGGGACAATCTCTGGAAATGGCCAGAGAAAACCTTGTACAGTCGGGGAAAATCTCTGGAAATGGCCAGAGAAAACCTTGTACAGTCGGGGAAAATCTCGGGAAATGGCCAGAGAAAACCTTGTAAAGTCGGAGACAATCTCGGGAAATGGCCAGAGAAAACCTTTAAAGTCGGGGAAAATCTCGGGAAATGGCCAGAGAAAACCTTGTAAAGTCGGGGACAATCTCGGGAAATGGACAGAGAAAACCTTGTTAAGTCGGGGAAAATCTCCGGAAATGGCCAGAGAAATCCTTGTACAGTCGGGGAAAATCTCGGGAAATGGCAAGAGAAAACCTTGTAAAGTCGGGAAATGGCCAGAGAAAACCTTTAAAGTCGGGGAAAATCTCGGGAAATGGCCAGAGAAAACCTTGTAAAGTCGGGGAAAATCTCGGGAAATCACCAGAGAAAACCTTGTTAAGTCGGGGAAAATCTCGGGAAATAGTCAGAGAAAACGCTGGAGGGGCCTCTGAGTTCTCAGCTACGCCACTGTCCGGACCTCCAGTCTCCGCAGCGCTATTAGCCCTCTAGTCTCCGCACCTCCAGTCTCAACGGTGCATTTTGCCCTCTGGTCGCCGGACCTCCAGTCTCCGCAGCGCTATTAGCCCTCTAGTCTCCGGACCTCCAGTCTCCACGGTGCATTTTGCCCTCTAGTCTCCGGACCTCCAGTCTCCGCAGCGCTATTAGCCCTCTAGTCTCCGGACCTCCAGTCTCCACGGTGCATTTTGCCCTCTGGTCGCCGGACCTCCAGTCTCCGCAGCGCTATTAGCCCTCTAGTCTCCGGACCTCCAGTCTCAACGGTGTATTTTGCCCTCTGGTCGCCGGACCTCCAGTCTCCGCAGCGCTATTAGCCCTCTAGTCTCCGGACCTCCAGTCTCCACGGTGCATTTTGCCCTCTGGTCGCCGGACCTCCAGTCTCCGCAGCGCTATTAGCCCTCTAGTCTCCGGACCTCCAGTCTCCACGGTGCATTTTGCCCTCTGGTCGCCGGACCTCCAGTCTCCGCAGCGCTATTAGCCCTCTAGTCTCCGGACCTCCAGTCTCAACGGTGCATTTTGCCCTCTGGTCGCCGGACCTCCAGTCTCCGCAGCGCTATTAGCCCTCTAGTCTCCGGACCTCCAGTCTCCACGGTGCATTTTGCCCTCTGGTCGCCGGACCTCCAGTCTCCGCAGCGCTATTAGCCCTCTAGTCTCCGGACCTCCAGTCTCCACGGTGCATTTTGCCCTCTGGTCGCCGGACCTCCAGTCTCCGCAGCGCTATTAGCCCTCTAGTCTCCGGACCTCCAGTCTCCACGGTGCATTTTGCCCTCTGGTCGCCGGACCTCCAGTCTCCGCAGCGCTATTAGCCCTCTAGTCTCCGGACCTCCAGTCTCAACGGTGCATTTTGCCCTCTGGTCGCCGGACCTCCAGTCTCCGCAGCGCTATTAGCCCTCTAGTCTCCGGACCTTCAGTCTCAACGGTGCATTTTGCCCTCTGGTCGCCGGACCTCCAGTCTCCGCAGCGCTATTAGCCCTCTAGTCTCCGGACCTCCAGTCTCCACGGTGCATTTTGCCCTCTGGTCGCCGGACCTCCAGTCTCCGCAGCGCTATTAGCCCTCTAGTCTCCGGACCTCCAGTCTCCACGGTGCATTTTGCCCTCTGGTCGCCGGACCTCCAGTCTCCGCAGCGCTATTAGCCCTCTAGTCTCCGGACCTCCAGTCTCAACGGTGCATTTTGCCCTCTGGTCGCCGGACCTCGACTCTCCTTGAGAATTTTTAGTTTCCGGTTTTGGAGACTGGAGGACGAAGCTGCTGATTTTAGCTCCGCTGTGTTTGTATCCGGTTTCCGATGTCTGCCACAACTAGTGGTCTCCAGGAGCCTTTCGGACTCCGGGCGTCCAGTCTCCAGAGGAAATGAGCTTGGTGTTAGACCATGAGGAGACTGGCAGAAACGCGAAAAATCGTCTAAACAGAATCATTTTCCATAAATATAAATACATTCTGGGTTTTACATCTTGAAAACTAATCTTTCTATTATAATTTAGAAAGCTAGTATTAAAATAAATGATAATTTACGTTGCGGTATAGAATAATGATATGTGACATAACATATTTCAGTAAAGATGGGATGGAAAAGGTGCATTTGACATTGTTTTCCAGAAACCTCCTTTGGGGAAACAGTGAGGGGTGGCGGAGTGGTTAGCACTTTCGCCTCGCAGCAAGAGGAGCAGGGTACGATCACAGCTTGTGGCACTGGGTGAAAACTCGGAACAACTCCTTCTGCGTTGAGTTTGCAATTTCTTCCCCACTGGTTTAAGGGGTTTTCCCTCGACCTCTTCGGTTTCCCCTTCCATAAAAACTTGTTGAGGTTAACGGTAATAGTTTGTGTAGGGAGCTGTTGGCTCACGTGGCATGAAGGGCTTGCCACCACCCTCCTACGCGTTGTAACCCGGCCACCTGAATTAATGGCTCTAAAAGTCGCTTGAGGACTTAGGCCTATGGTGGTGCCTTGGGTATTAGCCTAGCTGATTAAATTTGCCAAAACAGCGCTCGTACGGAACCTTGAAAACCCCGAATAAGTCAGTGATCTCCTATTAATTTCGTAAAATAAGGTACAAGGTTTTTTGTATCGCCAAGTATTTTTCCCAAGCAAAACCAGCAAAAATTGTATATATTCTATAGTTTGGATTAACCCTCCCTTATGTGTTATATGAAAAATCTTGGTTTTTTTAACGATCCTAAAAGAGAGAGGCATGGATTAAACACTAGTGTTTAATCCATGAGAGAGGAGTGTGAAAGTCAGGGAATTTGGAAATGGATCTTTAGACCAGGGCATTTGAAAATAAGAATCTAAAGGCCAGGGTATTTGAAAATAAGAATCTAAAGGCCAGGGCATTTGAAAATAAGAATCTAAAGGCCAGGGCATTTGAAAATAAGAATCTAGAGGCCAGGGAATTTGAAAATAAGAATCTTAAGGCCAGGGAATTTGAGAAATATAGGTTAAAATTCGCCAATTTTGGTATTAAGTTAAGAAAAATCTCCGGAAATGGCCAGGTATCACATGGAAAAGTCTGGGAATTTTAATATAAAAAAACTGGCAACCCTGCATTCTCTCATCGGTTTATTTTAACGTCAAAATTGATAATTTTATTTCGAACTGAATGAACCGCGAAAGAAAAAGAAATCTGAATATTTAACGTTCCATGTTTACCGAATTTCACATTTATCCCACCAGGTTTATCAGAATGCTATGCAAACTAGCGCTAGTTACGTTTTAAAACAAATCGAAACGCGTTTTTATATTAATAATTCCTTTTTGGTGTTTTTAAAATTTCATTTATTTGCTTTAAATATCTGTTTTTTATTTTGTTTTGCCTCTTTTTATTAAAAAATGGTAAAGAATTTTCGCGCAGCGGTGATGTAATCATAAATTTAAATTAATCTGAATTAAATTTAATTACTACTTGGAATTTTGTTCCTTTGAACCGGAATTTCTCCTGGTACTAATTTGGGTAATTTTCACATCATCATTGACGATTTTAATCAATTGTTTTTAAAAATCATTTAATTTAACTCGAGACTTACTTGATTTAAATCATTAAAAAATAATGTTGTAAGTCGGAAAATTTTCCGTATTTTTCCGCAAAAAATAAAAAAAAGTTTTCAAGTATTTTATGTTACAGTTTTTTATTTTCCGATTAGCGGAAAATTTTATTTTTCCGGAAAATTAACAACACTATTAAAAAAATTAATATAAATCGGGAATAAATAATTATTTGATTTATAATATTTGATTAAGTAATTTTATTTCAATCTCGATTTAAATTATATTAAAAAAATTCTTTGATTTAAATCAATTTTTAAAAAGTCATTAAATTCCAATCATTTTTAAAAATCATTTGATTTAAACCAATCTAGAATATATACCATTCAAACAAAGAGTATACTCTTTGATTAAAATTTGCAACATTATTTTTTTAAAAGTGTATTTTGGTTTCGACTGACTAACTTCGTGATATTTTCATTTTTTTCGTGGCTTTTTCTTGTTTTGTTTCAAAATCTTTTCTATATTTTTCTTTTCTATTACAAAACGTCGTATTTCGATCAAATTTCGAATTAATTTTTTGTTTTGTTAGAGCTAGGTTTATTTTGGTTCCGTAATTTATTTTCTTATTTTTGTTTTGTCGATCTAGTTCGAAAAAGAAGTAATTTGAAAACAGCGTGTGCCAAATTTTGAAAATATTTTAAACTAGGATATGGAATGGTAAGCAAAAAAATAAAGGTCATACGTTTAATGTATAATTGCCATAAATTAAAACCACAACGAAAAATGCATTTTCCTGGTACGAATAGCGTTTTGGTTCCGACTATCCCGAAAGTTTTACAGGCGTTCTTTAATCTCTCTCTGGCAGACGCTGCTACCACGTGACCTCGTTGTCTTCCCCATCTGCCATTCCCGCGAGCCTAGGAGGTTTACGGGCGGTAGTTGGAATTATCGGGTCCCTTTTAATTTATTGATTTAATAATTAACATTAACCGGAAATAGCTTGGGCATGTTTAAAGTCGGCTACACACTTAACAAAAGCGACACAAACATATTGCACTCCTCTTTTGGAGCGCTTAAATGAGGGCTCTTGGATCCCTCAAACTCGGCTGTCCCACGGCTAAACCTAGTAAACGCCAATTTTGAAAATGTCGATTAGCAATCAATTCAAGCATAAATGCGAATTATCCAACCACCCAAATAATTTTACAGTTACATTACCATTAGAAGTAATGTAAATTAAAATCCTAAAATTAAATTGTCTTGAATTTGAAAAAATTACTTTTACCTTAGTAAAAGATCTTTAAAGGTTAATTCTAAGAAAACCTTGCGTTAAGACGACCTTCAAAACACCTCAATCAGGGTTGCCACACGTCAGGGAAAAGTCAGGGAATTAAAAAATGGCCCAGAAAGGTCAGGGAATTTTAAGAATTTGTAAGAGGTCAGGGAAATGTCAGGGAATTAGATTTTCTCTTGACACTTTTTGAAAGTTAATTTTACTCTAGATCTATGACAAATTCTTTTATTATCATTTATTTCCTTGAAAGTTTGGCTAATATTTCGAACATTGCAATAACCATTTTACTGAAATATAAGTCCATTTAAATTTATTAATTTCTGATAAATGTGAAATATAAAATAAATATTTTGATCTTAAAAAGTCAGGGAAAATCTCTTAAAATGGTCAGGGAAAAGTTAGGGAATTTTAATCTGAAAATTTTGTGGCAACCCTGTCAATAGACTAAAGAAAAAGTAAGGAGTCTTGTTGTAATACCATTTTAACTCGTCACT
Organism: Leiobunum rupestre; assembly: GCF_980474605.1. Classification (NCBI taxonomy): domain Eukaryota; kingdom Metazoa; phylum Arthropoda; class Arachnida; order Opiliones; family Sclerosomatidae; genus Leiobunum; species Leiobunum rupestre. The sequence continues at coordinate 16,955,778 of NC_143386.1, forward strand.
GTAATGCAAGTGGTAATGTATAACTGAAAGAAAAGGGGGCAACACGGGGTTTTTCTTTGGCTATCAGGGCAGCTTAAAGGGGGAGGATCACTTACCCTCCCGAACCGGTTCGAAGAGGGAGAACCCACAAGGTGAAAACTACTCGGAAGTTCCGGAACCGTTCAAAGAACTGATTCGGACAAAGCTATGACGTCACCAAAACGTCCCGGACATTTCAGAATTTGTTGTACGAATAGTCTGAAAGAGTGATTAAAATGATTAAATCTGATTTAAAAGATTAGATCATGAATATAATGATTAAATCTGGATTAGATTTTCTAATCTGGATTAGATTTTCTAATCTGGATTAGATTTTCTAATCTGGATTAGATTTTCTAATCTGGATTAGATTTTCTAATCTGGATTAGATTTTCTAATCTGGATTAGATTTTCTAATCTGGATTAGATTTTCTAATCTGGATTAGATTTTCTAATCTGGATTAGATTTTCTAATCTGGATTAGATTTTCTAATCTGGATTAGATTTTCTAATCTGGATTAGATTTTCTAATCTGGATTAGATTTTCTAATCTGGATTAGATTTTCTAATCTGGATTAGATTTTCTAATCTGGATTAGATTTTCTAATCTGGATTAGATTTTCTAATCTGGATTAGATTTTCTAATCTGGATTAGATTTTCTAATCTGGATTAGATTTTCTAATCTGGATTAGATTTTCTAATCTGGATTAGATTTTCTAATCTGGATTAGATTTTCTAATCGGGATTAGATTTTCTAATCTGGATTAGATTTTCTAATCTGGATTAGATTTTCTAATCTGGATTAGATTTTCTAATCGGGATTAGATTTTCTAATCGGGATTAGATTTTCTAATCGGGATTAGATTTTCTAATCGGGATTAGATTTTCTAATCGGGATTAGATTTTCTAATCGGGATTAGATTTTCTAATCGGGATTAGATTTTCTAATCTGGATTAGATTTTCTAATCTGGATTAGATTTTCTAATCTGGATTAGATTTTCTAATCTGGATTAGATTTTCTAATCTGGATTAGATTTTCTAATCTGGATTAGATTTTCTAATCGGGATTAGATTTTCTAATCGGGATTAGATTTTCTAATCGGGATTAGATTTTCTAATCGGGATTAGATTTTCTAATCGGGATTAGATTTTCTAATCGGGATTAGATTTTCTAATCGGGATTAGATTTTCTAATCGGGATTAGATTTTCTAATCGGGATTAGATTTTCTAATCGGGATTAGATTTTCTAATCGGGATTAGATTTTCTAATCGGGATTAGATTTTCTAATCGGGATTAGATTTTCTAATCGGGATTAGATTTTCTAATCGGGATTAGATTTTCTAATCGGGATTAGATTTTCTAATCGGGATTAGATTTTCTAATCGGGATTAGATTTTCTAATCGGGATTAGATTTTCTAATCGGGATTAGATTTTCTAATCGGGATTAGATTTTCTAATCGGGATTAGATTTTCTAATCGGGATTAGATTTTCTAATCGGGATTAGATTTTCTAATCGGGATTAGATTTTCTAATCGGGATTAGATTTTCTAATCGGGATTAGATTTTCTAATCGGGATTAGATTTTCTAATCGGGATTAGATTTTCTAATCGGGATTAGATTTTCTAATCGGGATTAGATTTTCTAATCGGGATTAGATTTTCTAATCGGGATTAGATTTTCTAATCGGGATTAGATTTTCTAATCGGGATTAGATTTTCTAATCGGGATTAGATTTTCTAATCGGGATTAGATTTTCTAATCGGGATTAGATTTTCTAATCGGGATTAGATTTTCTAATCGGGATTAGATTTTCTAATCGGGATTAGATTTTCTAATCGGGATTAGATTTTCTAATCGGGATTAGATTTTCTAATCGGGATTAGATTTTCTAATCGGGATTAGATTTTCTAATCGGGATTAGATTTTCTAATCGGGATTAGATTTTCTAATCGGGATTAGATTTTCTAATCGGGATTAGATTTTCTAATCGGGATTAGATTTTCTAATCGGGATTAGATTTTCTAATCGGGATTAGATTTTCTAATCGGGATTAGATTTTCTAATCGGGATTAGATTTTCTAATCGGGATTAGATTTTCTAATCGGGATTAGATTTTCTAATCGGGATTAGATTTTCTAATCGGGATTAGATTTTCTAATCGGGATTAGATTTTCTAATCGGGATTAGATTTTCTAATCGGGATTAGATTTTCTAATCGGGATTAGATTTTCTAATCGGGATTAGATTTTCTAATCGGGATTAGATTTTCTAATCGGGATTAGATTTTCTAATCGGGATTAGATTTTCTAATCGGGATTAGATTTTCTAATCGGGATTAGATTTTCTAATCGGGATTAGATTTTCTAATCGGGATTAGATTTTCTAATCGGGATTAGATTTTCTAATCGGGATTAGATTTTCTAATCGGGATTAGATTTTCTAATCGGGATTAGATTTTCTAATCGGGATTAGATTTTCTAATCGGGATTAGATTTTCTAATCGGGATTAGATTTTCTAATCGGGATTAGATTTTGGATTACCCTGATTCAATCATTTTACTATGATTAAGACGCACCCAAAATGGAAGTGACCTGCCCCTCAGAAATTCCATCCTAAAATCACGTTTTGACAAGTCAAAAAAACTAGACTAATTTAAGATAGCACAGCCTTTGGTTCTTGATGGTTTTGGTCGGCGGCGGCGTTGATTTTTTTTCCAAAATGTTTTTGAAGCAAAAAAAAATTAAATTACGTAGAAAATCAAAATTTAGCGGCGGCGGCGGCGTGCCGAAAAGGAAATGACTTGGCGCCAGATAAAATGTGGCGACGACGTTAGGCTCTAGCTAGAACGGTTCCAGATTTTTTTTCCGCGAATGGTTTTCACCTATTGAGATCGGAGGAATTCACGATAAATTAATTAATCTATGTTGGCTGGAAATCCCAAAACTAACATTCAGATTGGCTGAGATGGGACAAAAAATCGATTTACTTTATTTATATCTGATTTTTATTGATTCTAATTGTTATTTTTTCATTTCATTGATTTTAATTTATATTTTTTGACTTTATTGACTTTAATAGTTGATTTTATAAAATGTATTTACGCTTGCCCAGCTTGTTGCAATGTTGCCCTGGAATAGTTCAGCCAATGCCTAAGAATGAGTTCATAAACTCTTTAGTGGGAGAGAAAACTGATCCACAGCTGAAGCGGGAAGGCAACATTTCAACAAGATGGCCAAGGTTATATTATAAAAAGAACTATTGTTTTTATTTTATTGAATTTTGAACTTTTTGTGCCTCTTTATAGACAAATTAAAAATTTAAGTATGCGGTAACTTAAATTAAAATTAATCGTAAAATTCTTAATTAAATTTAATTACTAAATAAAAACAATTTAATTTAGTAAATGAGAAGGATAAATATGTATATTTTTGTAGCGCTGTAATTAATCTAATTGGAGAACAAATTTAATTAATTTCGACCTGAATTTACATTTGTTAGATAACCTAGTTTTGTACATTTTGATAAATACATTGAAATTGGATATTTGAGGAACATTTAGAAATTGGATATTTGAGGAACATTTAGAAATCACAACTTTTTAAGGAATATTTAAAAATCACAAATATTTGAGGAATATTTAAAAATCACAAATATTTGAGGAATATTTAAAAATCACAAATATTTGAGGAATATTTAAAAATCACAAATATTTGAGGAATATTTAGAAATCACAAATATTTGAGGAATATTTCGAAATCACAAATATTTGAGGATTATTTAGAAATCACAAATATTTGAGGATTATTTAGAAATCACAAATATTTGAGGAAAATTTAGAAATCACAAATATTTGAGGAATATTTAGAAATCACAAATATTTGTGGAATATTTAGAAATCACAAATATTTGTGGAATATTTAGAAATCACATATATTTGTGGAATATTTAGAAATCACAAATATTTGAGGAATATTTAGAAATCACAAATATTTGAGGAATATTTAGAAATCACATATATTTGAGGAATATTTAGAAATCACATATATTTGAGGAATATTTAGAAATCACATATATTTTGAGGAATATTTAGAAATCACAAATATTTGAGGAATATTTAGAAATCACAAATATTTGAGGAATATTTAGAAATCACAAATATTTGAGGAATATTTAGAAATCACATGTATTTTGAGGAATATTTAGAAATCACATATATTTGAGGAATATTTAGAAATCACATATATTTTGAGGAATATTTAGAAATCACATATATTTTGAGAAATATTTAGAAATCGCAAATATTTGAGGAATATTTAGAAATCACATATATTTTGAGGAATATTTAGAAATCACATATATTTTGAGGAATATTTAAAAATCACATATATATTGAGGAATATTTAGAAATCACATATATATTGAGGAATATTTAGAAATCACATATATATTGAGGAATATTTAGAAATCACAAATATTTGAGGAATATTTAGAAATCACAAATATTTGTGGAATATTTAGAAATCACATATATTTGTGGAATATTTAGAAATCACAAATATTTGAGGAATATTTCGAAATCACATATATTTGAGGAATATTTCGAAATCACATATATTTGAGGAATATTTAGAAATCACAAATATTTGAGGAATATTTAGAAATCACAAATATTTGAGGAATATTTAGAAATCACATATATTTGAGGAATATTTAGAAATCACAAATATTTGAGGAATATTTAGAAATCACAAATATTTGAGGAATATTTAGAAATCACAAATATTTGAGGAATATTTAGAAATCACAAATATTTGAGGAATATTTAGAAATCACATATATTTGAGGAATATTTAGAAATCACAAATATTTGAGGAATATTTAGAAATCACATATTTGAGGAATATTTAGAAATCACATATATTTTGAGGAATATTTAAAAATCACATATATTTTGAGGAATATTTAGAAATCGCAAATATTTGAGGAATATTTAGAAATCACAAATATTTGAGGAATATTTAGAAATCACAAATATTTGAGGAATATTTAGAAATCACAAATATTTGAGGAATATTTAGAAATCACAAATATTTGAGGAATATTTAGAAATCACAAATATTTGAGGAATATTTAGAAATCACAAATATTTCAGGAATATTTAAAAATCACATATATTTTGAGGAATATTTAGAAATCGCAAATATTTGAGGAATATTTAGAAATCACAAATATTTGAGGAATATTTAAAAATCACAAATATTTGAGGAATATTTAAAAATCACAAATATTTGAGGAATATTTAGAAATCACAAATATTTGAGGAATATTTAGAAATCACAAATATTTGAGGAATATTTAGAAATCACATATATTTGAGGAATATTTAGAAATCACATATATTTTGAGGAATATTTAAAAATCACATATATTTTGAGGAATATTTATAAATCACATATATATTGAGGAATATTTAGAAATCACAAATATTTGAGGAATATTTAGAAATAACAAATATTTGAGGAATATTTAGAAATCACAAATATTTGTGGAATATTTAGAAATCACATATATTTGTGGAATATTTAGAAATCACAAATATTTGAGGAATATTTCGAAATCACAAATATTTGAGGATTATTTAGAAATCACAAATATTTGAGGAAAATTTAGAAATCACAAATATTTGAGGAATATTTAGAAATCACAAATATTTGTGGAATATTTAGAAATCACAAATATTTGTGGAATATTTAGAAATCACATATATTTGTGGAATATTTAGAAATCACAAATATTTGAGGAATATTTAGAAATCACAAATATTTGAGGAATATTTAGAAATCACATATATTTGAGGAATATTTAGAAATCACATATATTTGAGGAATATTTAGAAATCACATATATTTTGAGGAATATTTAGAAATCACAAATATTTGAGGAATATTTAGAAATCACAAATATTTGAGGAATATTTAGAAATCACAAATATTTGAGGAATATTTAGAAATCACATGTATTTTGAGGAATATTTAGAAATCACATATATTTGAGGAATATTTAGAAATCACATATATTTTGAGGAATATTTAGAAATCACATATATTTTGAGAAATATTTAGAAATCGCAAATATTTGAGGAATATTTAGAAATCACATATATTTTGAGGAATATTTAGAAATCACATATATTTTGAGGAATATTTAAAAATCACATATATATTGAGGAATATTTAGAAATCACATATATATTGAGGAATATTTAGAAATCACATATATATTGAGGAATATTTAGAAATCACAAATATTTGAGGAATATTTAGAAATCACAAATATTTGTGGAATATTTAGAAATCACATATATTTGTGGAATATTTAGAAATCACAAATATTTGAGGAATATTTCGAAATCACATATATTTGAGGAATATTTCGAAATCACATATATTTGAGGAATATTTCGAAATCACATATATTTGAGGAATATTTAGAAATCACAAATATTTGAGGAATATTTAGAAATCACATATATTTGAGGAATATTTAGAAATCACAAATATTTGAGGAATATTTAGAAATCACAAATATTTGAGAAATATTTAGAAATCACAAATATTTGAGGAATATTTAGAAATCACAAATATTTGAGGAATATTTAGAAATCACATATATTTGAGGAATATTTAGAAATCACAAATATTTGAGGAATATTTAGAAATCACATATTTGAGGAATATTTAGAAATCACATATATTTTGAGGAATATTTAGAAATCACATATATTTTGAGGAATATTTAGAAATCACATATATTTTGAGGAATATTTAAAAATCACATATATTTTGAGGAATATTTAGAAATCACAAATATTTGAGGAATATTTAGAAATCACAAATATTTGAGGAATATTTAGAAATCACAAATATTTGAGGAATATTTAGAAATCACAAATATTTGAGGAATATTTAGAAATCACAAATATTTCAGGAATATTTATAAATCACTGAGAAATGGTTATAAATCTTTAGCCAACTCTGAGTTGTGTGAGTACTCATTGAAAATCTCAGAATAAGTATGAGAAAGCACAATTTTTAAATTAACGATTAACGTTGACTACCCCATTGGTGGTGTGACCCCTGAACGTTTTTCAACCAATCTTTCGAGAACGACATTTGTTTACCCAAGCAGGTCAACGTCGCTTCTAGAAAAAAAACAATTTGAAAAAAATCTCCCAATAATAGTCCGGTTTCTCGGAGCAAATCCGTAAAGTTTTGAAAGTCGGTTAAAAATGAGCGGGCGTGAGTGGATTCTTTCGGAAAGGTGGGCAGTGGTGGGAGAGGAACATCCAAATGGGAAGGAGAGGAACAGGCTCGAGAGAGTAAGCGAGGCGGCCGAAATGGGAGTCGACAGGTGAGTCTCAGCGCACTGGACGCCACGCTTTCCGCCCAAAATGTTCCTCGAGTGGGTGAGACGCCACGAGTGGGTCTTCTTGTCTATTCTCTCTCCCGGAGGGTGCCAGTCGGGATATGTAGGTGCTGGATATGTTAGATGCCATATACGGGTATTCTTCCTTCGGTGATTCTAAACTCGCACCCATCCCTCTCGCACCGTCTCCTTCGGTATTTGGAATGGCTCGCTGGTACCGTTCGGATACAGTCCAAGTTATGTCTTGATCGACTGATAGTGAGGGACGATGAAACTACAGCTTTTCTCGACGGTTAAACCTAGAGGGTACTACTATTACTTGCGCTCTGTAAGCTACACTTTTTAATTATGTATGGGGGGGGGCTTAATAAATTGGTTTTAGAACAGATGGCGTCCAAATTTAAAGATCGCCATTTTGAAGGACGAGATGACCGTTTTGGACGTCAACCGAACATTTTGAAGTTCGAGATCCCCCTGTTTATAGTAGTTACTTATTTTTTGTTGTAAGCTTTTAATATATATTCGAGGTAAACATTTTGAAGGTCGTAATTCGAGATTACCATATTAAAACTATATTGTCCTGTTTAAAGTGTAATTTTCCAATATAAGATTTTAATTTATTTTCGGAATGATATTCTTAAAGGTCGAAAATGCTATTTACTAAATATAGCTCATTTAGGCACCCGTGTTTTAGCGATAATGTAATGAAGTGAATTTTAAATTCTTTATCTCGATTATGTACTAAAAACTTATAATAAAACAAAAATAATTAGGGCCATCTTTGACCTTGGAATTTGTGATATGAACCTTCAGTGTGTCGATCTTTAGAATTGGATATTTTTACCCCTTTGCTACAGACTGGGTTGCCACACGTCAGTGAAAAAATTGAAATCAGGGAAATGCCAGGGAATTTAAAAATGGGCCTAAAAAGTCAGGGAAAGGTCGAGACATTTTAAGAATTTGTAAAAAGTCAAGGAATTTAGTTCTATCTTGACACTTTTTTAAAGGTAATTTTTCTTTAGATCAATGGCAAATTCTGTTATTATAGTCAGGGAATTTGAATTTGAGAATATGGTGGCAACCCTGATAGATGTTTGGTTCTCTAAATCATTTAACAAGTAGCTGTCGGAACGTCCGATTTAGTATTGTCCAAACTATTTTTGGCCCTGGTGTGTCCTTTACCATAAATATCGTAGTAAAGTAGGATACGTGACGAAGAAGTGTTCGCCCCTAACCTCATTATTGTTCAGGTACGAAAATTTGCAAAATTGATCACCTGTATTTTTGCACCAAAGAACACTGCGCCCTTGTACAAAATGGTTGATTTTAATTTGTGAAACATTTATTTTTTGGCTTGAAAATTGTATTGTGGTCGTTGATGATATTAACGAAATGTTTCCGTACAGGCCGACATCAAAAAGGAAGAGAACAACGTGTGGTGGACTTGTAACCAACAAGACGCCATTTCTCACCCAGATGCAAACAATATCTCCGTCCCCTTGCAGGCCCTCGGCCAGAACATTGCCATCGGGCAGCTACCTTCTCTGAGGGGAGGCTGCCGCGGGATGGAAGCCAGCTACCCTCCCATCTCTTACAGTTACGGGTTGACCGGGGTTCCGGACGGGCTCTTCACCAATCAGAACATTGGCAAGCATGTGAGCGCTTTGTGGAGAACTGCCAGCGTAACGGGTAACTTAGCGGCGACGCCGTATTCCGCGGCGAACCACGGTATTTATAACAATTGGGTGGTGCCAACTTCCAACGGGAATGCCAATGTCGCCGTCAACAACGCCAACAACACGGCGGCCAACTTAGTCGCGGTTCCCGTCACTACTAACGCGGAACAGCAGCAGCAGCAGCAACAACAACAACAGCAGCAGCAACAACAGCAGCAGCAACAGCAACAACAGCAGCAACAACAGCAGCAGCAACAGCAACAACAGCAGCAACAACAGCAACAACAGCAGCAGCAACCGCCCCCGCCGCAAACGCATCAAAGTTCCAGGGGGAAGCATTCGAAGAACAGTCACAACAATGCGAACGCCTCTTCGAATCAGAATGGTGACGCCAACAACGCCAGTGGCACTGCCGGGAACTCCAACAACGCGGCGGACACTAAATGGGTAGTGAGCAAGCAGCGGTTCAGTTGGGACAATTCGCCCGTCGCGAGCTACAACCACGTGACGAAGATGTTTCGTTGCGTCGCCTGCAACACTGTAGGGTTTTCCTTGAGGATCGCTGAACATTACCTGGGCACGCACGCCAACGCCAAAGTCTTTCAGTGTCCTCATTGTCCGTACAGTAGTTCGTGGTCGCGATGCGTTCGAATGCACATGGGCAAACACCACGGTATGCATCACGTCCCGGACAGTCTTTGGAAAGGCCAACCTCTCTTGGACGAAATCCTGCAATTACTTCACAACCTGAAGGCTAGCGTGGAGTCGACCCAGAGAGACCAGAACGGCGACCTGTACGAGAGCATCGAGAAGCGCTACATGTGTCCCAAATGCCCCTACGCCACGGATCGGAGAGACCTTTACGCTAGACACGAGAACATTCACAAAGAAGAGAAACCCTTCCACTGTTACGTCTGCCTAAAGGTTTTTAACCGCGCCGACCACGTGAAGAAACATTTCTACCGCATCCACAAGGACCAGCGCTACGACATCAGTCTCATTCGCCGCTTTCCCGCCAAAAATGGCAATTCTTCCTTGGGAGTCACCAACAACTCCGGTACTCCAGCTACGCCGGCCAACACCGGAGTGGTGACGAGCGGAAACGCCTCGGCCATCGCCACGGCCGTGCCCCTGAACAATTTCACGTGGTGCGCCAACAGTATGGCGGGCACCGTGGTCCCCGGCCCGGCGTCCGGCTCGACGCCCGCCAAGGGTTCCCGCAGCCAGGTCATGATAAAGCCCGACCCGGACGGGAAACCTCCGAAGAAGAAGCCTCCGAAAACCTTCCTGTGTAACTACTGTCCGTGGAGAGGCGTAGACAGTTGGTGTTTACGCCGACATTTGAACACGCATATAAAGCCCTTCCCGTGTCCTCTGTGCGAGTACAAGGCCGCCCGCGCCGAACGACTTTGCACGCACATCCTCAAAGTCCACAGCAAGTTCGCGTGCAGCAAGTGCAGTTTCGTCACGGACAACGAATCGACGCTGGAACAACACGTTAAGGAGAAACAGTAAGTCTTATCACAAACGCTAATTTTCTACCGCGTCTGTCTCTAGTCCTAACGCGCTTCTTTACGGAGAGGTCAGCGTAGCCAACTATTTCTGGCGTAAAACGAATTGACGTTGACCTAGTGACCAACGCGAGAAACTCGCTTAGTTACCGGATTGTCGAGTGCTAAGCAACGCCTCGTGTTATAAAATGGTATTTAGATTAAGTAAGCTTCTCCCGTTAAAAAAAAGACTAATTGAATTTAATGCTGATGATAGGGAACTGACACACCTATTTCAAAGATTAATCATAAACCTATGGTATTAACACAAACTATTGCAAATGAAGGCATAAAAGGTCCCCGTATGATCAGTATTATTTTGTACTTGAAAAAACATCTAGAAAAATTTGTACTTGATTACGGCGGCAATGCAAGTTTCAAGTTACTGAACAGTCACGCCATTTATTAAAACACAGTTTAATGACCGGTTTATGAAAACTGGCCTTCAAACTGAGTTTTAAGACTGTGATGGTGTGGTTGTTTTAGTGTTGTTAACTTCATAAAGCACATTTTTTCAAAATATGCGTCGAGAAAATCTGTTGTTTTGCCAGGCCACTCAGAAAATGATAAAGTAGCTCCTCCTGTTAATTACCTATTTTATCGCGCTTCTACGAAACTTAAATAATATCTACAGATTGCGCCACTAAAACTACTGAAGTTTCGTATTGAAATGATGGTTGTGGCTCTTTAATTCCCGTTTTCGAATTTTACAACCAATGCTTCACTATCGCCATCTGGAGAGCGTTATTTTCCTCGTAGATCGTAGCTTGAATACCCCCCATTCACAAATGTAATTTATCGTGATATATTAAAAGGGCGGAGGTTAGTTTATATGTAATTAGCTTCTCTGTATGACATGATTAATTTAAATAGGAATATTTTTTATTGAATAAATTGATTGATTTTTAAATCAAAATCCATTTATTTGATTTATATCGGATTTTAATTTTTGATATTATTTTTTTTAAGGTTGTATTCTTGACCAATTGATTAATAACGTGATTGTACCGGTAATGCTCCATTAAGTTTAAATTAATCTTTATTTAATTTATTTATAATTAAAAATTAAATTTATTACAATTTGCTAAGAGTTTGAATTGCTAGAGAATCTACGTTCGTACATTTTCGTAAATACGTTGAAATATATTAAGTTATTTAAGTCAAGGAATTATTAAAAACAATTAGTTGAATTAAGTAATCATGGCAGGGGTTTCTGATTTAAATCAATTTCAATTCAATCGGACTACCCTGCCATGATCATTCTCTCAGTTATATAATTACAATTAAATTAAATTAACTTGATTTTTTAAGGATATTTAGAAATACGCTAAATTAAATCAATGTTTATTTAAAGAATAACTTGTTTTAAATGTTTATTTAAATAAAACATATTTATTCAACCCTTTGAAGATAAAAAAAGTCAGCATAGTATCATAGATGGCAGCAGATGTTGAGTTTGGGTCGAGAAACTCAAGGAATTGATTGGTCGAATTTAATTTCTATAATACAGTGCCATCTATTAATCAAAGTAAGAATAAGAAAATAATTTAAAATCAAAAATATTTATATATTTATGAAAATGTGTGAAAATAGAACAATGTCAATCCAGATCTGATTATAAAAAAACAATTCAAATGAAAAATCGATTTAAATCGATTTTTTCGATCTTATTTAAAAATCTTAGTGATATCGAATAATGCCTCCCCATTTTGACCTTATTTCATTAACTACGGTGCATTAACTTCTGATTTTACGAACGAGCGAGATATCGATCGATACGAAATGGTTGGAAATCGATATTGTATTGACTGTTAACTGCCTGGTAGATAAAAATCAATATGGTTAAAAACTAGGGGAGTGCCAGCTGTTTGGTTACGACAAATTATTCGAACGAATACCAATTCGAATAGACCTTGAAAATTTATTAATATCGAAACTGAAAAGCGTCGACAACGATGTGTTCAATTAAGAAAAGTCTTGAATCTTAATAATATGGAAATTAAAAAAAATACTAAGTGTTGTATCTTAGACCAATTGATCTAAGGTCCTAATTCCAGCTAATCCGATACCAGTGTTTCGAAGTGGAAAATAGTGGAAAATTCCGGCCATAACAAAAGTGAATTTAGTGGTTAAAAGTGGTCAGTAAATATTTTTACCACAGAAATAATAATAAAAACATATTTTGATACAAATTTCTGATTTGGGCTACTTAAGGCAAATATGAATGGTCAGGTTCTGATTAACATTAGAATAGTCTGTTAATTTTTATGAATAATTAATTATTACATTGTAAGTTCAGTGTAAACTAAGAATTTTTACAATAAACTTCTTAAAAATTTAATTCCAATTACTTTTTAAGCTTTGAAATTTAGTTTTTCTTTATTAGCCACTATTTTTGCCAATTTTACACTATTTGCCACTGGCCTGGACTTTTCTCCAAAAAGGTGAATTTTAAGGAACACTGTCCGAAACCGCCAAGTTGAGGCGGAAATATAATCCAGCGCTTAAGTCGCCATCTACATTCGTCATTTTTCAAGTAATAGTAACTGGTGAATTATCGATTTTAATTTAATATTTATTGAATTATCGATTTTAATTTAATATCTGTTGAATTATAGATTTTAGTTCAATATTAATTGAATTATCGATTTTAATTTAATATTAATTAAATTATCGATTTTAATTTAATATTAATTTAACTATCGATTTTAATTTAATATTAATTAAATTATCGATTTTATTTTATTAATTGAATTATCGATTTTCATTTAATATTAAATGAATTATCGATTTAATTTAATAATAAATGAATTATCGATTTAATTTAATATTAAATTAAATTGATTTAAATTGATTATTAAATTAATTGTTGATTTAAATTTCATATTAATTGAATTGTCGATTTTAGTTTAATATTAATTGAATTGTCGATTTTAATTTAATATTTATTGAATTATCGATTTTAATTTCATATTAATTTATCGATTTTAATTTCATATTAATTTATCGATTTTAATTTCATATTAATTTATCGATTTTAATTTCATATTAATTTATCGATTTTAATTTCATATTAATTTATCGATTTTAATTTCATATTAATTTATCGATTTTAATTTCATATTAATTTATCGATTTTAATTTCATATTAATTTATCGATTTTAATTTCATATTAATTTATCAATTTTAATTTCATATTAATTTATCAATTTTAATTTCATATTAATTTATCGATTTTAATTTCATATTAGTAATTTAATTCTTAATTTTTATGTATTAGTCATTTAATTCTTAATTTTTATGTATTAGTCATTTAATTCGTAATTTTTATTTATTATAAATTAGTAATATAATTCTTAATTTTTATTTATTATAAATTAGTAATATAATTCTTAATTTTTATTTATTAGTAATTTAATTCGTAATTTTGATTTATAATTCATTTAATTATTAATTTTGATTTATTAGTCATTTAATTATTAATTTTTATTTGTCATTTAATTATTTTTTATTGGTCATTTAATTCTTAATTTTTATTTATTAGTAATTTAATTCTTTATTTTTATTTATTAATAATTTATTTCTTAATTTTTATTTATTAGTCATTTAATTCTTAATTATTAGTCATTTAATTCTTAATTTTTATTTATTAGTCATTTAATTATTAATTATTAGTCATTTAATTCTTAATTTTTATTTATTAGTCATTTAATTCTAAAATTATGATTTACGTTCAGCCTCACTAGTAGATAGGGGGAACGATTTTCTTAGAACAGTCAGCAACGAAGCCTACTCTGCCACTATAACCTGGGAGGATTTTGCAGATATCCCAAAATCAAAGCATCCCGGTATTTCATTGGTTCCCTGAAATCTACGTCCTACGCCTGCTTCTAAAGTACAAATAAATACATTATTGCTAATATAATCTAGGCTGAGCTAATTGACAGAAATGAAATGAAATAAATGATAATTTACTAATAAATAGTAAAAATATATTATCAAGAATGTATTTATTTATACTCAGGGAGAATGAATATGTCGAGACTATCGACGGACACGTTGAGGCCCTAAACCCCGTCACGCTAAGGGGGGGGGGGGAGACGGTCTTAGTTTTTGCGTCCTCGCAGCAGCGTTAATGGCGTCGAAAAACGTAATTTCTAAGAACCAATGAGATTGCAGTATTATTTGATTTTATAAAAGCGGAGGAGCATACCGGGGGCCCCAGCGGGTGGAATTGGAGAAACGCTTAAAATAATCTCGACATATTCATTCTCCCTGAGTATAAATAAATACATTTTTGATATTGTAAAATAAAATAAATATGACACTTCAGTATGATACAAGTTTGGCTGCGAACCAAATATTGATATTGCCTCTAGCTTTGTGGAAGCGGTAATATTTAATAAAGCTGATCACCTAAACGATTCGAAGTCTTTAAAATGTACTTGATATTGATAACGCAGTTGAAATGTGCTTTTTAATGACAACACTGCTAATTGTCGAACAATTTTTAACTTAACTTGAACCCCGGTCTTACATTGTTCCATACCGCCATAGACTAATTTGTCAGAGGAGTTTCGTATCTTTTTTAAAAATAGCAACTAG
This sequence comes from Leiobunum rupestre, assembly GCF_980474605.1. Classification (NCBI taxonomy): domain Eukaryota; kingdom Metazoa; phylum Arthropoda; class Arachnida; order Opiliones; family Sclerosomatidae; genus Leiobunum; species Leiobunum rupestre. Next base: position 16,971,061 of record NC_143386.1, read on the forward strand.
CTGATAAAGTTGGTTGTCTTAGAACTCACCCTTTAAAAAATATTTTTATAATTGCAAACAGAAGTATATTAATAAATCTCTTCGAGAAAAGTATTCACTAAAATTCTGCTGATGTTATTGGTTTCTGCAACAAGCACCTTCACTGGCTCTAAATATGTTTTGAAACAAATTTAGTTTAAATTACCAAAACTACCTAATACGAAAAAGTAATATACAATACAATTATGGATACTTCGTAAGAAATATCAAGTGTGTATTTATTAATACTTCTGGATAATTATTATGTTGAGACGATTTGGGTCGTTGCTTTCTGTCCACCTCAAGCTCCAGCAGTAACCGCATCCCCTTAAATGTCAATCAAATCACCCCTGTATCTCATTGGTACCCTAAAACTAACGTCTTCCGACGCCATTGAAGCCGTCTCCGGTGACGTTTTTCTTCCCCCCTCTCGTGACAGGGTAGAATTCGAACATAATATTCCCCCGATCGTCACAACACTCTCCCTAAGTATTAATAAATACATTCTTGGAAATAACAGAACAAAAATTTATTTATACACAGGGTGTCCACTAAAAAACGAAAAATGATAAAAAACTAAAACATTTTTTTTAAATTTAAAATTTCTATGGAACATTGCTCGTGCTAAAAGACATCTTGAGCTATGGGTGTAATAGCAAATCATTAAGTCACATGCAAAGCTTAAGCGTCAAGGAGGGAGGGGCGCCCCACATATGTATCCACCACTGGGGGGAATTTACTAGTGTAAAATTGAATGACCTTGAACTATGTCTTCAAGGTCATTCAAAATCTATCTCGGTAACCGTTGGGTTTATGGATTTGCTTCCAATTAGAAAGTTGTTGCTCGCCATAATTTTAGTTCAAATAACTTTGATTTTACCAAATTTGACCAATCGGAAGCCGAGAAATTGATAGTTAATGAATTCAGTGTTTGTTAATAAAATAATCTGATAAGTTTTAATGTGACTAAATCAAATAAATAATGAATAGTTTACAACGGTTCAATTATGCCACCGTCGGCTACAATACATGCTTGAGCTCGTTTAACGACCGAGTTCATAGTGTTGTTCAACATTTAAATTTAAATTTCACGGAAGGCATTAATTATTCTTTCTCGAAAAACTTGAATCAGGGTGACCACAGTTCCTATATTTATTATTTTTTCTAAAATTTAACGTATTTACTTTTTTGTCCTATAATTTCATAAAATTTCCTATAATAGCCTATTTTAACTCAAAGTCTGAAGAAATTAAAATAGTTGATATTTTACCCTTAGAAGTCTTCATATTGTCCTAGTTTTTAAAGATGCTTATTTCCAACACTGTCTGCCGATAGTTTTCGACTATTTCTATCGGTTATCCACTTTATTTTGAATGTTATTCCCCCTTTAAATAATTTTGACAACCGTTTTCTTTTATTGTATAATTAATTTTCTCCTATTTCTTCCTTTTTCCCCCAATTTTCTTCCTATATATTTTCCTATATTTCACTGATTTAGCTCCTATAATTCCTTTAAAGGAATTAAAAATATTCTGTGGTCACCCTGTTGAATTTATCGACTTCTGATTGGTCAAATAGAACAACAACTTTCCAATTGGCACCAAATCCATAAACCCAACGGTTATCGAGATTTGAATGACCTTGAAGACATGGTTAAATAAAAAAAAAGTTTTTCTGTTATTTATCGTTTTTTGTTTTTAGTGGACACCCTGTATGTATATTTAGCGAGAATGACTACATAGAGACTAGCATGGTGACAACACTTCCTATTTTTGCTGTTTTAAAATGAAAATGTAATATGTACCATAATACAGCGGTTCCCATTTTTATTGCATATCTTAAAAGACTTTTGACACAAACAAAGATGGCCGCGCTGCGAATTCTCGGAACCCCTGTGAATTCTCGGAACCCCTGTGACCCTTCCACGGAACCCCAGGGCAGCGTGGCCAGACGTACGATAATTATCGCACAGTGCGTTAATTTCATCGACATTTTTATTGCTTACTATTATTTTCATGGCGTACGATATCGTACCATTGTTTCGATAATTCTGCCTCAACGTACGAAAATGTACGATAATGTTTAGATTTATTTGAAAAAAATACGAACGATTTAAATTTTATTATTAATTTATTTAACTTCTATTAAATATGAATGATATACATTTTCTGCCGAACGTGCTGCGTAGTCCTGAGTGTGAGTTTATTACTCCTTGCTGTACCGCATTTTTTATACATTTTTAAACATATTAACGGAAAACAGGCAGAAGAAAACCTAGGCCTTTAAGTTCAGTTAATAATGATAATAAGCATTTTGTTTAAATAAAACTCTTGTAGTGCGTTCAAAAATCGTCTAAATTCAACGGATTTATGTATGAATTCAAATTTAGCGCCAAAAAGAAATGTGTAATAATTTTCCAGGAAAATCGATAATTGTTTTACTTAGATACGATAATTTCAGATTTTAGAACTGGCAACGCTGCCCAGGGCTCCGCGGAACACCTTTTGGGAACCGCTGCCTTAAAAAATATCTAGTCACTAAGTCTGCGATGTTTTCATATTAAATCTAATATTATAAGTAAACCAAAGCTGCTTTAAAAGCATTTGTTTTACCTTTATTATATCTATTCCTATAATTTCCTATAAATTCACTGAATATCCTATAATTTCCTATATTTACCTAAAAATTACCAGTGTTACCTAACTTTAGAATAAAGTCCATGTCAGTGGCTAAAAGTGGCAAATATGGCAAAAAGTGACAAATAGCGACTAATAATCAGTAAATGCATTTAAATGATGTAAATAATATCTTTCAGATATGTAGCATCACTTATATGTGAGATAATGTTTCAGTTTTTCACAAAAGTACCATTAAAAACACCTTAAAGATAGATAGCAGACGAATTCAAACTCAGGAAAAATCTTTGAAAAATAGCCAAATGAAATAACTAGAATGGGCTATAATTGGGTCTCTAGCCCAAAACCTTGCAACTAATCCAGTATATTTGTTTAAAATAGCACAAACATATTTTTTCTTTGGTATTTTTTTGAATTTTTATTAAAATTTATTATTTACTACTATTTGGCATAATAGACAGTAAAAGTATTATTCGCCATGTCGGTATTTAACACTTTTTGCCACATATTTGGCACCTGACATTTACCACTTCGGAACACTGAAAGTTACTGGGGTAGTAGCATTTGTCCGAATAGTGTCGCGTTTGTCCGAATACTCATTTGTCCGAACTCGAAAACCGAAATGGTTCCATTTGTACGAATTTAATGACCTTGAGTGTCATTTGTCTGAACGAGTAGTAGCATTTGTTCGAATTTCCATCGCAAAAATAGTGTTGGCTTTGATTCCGTTAGGTTAGGTTAAATAGGTTAGGTTAGGTGTCTGTTTTCATTGGAATTTAGGTTAGATTGAAGTTCCACAATTATTCATGTTAAGATAAAAAACCGCACGTTTGGGACTCCATTTTTTACGGATTCGGTTAAATGTGATTCTTTCGAATTTGACTAAAGCCAATGTATAACATTGGGACAATTGACACACGGATATAACGGTTAAATTGCCAACAAATTATACAAAAAAATTTCAGACAAATGAAACCGTAATTCGGCCATCTGAGCCATATTTTTACAGTTCGGACAAATGCTACCAAATCAAAGTGACTAATATAATTTTCTGTAAAATGAATAGCTGCAAATCGATTCAACATAGTCATTATTCGTAAATGAATACATTCTTCTGTTAGAGTAATAATTGGTTGGTGGGTCGGCGTTGTAGTGTCTGTAGTTGTTGGTGTGACAGCTGGGTACCGATGACAGTCGTTTATTCCAGTGACAGGCTAAAGAAACCCAGTAAGCGTAAGAAAGCGGTGTCGTACGGTACGGCCTACTGCCAGGCGCCCGAGGCACTCGATCCACCCCAGAACGCCGAGCCGAAATTCAAGTACAAATTTTATCAAAATTGGAATGGTGTGTGACATGTAGTCATGTGATGTTACCCTGTTTAGGGAGATGGTAGTCGAAATTCTCTCTCCCCCGAGAAGGGGAGCAGAGTTGCCACTTTGTCCGTTTTTTTTTAAATCAAAATTAAATCAATCGATGTTACATTAAGATCGATTTTTTTACTAATATCGATTTTTTTACTAAGATTGATTTTTTTTTACTATGGTCAATTTTTCACTATGATCGATTTTTCTTTGGATCGATTTTTTTATTGGAATTAATTTTTTGATTGAAATCGATTTTTTTATCGAAATTGATTTTTTATCGAGATTGATCCTTCAGCGAGATTGATCTTTTAGCGAGATTGATCTTTTAGCGAGATTGATCTTTTAGCGAGATTGATCTTTTAGCGAGATTGATCTTTTAGCGAGATTGATCTTTTAGCGAGATTGATCTTTTAGCGAGATTGATCTTTTAGCGAGATTGATCTTTTAGCGAGATTGATCTTTTAGCGAGATTGATCTTTTAGCGAGATTGATCTTTTAGCGAGATTGATCTTTTAGCGAGATTGATCTTTTAGCGAGATTGATCTTTTAGCGAGATTGATCTTTTAGCGAGATTGATCTTTTAGCGAGATTGATCTTTTAGCGAGATTGATCTTTTAGCGAGATTGATCTTTTAGCGAGATTGATCTTTTAGCGAGATTGATCTTTTAGCGAGATTGTTTTTTTTATCGAGATTGTTTTTTTTATCGAGATTGTTTTTTTTATCGAGATTGTTTTTTTTATCGAGATTGTTTTTTTTATCGAGATGGATTTTTTATCGAGGTTGATTTTTTTATTGAGATAATTTTTTATTGAAATCGATTTTTTAATTGAGATCGATTTTTATTTTATCTTTTCAGTCTAATTGAACTATACTTTTTTATATCGGTTATATAATATAAAATTAAATTAAATCTTAATTACTATTTAATATTTTGTTTGCCCTGATTATTTTTGTACTGAAATTGTTTTAAAACCTTTTTTTTTCATTTTTAAATTCTCCATTTAAATACATTGGGTGATTGCAATCAATGTATTTAAAAAACCTTATTTTAAATCACGATTTCAGTCATAATTAATATCGGACTACCCTAGCTTAGCGGAAGTTATGGCGACGTAAAAGGTGACTCTAACGATACCGGCGTGCCATCTCCCTACACGTAGAAGCGGAAATAATATATCCTAATAGGAATGATTTCCCCCCTCTCTATTCTGGTGGAGCAATGGGCTTAGCTCTCCCACTGGTAAGCTGCTGAAAGATCACTAGTATTATTATTATTAAGATTAAATCAAATTTAATCGTGTTTAAAACGATTTGAAAATTATTGAACTGAAACCTCGCGATTGAATTGATTAAATTTATTACTTTCTGAAAACGGAGTCGATGGTCTCGGGGACCAGTTGCTTGCCACCACCCTCCTACGCATTGTAACCTGGCCACCTGAATTAATCGCTTTAAAAGTAACTTGATGACTTAGGCCTAAGGTGGTGCCTTGGGTATCAGCCTAGCTGGTTATTTTTATTATTATTATATTTTTAATATAATGGTCAAAAGGACCAGTTAGATAATTGCGGCGATTCACTGGTCCAGTTTATAAACGTTTTATTTCCAAGCCAGCCCAAAGTGCCCCGTCACATAGTAGCGTAGAAGATATGTTCCGATGCTCATTCCTAGTAGCGAATATGAATTCCTGATAGAAGTGTATGCCTTATAAAATATCTCCGCTTAAATTTTTTAATTCCCGTGTGAAACTTGTTTATTTTTAAGTGAGTGTGTCAAATTACTAGTGTTGATTGAAGGGGGGAAAGCAGCCCAATTTTTTCAGGTCTTCTAAAGGTAAGATTTAGTAGTTTTCGGTGTATTAAAGGCAAACTGGCAATTTTAAATTCGACCAACAATAATTTGTAAGAGAAAGGCTGAAGAAGTCTTTGGTGGTCGAGCTTCTATGTGTCAATTTCTCTCTTTCCCAGCGGGGTTGTCGATTATTTTTTAATTAATTAATTTTTTTTATTAAAATCTATTTATTCGATCAAAATATTTTTTATTTTTTAAAATTATTTGATAAAAAGTTGATTTTTTAAAATATTTGATAAAAAGTTGATTTTTTAAATTATTTGATAAAAAGTTGATTTTTTAAATTATTTGATAAAAAGATGATTTTTTAAATTATTTGATAAAAAGTTGTTTTTTTAAATTATTTGAGAAAAAGTTGATTTTTTAAATTATTTGATAAAAAGTTGATTTTTTAAATTATTTGTTAAAAAGTTGATTTTTTAAATTATTTGATAAAAAGTTGATTTTTTAAATTATTTGATAAAAAGTTGATTTTTTAAATTATTTGATAAAAAGTTGATTTTTTAAATTATTTGATAGAAAGTTGTTTTTTTAAATTATTTGAGAAAAAGTTGATTTTTTAAATTATTTGATAAAAAGTTGATTTTTTAAATTATTTGTTAAAAAGTTGATTTTTTAAATTATTTGAGAAAAAGTTGATTTTTTAAATTTGTTAAAAAGTTGATTTTTTAAATTATTTGTTAAAAAGTTGATTTTTTAAATTATTTGTTAAAAAGTTGATTTTTTAAATTATTTGTTAAAAAGTTGATTTTTTAAATTATTTGATAAAAAGTTGATTTTTTAAATTATTTGATAAAAAGTTGATTTTTTAAATTATTTGATAAAAAGTTGATTTTTTAAATTATTTGTTAAAAAGTAGATTTTTAAAATTATTTGATAAAAGGTTTTTTAAATTGATAAACATCTTTATTTTAAATCATTTGATAATTGTTTTTATTTTTTAAATTATTTGATAAAAATAGCTTTTTATTTTTTGAATTATTTGATAAAAATAGCTTTTTAATTTAAAATTATTTGATAAAAATAGCTTTTTATTTTTTAAACTTTGATAAATTATTAATTTTTATACGTTTTATTCCTCTGTTAATTTGCATATTAAATTGATAATTCGTGTGTATCAGAAAGAGCTAAATTTATTTTATCCGTATTACTAGTAATTTGGTTTACTTCGAAATGATGTTTTTGCAAAATTAAGAAGTTTTCAAAATTAGATTGAAACCAAAATAGCTTATTTAATTCAACGATTTCTCTAAAATAATATGATTGAAATATCTAATTGGAATTAAATCAGACAACCCCGCCCTTCCAAGCTGGCTTACACGTATTGCCAACTTCCTAGTGACGTCATTGTGTGGAAAGCTTAGACAAATTCTGCAACTCTTTAAGAAGGTAAAACCAAGTACGTGTTTATTTATACTACGGGATAATGACCATGTTGAGACGATGTTTATTGGTGCTCGCAAAATAAACTCCTGCCCCTCCCCCAAAAAAACCAATCAGCCCAGTATTTCATTGGCTCCTTAAAACATTTTCCTCCTACCAGTGTTGTTCCGAGCGCTACATTTTGGAAATTTTATGATACGAAAATACGTATTGATATTTTTTGGCATATGTTTAGTACCTTTGAACTTTTTGGAGTTCGTTGAAAGTCTTATAAATAGTGTGTGGTTTAATTTCACCACTAAAGCAGCTGGCTTTCTCCGAATTCCTCTTGTATGGCCGTATATTGAAAGCGACATTCATGCTGTTTTCAAAGGCATTGTAATTGTTGACAGCAGTTACAATGCCGGATTCAATCTTAGAAATGGAAGAACATTGGTTTCATAGATGGCGCACTAAGCGGAAAATTGAAAAGTACGTTTTTCCTCAAAAATGCTTCGAAAGTACGTTCCCAAAATCGTTCGCAACAACACTGTCCCCAACTCGTACAGACGGAAAATTAGACCAAGATGTCATTCTCCCTCCGTATAAATAAATTTATGGTGAAACACCTTCTACTTATTTCTTAAACGCCTTGAAACTCAAAGAGATTTCCAGCAAGGCTACTAGGATCATGTCCACTTGGACATCTTGTTGCGTTTGTTGGTCGAATTTGGAATAACTCTGCGGTTTTATATTGAAGAGAGGCTTACCATTTTGCTACCATTTGATAAAAGCAAGAGTTCATCAAGATGAGAGTATTCAACTGCTGTTAAATTGTATATTAACCCATGTAGACGCGCTACGTCTTGAAAAAATTTAAGCATTCGAAGGGCTGCCCGTTGCGATTCTTGTGAAGATAAATTTTTAATAAAAATCTACGTTTACCATTGCCAGGGTTGCCACGGTATCTGGAAAACCTGGAATTCCTGGAAAAGTCAGGGAATTTGAATATGAGTATAAAAGTCAGGAAATTTTAAAAATTAGTCTAAAAGTCAGGGAATTTTAAAAATTAGTCTAAAAGTCAGGGAATTTTAAAAATTAGTCTAAAAGTCAGGGAATTTTAAAAATTAGTCTAAAAGTCAGGGAATTTTAAAAATTAGCCTAAAAGTCAGGGAATTTTAAAAATTAATCTAAAGTCAGGGAATTTATTTTCTGTGACAAATGGGAAACGTTTACTAAAATATTGGTAAAAAATACAAAATCGTGACACAAAATAAGTCAGTTAAAATCTCCGGAGATGGTCAGGGAAAACCTGGAAAAGTCAGGGAATTTTATTGTGAAAAAACTGTGGCAAGCCTGCATAGCGCTGTCTATCGTGCAAAGGGGAAACTAAAAGAGCGCGATAATTCAAGTTAAGAGCTCTAAACATTTTATCATTGACCTTTTTTTTTACGAACGTAGGGTTGCCACAGATCAAGGAATACAGGGAAAAGTTGGGAAATTTTAAAATTGATCTAACGCAGTGGTTCTCAACTCGTGGAACCCCATTTCAATTTCAAATTTAGTGAGAAAAAGTTCGGTATTTAATTTTTTTCTGCCGAAACTAATTGTATCATATAGCACAGCTCTAAATCTAGTGGAGTCCCTAGAATATTAAATGGAGACCCATTTGAGAATTACTGATCTAACAAGTTAGGGAACGGTCATAGAATTTGAAGTTATCTGTAAAATGTTTGAAGGTGATCTTAAAAATGATTGTGATCTTGAAAAAGATTTTTAAACGTTGTTGTAAAACGTTTTCAGTTTAAACATAACCTACTAGACTACACGTTGAAGTAAATACATTAATTATGTTATAAATTTTAAAAATAAATTAAAAATTGTTTAATTATGATGTTATGAAGGTTGGAGAAAATCTCTAAAAGTGCTCTAGGAAATCTGGGAATTTATTTCCGGAAAAATAATGGTAATTAAGAAGTTAAGGAATTTGTCTCTGATAATATTATGGCAACCCTGTCATTTAGAAAATTTGGGAATTTGTCTGATCAATATTATCGCAACCCTGCCATTTAGAAATTGGGGAATTTGTTTCTGAAAATATTATGACAACCCAGTCATTTAGAAATTGGGGAATTGGTCTCTGATAATATTATGACAAGCCTGTAAGTTAGAACTCAGGAAATTGGTCTCTGGAAATATGGTAACTCAGGGAATTTTCATACGTTGGCAACCCTGTAAAATGTGTAACGTCCTAGAGTTTAAAAACAAGACGTAACGCGGGTGAACCGACGGTTTTTGAATTTAGTTCCGACCCCCTTTAAGGGTGACCTTTCGCGCCATGGTAAACGTATCCTATAGACACCGCGGCAAAGTTGAATACTCCTATCTGGACGAACTGTTGGTTCAACGAGATCGTAGTTGATCATTGGGTGTGCGAACGGAGAAAGGTGGGTTCCTGACGTATCTTGTTTGTCTGTTCCCTGCGGTCCTCGCACCAAAAGCTATTCCAACGGCGTGAAACTGCTGGCCTGCAGCGTGTGCTCCGAGACGTTCGAGGTGCGCTCCGACCTGGAGACGCACAACATCCTGACGCACAACCAGCGCCTGGTGGAGTGCGGGCTCAGCCGCTGCGACTTCCGGACGGCGGACATCGCCATCCTCGAACAGCACCAGCGGGAGAAACACGCATTCCCGTCTTCCGCCGTGGCCACCGCTGTGGCCGTGGCTGCCGCGGGAGCCGCCATGGCTGGAGGTGAGTCGTACCGCGCTCTGACGGCGGCGGCGGCGGTTGCTACTCAAACACACGGCTAAACAATACATTCAGCCCATCCAATTACAAATCATTCAAATAATAATCTCTCCGTTGATCATAAATATCGATATATTTTTAGTCATTTTATTCGAGAAGAAGAAATTAAATTGAGAAAAAAGTAATTGAAAGCCGCGCTGAATATTCCGCGTTTAAGTTATTTTGTAGCGTTTAGAATATGACTTAAAAAAATCCCGTATTGTTGTGTGTTATTTGATAAAATTTCGAAACCAAAAAAAATAAGCATTAAGTTTGTTTTCCTCATTGATGGTATATATAGAATAAATATATTCCAAAAAGTCATTTTGTTACGATTAAAAGAAGAAAAGCGATCCCGTGCGTATTAAAAACACTTCTTTATCTGAGTATTAATCCCGTAGATATTAATCCACTAACATTATTTTTCATAAAATAAATAACTCTGTTTACGTTTGCGCGTACGATGCAAGATATTTTAGCGCCTCCGTTATTTCCTGGAGAAATTCCAAATTAAATCACGTATGCCGTAATTTCCGGTAGATAAGTCGCGGTTTCTATTGGATACTGAAATAAAAAAAACGTGTGGGAATTATCTCGCGAATTTTACCCTATTTTTAGGGTGTGCGTGTATACCAAAAATTACGGCACGCGTATCAGGGTAGGTCCGCTTTCTTCAAAATGTCGCCATATTTCATAAATGAGCTTGTGAATATAGATGGCGAAAATTCATTTCGATACGAGACAGTATTTGTAGAAGTAAATCTCATCTGACTAAGCGGGTGAATATCACATTTGCCAACTTAATACACTAGTTTTGTCTAGCCGCGTTAAAAATGCACTATTTTCAAACAGCCCAAGTATAATTTAGCTCGATCATTTTGATGGAAATCAGCGCCGTCTAGCGTGTTAAGTTGGCAAATCACGAAGAAGATTTTTAAAGAAATGGCCGATTATGTTCGTAGAGTCATTCCTCGAGCGAACACCCAATTTCTTTTTTGTCGTTTCATCGAATCTAAATCTGTCTGCCAGCGTGATCCTTTTAAGAGACGCTCATTTTCACTGAAGTCATCAGTTTCAGAAATAGAACAAACGTTGTCGGCTGAAATTCTGAAATATTCGACGCGAGCGGAATTTTCGCGTGTCGTTTTGGCGAAGACAGTCGCGTTTCTTATCTCGCTGAGGTGCCACAAACTCCGTCTTTATCCAAATCGAAAGCGGCGCTACCCGCCGATGATATTTTCAAATCTTCCCTCCTTAAAAGCAAAAACGTCCCATCTCCGTAAAATCATTTTCGCCCGCGAATAAAGAAAATTATCCAAAGAACATTTTTCAAACATACGGCTCTGGTGAAATTGTTTTTTAATCACTGACATTCAGATTTTATCATGGACACGAAATAGTTCAAGTTTAGAATAATTTTAATTTAAAAATATTACATGGGTTACCGTGATTGGGGGAACTTGTTGGAGTGTAGACGCAACTATATTTTGTACAATCTACACTCAGCTACAAGTTCTCCCTTTCACGTTTTCGAATGGTGGCTTAACCCGGTTATTTTTAACGTTCAAGAAAAACAATTTCGTATTTTTCACGTTTAAAAACAACAAAATTTAATTTAATTTCACGTTAAAGAAAAACAATCTAAAATTTTTCACATAATGAAAAACAAAGTTCAATTTAATTTCACGTTAAAGCAAACAATTTCGTATTTTTCACGTTTAAAAAAACAAAATTCAATTTAATTTCACGTTAAAGAAAAACAATATCATATTTTCCACATTATGAAAAACAAAATTGATAGGTCATGTCAAAATTATATAATACATTTACATATAATATTTTGAATACTTTCAATGTCATTTTTGCCCCCAGGTAATAAATTATACAAACACAATTTGTAAAATTAAACTACTTTATAATAGTAAAAAGTTAATATTTTACACCTTATTTAAATGATTTAGTCTCGAAATTTTTCTGTTAGTGCAGTTGAAAATATATATTTTTCATCTTCACAGTTACGCAAACCCAAGAGCCATTAATACGTTTTTGCTTTTAGCCATCTAAATGATGCCATAGGAAAAGTGGAATCCTTCTCCTGACTTGCTATCGTACGCGCAGAAAATCCGCGCTTCACTTCCGAAGCGTCTTTTAATTTAATTTTCGGGTTTGAGATCTGTCGCTCAAATAACGCCAAGGAAAGCGCAAAATTATTTTCGACACTTAACTGAAATATGCATCTCGTACTTAAATGTGTATAAATAGTTTTTACTTTTGAAATCGAAAATGATTAAATCTAAATCAGGGAAGTGTAGCCTAAATCAAGCTTTAATAGTAGAAGATTCAAAACCATCGCAGTTTTGAAAAATAACAGATGATACCCACATCCTCGAATTCCTATTAGAGTTTTAGTTTGGGTCTTTTGCCAAAAACATGAAATCAAATCTCATTTCATTACTCCCAGTCGTTTATTTTTTATTTTGAAAATAGTTTCATTTCATTGATATATATTTCATTTCATTTTCTTCTCCCCTCTAACCATGTTGTTTTTTTTAGTTTTTGTTGTTAATCGCTTCAAATGTTGCTTTTACCAAGTTATATATTGTTACACTTATTGAAAAATATTAAAACAAAAAGGTATACAATAATGAAAGAAACTTCTTATTTCACCTGTAATATTGTAACGATTGTTTTCATTATAGCTCGGAAATTTAGGTGATTGTTTTTGCAAGACATTTCCAAATGCCATGCGCGAATTTTGTATTTTAATTTGTAAAATTTAAAGGCCATACAAAACAAAATTCTTAATAATATCAAAATATTTCAAAATTTAAGTTGACACCGGTATTACGCAATGTTTTTTGTTTCTCAAACAACAGAAATAAAAGGATTTATTCCAAATATTTATTGAAATTTCCAAATTATGGAGCCAAAACTAAATTGCACCTAGCGGTTGAAGGTGCAAAAGGAAGATTGCAGTGAATTTTGTTTAAAAAGCGCTGTTATTTTGTACCGCGTTGTGCTTTTCATTGCTGTGTTACCCGCCTCTGCTGAGCTGCATATCCCAAACAATGCTGTAATGTCGGCTCTGCTAGACTTCCCCTTTGAATAATTCACTTTTTCCCATTGTTCAAATTGTATGTAAAGCTAACGCTCTCGTAGACTGGTATTTTGTACGAAGCGCTACTTGGTGGTCACTGCTAAAACTGACAAGAGTAGAACGCAGTTCAAGGTAGCGAAGCAGAGTATATGTAGGATGATTAGCGACACATTTCAAGAAAACATCGTCTGATAGCGTGCGTTAAGAATTGTTTTTAACGTAACTATAGCGCCAGTTGCTCTTAGTTTTTGAAAAGTCTGGTGCTAGAAATTTTAATTTAGGTGATACATCGTAAATATGAATATTATACTCCCTTTAAGACCAAATTTAATTTTCAATACTAAATATTAAACTATTTAATTTTTAATTATTAAAGACAATAGTAGACGACAATATAGTTGGAATAACCTATTCGAGTTCTTCAGCGGTGACCACCAGGTGGCGTGGCTTTAAACTGCAATGACATTTCAGTGTAACTTTAGTTTGTGCATTAGACCTTTCTTATAACATATTGCATAGAAATTAACTCATAAATTTATTAAAGGTCTATTTTTCTCTGAAAAACGTTACTGCATCTGTTTGTTTCTTTGTTACCGCCATTTTGAAATTGTAAAACGTCTAGTCGAACTACACCTTCCTCGTGTGATTTGACACAGTATATTTTTAAACCGAATCTAGCAGTGCCGACGTAAACCATTTGTGGTTCTGTATTTGTCAGGGGTACTGTTGATCACAGTGCCAAACTGTTCGATAATTGAAGAGGACCAGTTGACGAGTCAGAAACCGCCTGCTGAAACGAGCGAACCGAGTCAGTGTCTGAACATTGCAAAGAATTCGTGTACCACAGAGGACCTTTAACCGTCGAAAAACCACAAAATGAATTAGTGAATCTTACGAAAGAATAAGCCCAGAAAACGTTGATCATCGAAGGCCAGTTACTTTTTCAATTTCCACCAAATTAAGTCCCGTTTAAATTGTACATTTTAAGAGGAAATTTAAAAATTTGCATATGAACTTTAACGTAAAACATAATGCGTATATTTTATCACCATTCACGATCATAGACGACAAAATCATATTCATACGTTTAATTTGATCACGAGAGATTTAGATCTTGTCTACAAACGAAACTTCGTGCCATAATTGTCACAAGAGTATCTAAGAAGTTTTATCGCGCGAATAATTTAATCATTTTTACTTATCACACATCTACTTGTTTATTAAAGTTTCACTATTGTATACCTTTTCAACCGCGCAAACAACGAGAGAGTAGTTTTAAGCCTCAAATGTCATTTGGTTTGTCATTGCAAAAGCAAGAACGCGTAGAAGTCACAAATCACTATGGACGATAACATTGTCTCCCGCTTCCATGATCTAAAACTTCTCGTAAAAGAAACTCCCTCAAAATCTGTCTGTAGATTATAAATATATTTTTAAATTACATTTTCTCTCTGAAATACTGTAATTTATAATTATAAAGTAATAATAATAATAATAAATTATAATTTGTTGACTACATTTTCTACGACTTTAATTTTTTTTAGAAACTTGATGACGTTAGTCAATTCCCTTAGTTTGTGAAGTATAACTTCATGGTGCCAGCATTTAATATTTTCATAGTTCTTAGTTACTTCTATTCGATCTTGACAAACCAGTGAAAGCATTTTTGGGTTCTTACAAGAGTTGGTGGCAGACATTTCTGCCGTTAAAGCAAACGTTGGAACATTTACTATGCTTTAATGGTTCATTTTCCTGACCGTACCAAGAATGTATTTTTTACTAAGTATAATAACACAAATATTGTATCACTTAAATTAACGCTAAGTTTTCAGAGGCTGTTCTTAACTTCTGCCCGAATATACAACCGGGTACCTGACGACGAAATGCCGGTGTTTCGCATGATTAGACCAAACTATTTCCGCGCCAATTTTGCGCGAAACAGAGTCCCCAAAGACAGGTAAGATTTAATTAACTGTTTCAGTTTATATAAAGCCACGTAGTGGTATATGCTTTAAGTTCATGAACTGCTCGACTTAAAGCAGGAGATTTGGAAGCATGAAACACTTAAGTATCTGCTTAACAGACTACAATCTAACAAAGTAGGAGCTTCTTGCGTTGGCAGCTACGTGGTTCTATGTAAGCAGAAAAGGTTAATTAGTTCAACCGTTGTTATATGAGGTTACGGGGTCCGGGGTCTCAGTGGGGTAGATTTGGGTTAAAAACACCTTAGTCGTTAATTTTTTACTCCTTATTGTAATACAAAATGTACCGAAGTCATAGTATAGTCCAAACACAAAATGTGTTGGTCGGGTACCCAGTTTTATGCAATTCGCGTGTTCTGCAATTTTGTGAGGCGAATGCGTAGAACTTTCGTTTGTAATTATCTATTTTATATTTTGGCATTAATTTTCCCTCGAATAAACTTGGCCTGGTTTTACAATTCAGTAGCTAAATTGGAATATTTCGATAGAAAACTGTGAGTCAAGGAACTGTTGGCAAGGTATCAAGTCTTAATTTCTTCTCACTGTCTCGCATTCCGAAATTAAAAGTTCTCCTTTGATAAGGTAACCTCGGAAAAGTCTGTTTTTAGAGCCATCCTTAATGCTTATTATAAAAACCAATGGTAGTTAAAAATTCCAGTCATTCGAAGAATCTAGCTTCTAAATGGCCCGAAAGATGGCTGCGCATTCTATAACCACCAGGATCATTTGAATTTAAAACTGAATGAAAGATCGTCGAGAGTCGGCACAAAAATACCGGGATGCGGTTTAAATAGATTGTCCCATATTATATTTCAATTTGGATCACGGTAATAATAGGCTCGCGACAGCTGCAAACGTGGTGCCATCTCGTGATTCATTACCGAACTATTAATTAGCAAGATCCTCAGGATTCCTGGAATTGCTAAATACAAATTTGTTTCTGCTATGACGGGAATTTACAGTAGATGGAATCTCTGGCAGTGAGATCGGCTTATTTTCAGACCATACATGCCTTTTAGAGCTAGAATACATATTTCCCAATTAGAAACTTAAATCATTCAGCAGATTTTCCAAATTATAATAATTTAAATTGGTTCATTTGTAGAACGATACAGTCTTTAGTCCAGTGATATTCTTTTTCCACGTACTGAGTACGTTTAAATAATTTTTAGTAAATTAAGTGTGTTAGTGCCACCTATGAAGAATTGATGGAAGCTCCTACGAGTATATCATTTACTTTCTAAATGGCGCTTTCGCAGATATAGTTAGTCAAACTTAAAACCACCAAGATCTAAAAGAAAAAAATCCTAGTTTATTATTTGCCAGATAAATAAAATAGATCAAATATTAATATTATTTTAATATGAATATCAATATTATTTTAATATGGATATTATTATTATTTTAATATCAATATTATTTTAATATCAAGATTATTTTAATATCAAGATTATTTTAATATCAATATTATTTTAATATCAATATTATTTTAATATCAATATTATTTTAATATTAATACAAATAGTAATTATAGTGTAATATTATTCAACAAACTCTACCAACTTCACTGTTCGAACGAAAAATGCTTTTTCTTTTTTAAAATCGACAAAATTCCTCGGAAAGAGTTATCAATGTTAACTAGTTCACTTGGCTGTAATTTAAATTTCGCACACTTATACCCCCCCCCCCCCGTTAAAAATAGTCAATTCATTTAATTTTGTTAAGTTTTTCCGTTTTTTTAATTGAATTCCAGTATTGTTTTGTCGGAATGTTGTTTTTTAATTTATAATTTTTTCCTCCCATTCCTTGAAAATAATCGAAACCCATAGAGGTTGTTTTCACAGTCAAACACGATTAAAATTTAGTGAAAATGTAAATTAAGCGTCACTCGAAGTCCCGCCATAAAAAGAAAGAAAACACGCGAGCCCTATTTCACGTTATAAAATGCGCTTTAGACAAAATAAAGAAAACCCGCTTTCATGATTGAAAATTGTGATACAAATAGATCATGAATTTGTGATTGTTATTTCAATGTTCCTGATAAAGTTAATCGAAAATTAAGAAAAAAATGCAACACATTTTACTAGAGCGAATGAAAAAAATGGACTGCGTTCAAAATTTCACAATACTCCAAAAAAAATTACAGGTAGTAGAAAAGATTTTGCTCTAGGGTTACAAACTTAAAACAAGAAAACATGCATTTCGAGAATATTTCGATTATATTAATGAAATACACATAAAAAGGCCATTGATTGTAATATAGGGATAAATATTTTACACAGAAGAAATCGCTGTTACTGTACGGCTTTTAGGCATTTAACAAAATGTTTTTCGTTTCTTAAAAATTAAGGAAAATAAATTAAAAATGAAAGGGATGTCGGGAAAAATTATATTTTATCGAGAAATACTTAAATATTGTAGAATTTTTTAATAGACACATTTTTCTGTGACGTTTCCAATAAGTCGTTGAAGGGAAAAACAAAGCTTTAGTGAACGACAAATTTAACTTTTAGCTATAATAAAGTTACGTGAAAATGAGGACTGTTTCGTTTACCAATAAACGAATACCCTCTGCAATTGGTTGTGTTCAAAAATATTGTCATGTGAATGAAAAAAACCCTTGTTTTTTAAGAAATATATATAATTAGAGGTGAACACCATTATATGTATATGTAGGTGTTAAAAATCGTGGTAGCCAATAAGGTGTTAAACAGTACGATACTATTGTCTCGCTTATGTTACATCGGAATTCTTCAAAAAAACAATACTTTTAGATAATAAAGGTTAGGTAACTTTTGTATTATATTGGAATCGTATTCGATAGATTATTTCGGAAAATCATTTTAGAGGGACTAGTATCGTCAGTTTTTGTTTCGCCAGTTTCCGAGAGATTTTAATAATTTTGTGAAAGTATACTCTTTGATTTTTTTTTAGTTTTTTTTGTCGCTTTCATGCATATATTAGCGCGTGAACCATGTTTGTCAAACATCGAAATAATGTGAATTTTGTGTATTTTACCAAGATATGTCCAGTGTGCTATGAAAACTCATTAAATATGTTTTTCTCTCATTTATTCCTGATTTTTTTAACTTTTTCATTTAACCCCTGCACTCTGTTTAACAAACAACACTCGTTAATAACGACGACTAAGTTTATAAGATGCTTATTTTAACCACAGGTACGGATATTAGAGCAAAAACATTTTGAAAGGATTAAGACATTCCCTAATCGGGCTCGGACTTGTGGGCTAACGATCTTCTCTGTCCATTTTCTCTTTGTACTAAATTTCACTCTGCAAATTTAACTACATTCGTAAAACATTTTCCTTTCTGCGCTTTCTCGAGTAACTATTTCCAGGAATTAATACGGAAAAACACTAGGAACGTATTTCATGAAGTGGACAAATCCATCCACTGAAAAGCTAAATTACTTAATTATTAGTTTGTAGTCAATAAATTGAAAAATGTATGGGAGTGTATCAGAAGTATATACTATTATCTCTTACGAAGAAGTATCCAGAGTAAAAATGAAATTTTCGCACTGTTCAATGACATTTAACATTCATAATTTAATATGTAAAATATAAACTAGGAATATTTACTTTGTCACCAACTATATTGGTCCTATGAAATAATGTACGAAAATCGCTATGTTAACTAAATATTTCTTCCGAAATGTATTCTGAAAAGTCAACGGGAAAAATAACATTAGCAGTAATGGATACTTTTTTCGTATTATATACTTATGTGTATACGGATCTCCCATTTAACGTTCCTAATGTTGATTACATCCTGTATGAGCTCTATCAGCTTTTTACCATTGTTTAAATTAAACTATTGTTATCAATGCTTTTAATTTTGGTGTCTGAAATAACGAAAAAGTACCTTCCAACTTATTGGACATTGTGACCTTGAACAAAATGAATAATTGTATAAGTATCAAATGTAATCCCCGATAATTTAAATATAATGAAACCAAATAAGTAACGCTGAAATCTTGACTTTTGTGAGGTAAACGACGATATGAATTGCTACAAAAAGAACAAGAATGCATATGTGCTACTAGGAATGCATACGCGTAAATGTAATAACCGTACTTTCATGTTAAGAAAATAACGTTTCTAAGGTTCTTGAATATTTCAGATATCTAACTCTTATGGCTATGGTGTCCTGATTATTTTTCTATACTCGTAAATGCTAATATTATTTACACTTAAACACTTTTCGTTCTTCCTGTTTCGACTGTTTTACTCTGTCTAGTACAGTACGCAGTCTCAGTACTCGCTAAAAAATGCCCCCCCCCCGAAGAGTGTGTCGTCAGTTTGCATCGTGGCTTCGTGTTGATTTAGTTTAGTCCGTCGCCGTTTGCCGAACGAGCTATCTTTTTCTTTTACCCCACTTATACCCTCTTCAGACGAGGCTTAAATAAGCCGGGTTTGAAATATTTTCGTAAGCCTCGTCTGTAGAGAGTGTAACACTCGATACTCACTGTCATTTAAAACCCAATCGTGCGAATGTCAGAAATACAACAACCTGTATAACTGTAGTAGCTACTGGCGCCGATTTGTTTGACGTATTTATTTTTCATTATTTCCATGTTTTGCATTCGCACTTCTTTCTTTTTTATTTTCATACTAGAGTTCTTTACCTTTTAAAATGTTTTTGCTCATTCTCTTTATAGCGTTACAATATTTAAAACTTATCCGTAAAAAGAAAGCAATCTCTTCTTGTAAATAACTCAAAAGTCTAAAGCAACTAGCGGCTCCTAAATTGCAAGTCTATGATTTCAAGTCCGGACAGTGGTCCTTGGCTTCTTCAGTTCCGTTGATCTTTAGCCGCTCTCTTTAAGTCGAGAATCTACAGCTACGCTTCGAGTCGAAATTCCCCCTCTCTAGTTCTCAATTTGAAGTCAAATACGACTCTTGTCCTCAGAGAGAAGCGCCAAAGCACGACTTCAACTGTCTTTTTGGCTTAAAGTCGAGAACAATAGATATTTACATTTTTGGCTTAAAGTTGAGAACAGCAGATGTCTGTAATTTGGGTTTAATGCTGAGAACAGCAGGTAACCCTATGTCTCGCTTAATCATGAGATGTCTGAATTTCTGGCTTTTGGTCGAAAAAGCCAAATGATTGTCTTTTTGACTCTAAATCGAGAAAGTTAGTAATGGCAGTAATTTGGCTTAAATCGAGAAAATCAGTAATGTCGGTAATTTGACCTTAAAATTGAGAACGCCATTAATGCCGGTAAATTCAGCTTAACGCTGAAAATGGAATATATTTATATTTTTACCTTAATTTTGAGAACTGCAGATATTTCTTTGGCTTAAAGTAGAGAAGACGAAATGTCTGTCTTTCGGACTTGAAGTCGGGAATATTATATATTTGTATCTTGATTTAAAATTGAGAACAGCAGATTTCTGTATTTTGACTTAAAGTAGATAACACTGTGTAGTTTTTTACTTAAAGTCAAGCCATGAATTCAAATAAAATTTATCGACCCTTTAGTTATATTTGAATATTAATTTTAAATCGGTTAAGTCGAATTAATGTTTGGCTAGATCAGGAGCCGCTTCTTGCTAAAATTCAACAACAATAAAATTCAATTGTACAACGCAAATTAGTTAAGGGACAACAGAACGCCTAAAATGTTACTATGGTTCTAACAAGCTGCTCTTCGCAACTACGCATACTTTTGTGTACATAAATTAATAACATAATTAACCCCCTGTAGTAAATTAATTTTCCTTTAACATTTGGATAAAGAAAGTATCGGTTAATTTTATATTGTTTGTCCCTTAAAAGCTGTGAAAATCTGCGAAGACAAATCTAGCGACACTGTCGTCTGTCCGTTCTGCGGGTTATTTTTTAAAGACACGGACACTTTGTCAAAACACGTGGACGGGCTTCACCAACAACGGCCCGACAATAACCTGACCGCCTTTCCTCTAAATACCCTCGGTCTTCCCTTTTGTTGTACTCTTTGCGGATACACTTGCCACAGCCGGCCAACCATGCTGGAACACATGGAGTCTCACGCCGGCCGAGTGTTGCAGTGTCTGGCTGGATCGGGCTGCTCATTTCTAACCCCGTTCGACGACGCCTTACGGAAACACGTGAAAGAGATCCATTGCACGGCGGGGACCAGCAACGGATTGTTGAGGTGCCCGCATTGTGGCGCCGGCTGTCCCAACAAAGCTTCCTTCGTGGCGCACCATCGCAGTAACCATCATCCGGTCGCTTGTTCCTTGTGCGAAGATTCTCTCGACATCTTCGATAGAAACAATCTGAAAAGATCCTCGGCTGACAATCTCAACTCGTTTTCGGATCCCCAATCCGACAGTCAACCACTCGTCAATAAGAGATCCCGGAAACAAGCCGAGCCGAAAAAGAGACCAGTCGGAACAAAGTCGGGAGTGGTCCTAACGACGCCGGGACCAATTGGAACGACATTGGGACCAGCTGTAAGGAAGTCGGAAGCGGATGAATCTCGGCTAGAATCGGGTGGGAACGAGTCGGAAGCGGACGGGGCCAATTTGGGACCGGTTGGAACTGATAAAAACTTCAATACCTCGAATACAAAAGCCAAATCTACCAAAACGAAACGTATAAAGGTCAAAAAGAAACTAAGCGAAGCGTTTAATAAGAACGTTCGAAAGCCAATCACTAATCCAATCCCAGGGTGGCTCAAATGGCGACGAAAAAAACCTCGAGCGTCTTGCTCTAAGTGTAAAGGGACATTTCCGTTTCACTACCAATACACTAGACATAAGGGAAATTGCTCCGCGAAGGCGGCTAAAAAGCCTTCGTCCACGTTTTCTACTCTACCGACCTTTTAAAAAATTTATAAAATCGTTCGACATTTTTTCTGGTTCTATGGATAACATAATATTGTTCCTCAAAACATACAAAATCAAAAAAAAATATTTCCGACTGTTTTAAACGTACAAAAAATGCCTTACCCTCGCCGTTACGCCGTTATCAAATTTCAACACTATTATAACGAACCGTGTTTCTATAAATATGGTGCAATTATTTGTTTGTGATTTTTAAATATTGCATGTGTTATATACTAACGATTGTTTACATTCAAGGTCACACGCCTTCACGAAATCTAGTCAAGTCTATAATCGCAATATATAACCCTCGTTTTATTGATATTGTTACATAGTGAAAATATGGAAATGTTGAAATCAATTGGCGCTAAATACACAATTTTACGAAAATATCAATTACTAAACAGTAACTATGTCCGTGATAATATAAGCTATATCTAGAGTGTAGAAAATCATGTACCAATTAACAAGGTTGACCTATAACAACACTGTATTGTGGATTACTGACGGATAACCGTGGAATTTTGGATTCAAGGGTATTCGAATGAATGATTGATAGTTTCCCAATTTCAATTTCCATTATCTCTTTCGGCAGGGTGTTTCAGTTTAGTTTCAATTTAGTGTTTATAAATAAAAGAAATTGACCAATTTACAATTTTAAATTTAGATATTTGTTTTAGTTTTCAGAATCAAAATTTTAATTCTTCATTCATTAATATTTGTTTATATGGAAGACCATGTTCGAAATGTTATTACGTCACGTCGTTGACAAACTATCACTGTTGACCAATTTTACAATTGTCTACTATTGAAGAGTGTATAAATTGTTTAAAAAAATTGGTGGTTGCGTAAGTAACATAATAATGATAAGTATGTCTATTAGCGAAAATTATCACCGAACTGATTTTGGAAATCAAGATTTAGCTATCAGCACAGAGCCCCGTAGTGTCTTAATATAGTTAAGGCGAAATATGCTACAACCAAGGACGATAATATACTACTTAGATCGGTTGCAAGTCCAATTCGGAGCTTGGCGAGAGTGTCAATCTCGAAAAAAGGTTCAGTCAGGAAATTTACAATTGTCATACTTATTTTGATTATGTTAAATTATGGTGGTAGTAATTTTGAGGGAGATAATTTAATTTCAAGACCCTATTTCACTGTAATTAATATGCACTGTGGGACCGAAAGTTGTAGAGCAGAATGTTCTTGAAATGACCGAATTCTGCATAAAACATTCTTAGTGGCTTCTAAGACTTCATCCTGTTGACCAATCAACAGCTCTCCTAGCGGCAAAGACGTGAAATTGATTAATCAACCATCAAACGCCCTATTTTATACTCCCTTTAAAGTCGGCTTTTCGCGAAAACGATTTCCAAATCTGGTACTGTAGATTGTAGAACTCACCGGAATACAATTTCAGTAATATTTTGAAAGATGTCCGTTACTATCCTCTGCATTGGAGAAATGAAACGGGTAACCTCAGCTTAAATATTTCATATTTATTGGAAATTGAGACCAACTAAATAATGAATAAATATTTATTTCCCTGAGTCAAATCCACGAAATTCGAACAAAAAGGATTTCTTAACAAATTACCCAATTAGACCAATTTTAAATGGCGCAAATAGTATTGGAGAATTGCGTAAAATTTTAATAGGTCATTTTCTATATCGGTGACAGGACGTGTTGATAAAAATATTTTTCCCGAAAATATTGTGCATACCACTGGTAAAAAATGGCAAATAACGGTACTGTGGTAAATAATGTTAAATAACGTCAATTTGGTAAATCATATGGTAAGTAACGTCAAAAATTGGCCAATAGTTAACAATATTTGCGTAATCGTAAAGTAATTTAAAAACTTTAAAAAACCAGACAATATTGAAGTTGTTTAACATAATTTGAATTACAAAAAAATATTTCACGTTGTACTGAGTCACTGATAAATTTAAATTCAATATCGTAATTCATAAACGCTAAATTGTTATTTACTGTTATCAACTAAATGTACAAGTTTTTGCATTTCATATGATAACGAAATTTACCATAATTTACCACCTGTTCAATACCACTTTGAAACACTGGCCATAATTACCACTTTTTGCATTTTATACCAGAAGCTCATTTACCATTATTTTCTCATGACTATTGTAGAATAGCGTGAACTATACTCCAATTCAGTGGCGGATTAACTACGTTCGTACTCAGACATTTGGAACTACTTTGTCGTTAATTAGGACTGTACATACAAGCCCCTAATTTGGTTTTAGTAGTCTTACCAATTGATCAGGGTGCTGCTGTGGTTCAAACATATGTACGCGTAACGAATGTGGCGGATTAAAACAAAATGGTCCTCTCAAAACCGCTACTCAATTTTCGTTTATTTAGCACAGTGGTTCCCAAACATTTTTCATCTACCTGATGAAAAATGCACGTGGTTTCAAAATAATTTAATTATTTATAAACAAATAGCGGCTTTATTTAAGATAATATGCACACACAGATGAATTATATTCAAGTTTAATAAAATAATATTGGTATTAAAGGGCTTGCGAAGGTCGAAATAAAATTGTAGACTTAACTAAAAATGGGAAAGCTCCATCAAGAAAATCTAATCACAAGTTAGGGTTAACGTTGTATCTTATTTTGAAGTAACGCAGATTGGGGACCACTGAGTTAGTCGAATTCCGTATTTCGTTGAGATGGATGTTTTTCGAAAGTGCAAAATATCCGTCATGATATGTGAAATACCCTGAGTCCGCAAGAAATCATCGTTAATAGGTTTTTGTAAACAAACAATATTGTATGAAATCGGTGGCTGAACTACACACCGAAAAATTAACCGTTAGACCAAATAGTATGAGTTGGTATAAAACAGGTACCACTTGAATTCGTGAATCTTGATCCAAGACGTATATGACACCCCTAAAACTCAAGAGGTAAACTGTTGTTAAGGAATTGTGTAAAGAATTTAAAAAAATAGGAACTATTTCTATCAAAGTCAAATATGGACTCAAATTCAACGGTGCCTGCGATTTGTAAAAAGGCATGCATTAATTTTATATATTCTATTAATCAAAAATACTACCTCTGCCTGTAGGAAATTCATTTATAAAGATTAAATATCGTTTCATTGACGATCTTCTTGATCACACGTAGATCTCTATTCTTATTCCAATACTTCATTCCTTTCAACATTACTACAACCCTCCGAATCGTTTTATTAGAAGTAAAAAGAGTATGTCTCTAAGAGAGAAGTATCTATTGATTCCAACGTGCTACTGACCGGGCTTATCAGGCCGTAATTTTCAGGTCAATCTCTTATATTCCCGTGATCCAGCAATCTGATTTCAAAGTGTAACTGAATCATTAGCACAAGTAACTTATCTGATCTGATCTGCTATAATTAATCTCATCAGATTCAGTTAGTTGAACAGTTATCTGACTACGTTTAGTATATATATAATCTTCTGGTAAACGAATCAAAATTAAAATTTCGAAAGAAATTCAATCGAGGGATATGTAAAATCGGTAACTGTGAGGCGTCTGAAATCTGTCAGTTTACAATGAATTCAGATCATATTAGTTTCGGGTTTTACCTATCTGGTTTGCATGTTGACCCGTATCAACTAATCTTATAAAGTTTGAGCGTATATGCAGAAAAAGATAATATCTATTTCATCGTGATTATTAGCTCAGTTCAAATAACGCAACTGTAATCTGAGAATCGGTTGGAAGTGCTAGAAGTACTCAGAACCCTTTTGACTTTATTTAACGCCATTTAACGAAATTTGCGATCACTATGTCCTCCATTATCGCTAACGTAGCAGAGATTGTAGATGCTGATTTTGTAAAACTCTTCCCATGTTCCTGCAAGTTTCTGCTAGGATGCTTTTCTCCCTTTTGAGTATTTAGTCAAGTAGGGAAATTTCAAGAATGGTGTATTTTTATCTCCTTAACTAGATGCAAAGAAATTATATACTGCCCCCTTTTAAACAACCGCGACTGCTGTTTTGCCGGTTGTGGTTTGTTTAAAATGGCGGACCCCACATTTCGTCACAAAACAAAGTCTATACATGTTAATCGGTGAATCATTTTCCCTTTGCTGGATCACGCAACTTTTCCTCAAAAAAGTGCAGCTTGGGGAAATAGTCATTTATGTAACTCCCTGAAACCAGTAAATAAGTATATCAATTACTCACAAGGAGACAACCCGAGGTGTTACACACCGATTTCGTTCAAACTCGAGGGATTGGTAGACCTTCATGTAACTTGAAAAATCCCAAAGGGAATTTATTCAATGGGCAACGGTTTTGCCATCGCAACGAAAAATGTTTTTGACAACATAAAATGGAAATTATAAAAATTGACGAAAAAAAATCAAAATTGATCACATTTTGATCAATTTGAACCAAATGGGTGAAAATGAACCGATGTGGCTTAAATTGGAAAAAAATTGAGAAAAAAAGAAAAAAATACAAACATTGAAAAAAATATTCTAAAATTAATTAATATAATTTTTTTTCAAAATTGAAAAAATATTGATAAAAAACAGTAGTTTCGATCAAAATTCATAGGAATTAAAATGTCTTTACGCTTGCCCAACTTGTTGAAATGTTGCCCTGGAATAGTTCAGCCAATGCCTAAGAATGAGTTCATAAACTCTTTAGTGGGAGAGAAAACGGATCCACAGCTGAAGCGGGGAGGCAACATTTCAACAAGATGGCCACGGTCATTTTATAAAAAGAACTATTGGGCTAATTTAGATGTATTGTTTTCCAATTTTGGTCAAGTTTGATCAAATTGACCAAAATAAATACTTTGTTTTTAAAAAAATCGTAATTTATCTATACATTAATCCAATTTTACACAACTTATAAATTTCCGTCAATTCCTATCAATTTTGAAAAAAAAAATATATTAATCAATTTTGAAATATTTTTTTCAATGTTTGTATTTTTTTAATTTTTTCTCACATTTTTTCTAATTTAAGCCATATCGGTTAATTAAATTATGTTGTTGTCTTAGTGAGCGCGTGCAGGCTGCCCTTCCAAGGCGTAGGTCGGGCGCCTGATAACGCGTATTTTCTCACTAGCTATCAGTTATTATTTCGACCAACTGATTCACTTACAATGTATAATACCCCATTTAAATTAAATTTACACGATTGAAGGGTGTAGTAATGTTGTGCTTTTAAAGGGAATATAACCTTTATGTCACCCCCCCCCCCTCCCCAATGATTTCAATATTGGCCACTCCTTCCTATGTCTTTTTAACATCTTCGGCGCTGCTTAGTGGTTTCTTGCTGTGGTAAACCCTAAAATTGTGGGGTCTTCCAGTAAGAATGCGTTGAGGGTTATATTTCCTTTAAAACGGAGGTTTTAAGTGTTAGTTTTTCAGATACATTCAAGGTGCTATCTCGCGTGAGATATTTTTTTAGTTTTAAATCAATTACCGTTTTTCTATGAATGAAATTTGTCTCAAATCTATTTCACTGATTTATACATAGAACGTCTTCAAGCGAGATGAAAACTACTCAACTACATTTTTAAAGCAATATTATATATGGTAGTTTTCCTTTTTTCCTCTAAGAATAACAACAAGATATAGTGTCTCAATTTAATATAAACCATAATGTTGGGCCAATGTGATATCTCAAACCGGTGGGCCTTATAACTCAACTTAACGTTAACTATTTAAACGCCAAGGCGTTAACTATTAATATTAATGTTTCTTTTGAACAAAAGCATTTGTATGAAGTAGTATTTGTTATTGTTTAATCGTGCCATGTAACTTCATTATTATGATTACCAAGTACTAATAGTCTTTAAAGAAAAAAGAACTGTAGTTAAAAAATATTGTTATAGTGTTGTGTTTTTAATACTTTAATAATACCACGTTGCATTAAAAATCTACATGTATTTAAACTTAAATTGTCACGTTGTTCATGCTTATTTTTGAAGGTTATTTTCTTAAAACTGCCTACGCATAGACTAATCACCATACTTCTTCTTATGAAGACAGCTCTTTTGGTTAGCAGAATGACCACTACCAGGACCGGATTAAGACCTTTAGAGGCCCTAAGAACTCAAAGGTAAAGAAAAAGACTTAAAAATGTATAAATTTATAACTCATAAATATGCATATCAGTTTGCAAAAACGAGATAGTCACTGGATATTATTTTCTAACATTTCTAAACATAATTAAAATATAATCTGCGTTTTAAAAATATTACAAAAAATTTAAAAAACTGTATGCTAGCCTTCAAAAATTATTATAATCCCTATAAATAGAGCCCTGATTACCAGGTTACGTGGTTGGCAATAAATACATTGATTTCAAATTTCAAAGTAAGTACCTTCAGAAACGAAGTGTGTGTTTATTATATTATATTATTTCGCCAAAGTAAGTGTTAGTTTTGAATATGAAATCTTTTTAATTTTCATTAGGACTTAGTCTCGAGCAAAAATTATCTGGCGAAGAAGATTACTTGCCATCGTTACTTGAAAGTTACACCGAGCGTAACCAGTTTTTTTGGCGTCAATTCGGTTTATAGGGCCCCTATGACTGAGAGCGAACAACACAAAATGTAACGCCATGATCGATATATGCCTTACAAGCCTTGTAGTGACAGGTAATGTTGACGTACTTCGAAGGAACAAGCAAGTGGCTATGCAGACGGTTCAATTATTTGATCAACCATCAACTTTCCTAGGTTCCTGGTAATCTGGTACGTTAATAGGTTGGGTAAGGCTGTTTTGATCAAGAAAAATGTTGGTTAATAAAACAATTTTTTTAATGTAGTCACATAAGGCAAAACATTCTTTTTTGAAGCATGAGACGTTAAATATTATTTTATAGCAATAAAATTTGGTTCCTTACTATTATAAGTCAATATTTTCTAAAAAGATATATCGGTTAGAAAATATACCATATCATTTTGGTTTTGGGAAAACATTTATTTGAAAACGTAACCTTTGCTGATAGCAATTTACATAAATCAAGGATTAAAATAGACAAATAAGTTGAGAGAGCAATTTGACCAGAGCACAAAAAATATGGAATGGTCTAAAAGTAGTTTCTAGCTAATTAACCGCTCTCCATCACACGTTAAACAATGGTCCTGTGATTACATCATCAGCTTTGTGTTATAAGCTATTCTACCTAAGGCTCTGTCATGTATACAATATACAGCCTAGTCAAGGTAGAAATTTTTAAATATGATGCAAGCGTGTACAATTGACAACCATTTTTAGGGTAATACCACAAATTGACTCGGTAAACACTCGATCCACGCCAAAGTCTCTAATACTCCCATACATCTTTCATCGCCACTCCTAGTCTACCTGAGGAATGGTTTCTTCTGGGAAATTGTTTGAATCGGTATAAATGCTGTTTGATAGCTATAGTAGCTCAGCTAATGATCTTTTACACTAAACCCATTCTTCACCTTGTCATAAGTCCTAACTCATTGTGGCACTGTATACTACCAGCAAATAAGGATATAAAAAACTAAAGCTTAGAATATACCCAAAGTAGTAATGTATAAGATTCCCTATTATAATTATTCTTAGCTGTAAAGCAGCATTACAGGTAAGAATAAATTATAGTAGGCCGGCGTCTTGCTGCAGAGAAGCCGACCTGTTTTAGTGTTTCGTAAATTGTGATGGAGATTGGGCATTGGCTCTGACAAGAGTTTGACAAGCGATAATAAGCCACACGTTCCAATAATTTCAAATAGACTGACCGTTTGTGTTGTATTATTTAACTTTTTAAATTAGGGACAAAAGCGTATAGTTATCAATTTTTGTCCCGAGCTCTTTACGTACCACCTAACGGGTAATAATCCGCCATTTTTTGCGACCTTTTTGACGGCTAGCGAGTAGCGACTGCCCTAGACCACTCTCAAAGCAAACAGAACGTAATCTTGTTATTTTTTCGATCGAGATGTCTCTGCACACCGATGTGGCGCGAAGGTAGCAATTTTTCTGTAAATCGCTACTTTGCGATTTTGAAAAACTTATCTGCACCCGAACCTGGATTTTATTTAGTTGTACTTGGACTTGCAGGCCTTTAAGGAGAAAATACTACTTTTGACTAACGAACAAATCAGGTTAAAAAATAAAGAAAATTCGTGACGAATTTAAGGTAACTCCTTCATTTCGTGCTCTCCAAGGCACGTGATTCTGTAGTTTTACCCTCAAAATTCAAACGATTTTGCGTCGCTTTAAATCCGCTAATTCCCCTTGAAAGTTAAACCACTTTAATTATTATTAGTAACGTAATAAGGAAAATTACGACTCTGAAAGATATCAGTTAATGACGTTCTATTGCAGATAAAACTTAATTGTAACCGGTTAAACGCAGGTGAAATCATCGGTAAAAAAATATTATATCACGCCTAATATGAGACTTTTCCCAGTGTAGATATATTAAGCAGACAACACAATGTTAACAAAATCTTATATTAGGCCCTAATAAGTATTTATCATATTGCGTTTTCCATTTGACTGCTCTCAAGCGCTCTCGATCGCTCTGATCAACATAATATGTTCCATTTGCGAGCTCGGATCTGCTCCGATCAAGTTTCGCGTGGTCCATTTGCCGCTCTCGGGTGCTCCAAGATCGCTCAAAACCGATCTACCGATTTCGACTTATCAACGGATCGTGTTCGAGATCGGAGCAAATTTTCCTTTTAGATTTGTTTTGGCAAAATGGCCAGACGCGATAATTCAAATTACTAGCAACAACAAAGCGCGGGAATATGTTATTGGTATGTTCCATTTTCGGTTTTACTCTATTTGATTGGGGCGCGATCTATGACGTCAGAGACTGATTCGGAGCGAATCTCGAGCAATCAAATGGAAAACGCTACTAGTGTTGTGGTTTTTAGCCGTCGATTCAAATAAAAAAGTTTTAGTTTCGTACTTTCGTTATTGAATGACTTATTATTCATATTTAATTCAAAATAAAAGATTATTACGCTTGGTTTCACAGCCTTTGCGCATTAATTTATACTTTATACTAACTTGTAAGTGGGTAAATGTGGTTAAATCCGTTCCGGCTGGTTATTGCCAACCCTGACTAAATTACCACCAGTTTAGTTAGCCTTGGTTTGGTGGAAATAAATAGTATTTATTAAATACGAGCGAAAACGCGTTTAGATCTCCAGTTCAAAAATAACTTATTTACTTATAATAGTCAAATTTACGTTCCGAGTCATTACTTTTCCAAAGTTAACCTTATTTTCAATAGGCCTTGGCTGCTCTTTAAAAAAAAGGTCTGGCTGCGGAGATCTGTCAGGCATCTTTCCCTGGCAGTTCCATAGACTAGTCATAACTTTTTATAAGTAACATTGTTACTTATGAGAATTTATATTATATTAGCTCTCGCAGCTAGGTGATTCCAGCTTGTGAGAAACATGGCTTCAAATGATGCAGTCGAATTAAGGCACTAACACTAGCCGATATTTATTGAGATCGTCTACTTTGGAACTAGGTAAGCGGAAGCTAATAGCAACAAATACACCAAATCTATGCTCTCATCATTTCAAGAAAAGTATTTTCCGTCGAAAGCCTGATTTTGAAATTTCAGGTAGGTTATGTTTTAAACCTTATCACTCTAGTTGTTGACGGGGAAGAGGCTGATATTTTCACCGCGGTCGTTCACCGTTGTAGTAGTGGTGGTGAGTAAACCGCGCCGCTAGCTCCAAATTATTTCTGACTGAACGCAACGGCACTCGATGATAATTTAATTGAAACGTTAAACACCCGATTTCTGATTGCCAAAGATTCACGTCGAATTCTAAATTTAACTTTCGATTCCCATGGGTTTTATAATTTCTAAAATAATATCAGATTTTTAAAATTTCCATGAAAGATTTCCTTTTGTCGAAGACATGATTTACTGATTTCTTGCTGATTACCAAAGACACCAAATGATTTGTTGATTTCGAAAAAATCTTGGATTTAAATTAAAGATTACCAGATTTATTTTGGAAATAGGCGCTTCAATAAAACCTTAGGGGTGTGCAAAATATTTGGTCAGACCAAATAATTCGATCGAATACCAAATCGAATATTCGATTCGTCGAATCGTCGAATCGAATAGCGCTTGGAAAAGTTAGCGAATAATAGAATTTTTTGATCAAATAGTCGAATATTCGAAAATATAGGGAAAAAGTATTTGGTATTTTCAAATAGTTTGCAAACTGGTCGAATAACCGCGGGTCTTTTTCTAATTTGTTGAAGTTCAAGGCCATCCCAGGAGAGCGTAGTGAAATTTCCGAACTAGTCCTTATATCTGGCACCTCTCTTTAGGCCGCAGCGCCAAGGACCATATAAAGAGTAGCTTGCGCGTCCGTTATCCATATCGTTTGTATTAAAACTTCTTAGCGAAAGCAAAGATAATTTAAACTCGTACCCTAGATTCGAATACTGAGAGCTTTCCCATTGACGGTTTTGTTACGAAGCGTTTACCCTTTTCCGGCACGTGACCTCAGAAAAATCGGGCTCCATCGGTTGCGGCACGGCCAACTTCGATCACGCGCTGCCGCGCTGTATAGCGTGGCAGCGCGTGATCGAAGTTGGCCGTGGTTGCGGTAAGGCGCAAACCACGGAGCGAATTTTTTCTGAGTTCCGGCGGGAAGTGGGTAAACGCTATCGGCAACGCGCGAGAGAGCGATTTCGAATCTAGGGTACGAGTTTAAATTATCTTTGGCGAAAGGCAGAAGCTGTGTACCAAGGTTCCTAGAAATTAATTTACGCTAATATAGGTTGGCTGGTTTGGCAGCATTTCCTATGGGCAGTTTTGAGCGCGTTCATTGGCTGTTCGATTGACGTCATCATGAGACTTGGAGAATTTCTTAAAGTTTTTTCCAGGGCCTTCAGGAAGCTAGATTTGGTGTCAGACAGACAGCGCTTTTGCCTAAATTATGTCATAATTTATGAATTGTATTAAGTAAGTACATTTTTTTTCAACTTTATTGTTATTTAAGTATTAGATTTTATTATTTTATTTATTTTGGATTATTTTTAACCAAAGTTAGACGTAAATATATTGCAATTTTTAAAATGCATGCCATTATGACTTAAGACTAGGCCGTTTTTATTTAGGTTTTTCATTTTTTATATCAATATTTATTCTTTTACATGGTTTCCAAAAGCTAATAGGATAACTGGTACAAGATATGCGGTTGCAGTGTGCCAAAATTGTTGAAAATCCACCAAACAATCTGAAGAAACCCAAAATATAACATATTATTGATTCCGCTGCAGAAGGTGTGGGTTGTGCGTTGTAGAAGGTTAGACAAATTTAATCCAGAAACATCGCGTATTTGCTCAGAACATTTTAATTTGGAAGACTTCAAAAGGGTTCTCCAATCAGAACTAACGGGGATTTTTCGAAAGAGAATCCGAAGATAATAGTAGGAAAAAGCACAAAAATTGTGACTTAACATTTCACAGAAATGTTCGACAATTTAATTAACATTATCCTAAAATGTACTTAGCAGCTTTACACACAATGACATAAAGAGTGAGGAAGTGTATAAAGGATATTATTATTATTTTTTGCCCCTTGATAAGAGGCCATATTAACATATCCGAAGATCACTAGCTAGTCTTTCCTCAGTTATTTGGTTCTATATAATTTGTAGAGGAAACTGATCTCGGTTATTTTTAAATTCATTGACAATATAAAAAAAATGCTTTAACAAATAAATGTAAAAACACAACCAGCCAAATTAAATTCAAAAATTTCAGTTTTAGAAAACATACCCAGGTTAACTTTTTATTTCTAAGTTGAAAAATAACGGTGATATTTTATATCAAATTGTTGACTAGATTTCAAATCTGACATTATTGAATGAGATTGGCGTTTTAATAGATAAATAGTTGAATCTCAAAAATACAACGTTTTTGGCATTAAGTTGTAAAAGATATTTGTGATGTTTTATAGAAAGTCATTTTTGTATATTTGAAACAATGGTATTGTTTTTATAAAACAGTAAAAGTTAACTAGTGAAGATGTTATTAATTTTAAAATTGACATTGCAAAATTGTAAAAGATATTTGTGATACTTTATAGAAAGTCATTTTTGTTTTGTTTGAAACAATGGGTATGGTTTTTATAAAAGGGTAAAAGTTAACTAGTGAAGATATTATTAAATGGATTGAGCTATTTCTGATATTTCATTGAAAAATTTCGTTTTTAAATTTTTGGATAACACAACACTTGTATTTGTTATATGTAAAATTATAATTGTAATGTTCGGTTTAATTGGAAAATGAATTTGTCCAATACATTCTGGTTTAAAAAATATTTTTTTATATCAATAAAACAATTTACACGCCTTCAATTTTTGCAAAACACTCGAAAATAACCGATAAATTTGCGGCGGTAGAGCGCTTAGCGAGAGACACGGGACGGGATGGGAGTCTCATGATGACGTCACAAACGCGGACGACGAGAGAGTGAAAATTTCCTAAGATTTTAGAACCGCGAACTGGCCCCCCTTGGCTGTGTACCACCGTCAATCTGCCAGAAAAAAAAGGGGGAAAGCAGTAAAAGACGTTTTCTGCTTATTCTCTGGATATCGCTGGACTCCCACAGAACGAAATATAAAATATTCAAACCGAAAGTCGAAACTAAACATATATTTTATAAAATCGACAAATCAACGTTTTTACTTATAAATTTAAATATCTATAATTATTTATTAAATATAATATATTCAAACCAAAAAACGAAACAAAACATTATATATTTTATAATACGACAAAAGCTTGCAAGCGTTTTTACAAATTACTTTTATTTTTACATTATTGTAATTAATTTTGTTTAATTATTTTATATTTTATTAAATTTTCTTCTCCTAGCATAACGATATCCGCTATGATAATACGCGTACAGAACTGACTTAAAATTTTGAATGGTACAACTAAACTTACTCTTAAGCCCAGTAAGAAAATTAAATAGTGTGAACTTTTTCTGTTCACACTGTACAATTTTCTTGCTTACAATTAGTTGGTTTTAATTAAGTGGCCCAATTAATTGTAAAGTAAGAACTAGGCTGTAGAAATGATATCGAGCTTGGCGAAACTGAATGAATTTGCAGATATTACATAAACGCCCCTTTATAGCGCCATAACCGCACATAGAACCAACATGATATTAAAACCATTAACACTACTATTTGTACCCTTTAGAATGTTACCTTGTTTGTCGAGTTACCTCGCACGGTTTTCAAGAAAAATAATTTTTGGCGTTATTACATAAGCGCGTTTACTAACCATATTACAAATTGAAGGGAGGGTTCAAATTTGGACCTTTATAGCGCCATAACCGCACATAGAACCGACCTGATATTAAAATTATTAACACTACTATTTGTACCCTTTAGAATGTTACCTTGTTTGTCGAGTTACCTCGCACGGTTTTCAAAAAAATGATATTTAGCGTTATTACATAAGCGCGTTTAATAACCATATACCAATTGAGGGGAGGGTTCAAATTTGGCCCTTTATAGCGCCATTACCGCATGTAGAACCGACCAGATATTAAAACCATTAACAATACTATTTGTACCCTTTAGAATGTTACCTTGTTTGTCGAGTTACCTCGAATGGTTTTCAAGAAAAATAATTTTTGGCGTTATTACATAAGCGCGTTTAATAACCATATTACAAATTGATGGGAGGGTTCAAATTTGGCCCTTTATAGCGCCATAACCGCACATAGAACAAACATGATATTGAAATTACTAACACTCCTATTTGTACCCGTTAGAATGTTACCTTGTTTGTAGAGTTACCTCGCACGGTTTTCAAGAAATGTGATATTTAGCGTTATTGCATAAGCTCGTTTAATAACCATATTACAAATTGAAGGGAGGGTTCAAATTTGGCCCTTTATAGCGCCACAACCGCACATAGAACCGACCTGATATTAATACCATTAACACTACTATTTGTACCCTTTAGAATGTTACTTGTTTGTCGAGTTACCTCACACGGTTTTTAAGAAAAATGATATTTATCGTTATTACATAAGCGCGTTTAATAACCATATTACAAATTGAAGGGAGGGTTCAAATTTGGCCCTTTATAGCGCCATTACCGCACATAGAACCGACCAGATATTAAAACCATTAACACTACTATTTGTATCCTTTAGAATGTAACCTTGTTTGTCGAGTTACCTCGCACGGTTTTTAAGAAAAATAATTTTTGGCGTTATTACATAAGCGCGTTTAATAACCATATTACAAATTGATAAGAGGGTTCAAATTTGGCCCTTTATAGCGCCTTTACCGCACATAGAACCGACGACTTGATATTGATATTACTAACACAACTATTTTTACTCTTTATAATGTTACCTTGGTTGTCGAGTTACCACTTTGGTATTGATAAATCCATTGAATTTTAAATGAAGAATAAAAGAACGTTTTTATATTTGCATATATAACACTTTTTTATGAAGGGTTAAGCCCGACGAAACAGGTCAGACGGTATTTAATTGCTTTTATTATTAAATAATAAAATTTTTATATATGCAAATATGACGACGTTCTTTTATTCTTCACTTAATATGAACGCATATAGTAACTGAACAACCCTCAAGCCTTAATACCATAATTATAAAATTGAACGGCAGTATTGAGATCTTCTATTTGGTAAATTGTGGTCCAATCGACAGCTTTTAGGTGACGATACAGAGATAAATAATTACCTTCTTTAAAAAGATACGTATTTTTCGATTTCTTTGGTGATACGTTCGACCAAACCATATTACACAACCGCGAAAGCGGGATGGTAATGGTCTATATCAAAAGTGGATATTAAAACAAAAAGGATACTTTGATATTCGAATCCAGCCTTTGGCCGTACACCTGTTGTAATCTGAGGCCTCCCCTTTCTCCCTATTGGAACTAACCAATCAGGATTTCGCTTTCTCACGTCATTTGTTTTTTTCCCTCCAAAATAGTAAGATCCGACACCAGCGATCCCAGCGTAGATTCTTTTCAATATCGTCCGTTTGAATAACTTTATCTAAGCCTTTTCTATTTGACGTTATGAGTTATGACTGCCCTAGTTTCAAAGATTTTTATTCCTACATCACGAAAATCTTTAAAAACTATGAAAGTGTTTGCTGGTTTTTGCAATCTGAACTTTTCTTCCGCGGCATTTTATTAATATAAATTAATTTAGCGAATCGAAATCCTAACAAACACAAGGAGAACGCAACTAACCTTTAAACACGCTAACGGAGGGTTCTGTACGAATTTCATTGGACGAGCGTCACGAGCCTTTACGCTGAATGTTTTACGGGCGGGGGGGGGGAGACAATTTCCGTATTGTCCCCTTCCGACGGCAGCATGCGCTAAAGCGTCTAGCCAATGAAAAACGTACACAAGAAAATCCACGACTTTTGACGGGTTGCGTTCTCCTTGTGTGGGTGTTGTGTTTGTTGCACCTAGCTTACAGTAACCGACAAAGAAATTATTTTTGAAAAGTAAGATACGTGACCAATATCGGCAAATAGTTTTTTAAAAGAAAATTGTAAAAAAAAATCTTTTTAATTCCCTAAAGATTAAAGTTATACAGGGTGTGTCAATTTGCTCGATCAGGCCATTTTTCTCAAAATGTATTTATGCTAGGGTTCTGAAATTTGCAGGGTTTATTTGTTAGGTATGGAAGGCTTTGGTTACCAAATTTCAGAAAAATGAACGATTTTGTGCCGTTTTGGAAAATTTATTTTTTAACCGGTAGGTGTCACGCAAAATGTTTCAATAGAAAAGTTGTAGAGCATAGTCGAAAGTGTAAAAATAATTTTGGTTCGGTTGAAAAAGACCTATTTTTCACTGAGTTTGGAGGTCGGGGGAAAAACAAGTTGTACAAATTGTTCGTGACCTTGGCGTCTTGTTGGGTGGAAAATGTTGGGCACCACTCACAGTCGGGTGGCTTCTGCCCGCGGCCTACGTGCCCTGTATGTTTTAAAACGTTCGTTTTCCCATTTATCTATCAAGTAATTAAAGGTGTTATATCAATCTTATGTCCGTCCGTATCTCGATTATTGTCCCCTCACCTGGTAAAGGATATTGAGAGGCTTGAGAGAGTGCAACGTATGGTCACCAAGATGGTCTCTGGCCTTCGTTCTCTCTCTTACCCTGACCGTTTTGCGCGCCTTGGTCTTTTGTCCCTTTCGAATAGGCGTCTGAGAAACGATTTGGTTGAGGCCTTCAAACTAATTTTTGAGTTGTATGACGTCCCGGCACCTCCTTCCTTACCATTCGCTGGCTGGGTAGGAAAGCTCCTACGATATGTAATGCTTGTACCTCGCGCCGTGTTTTCTTCACACAGCGAGTAGTAAACTCATTTAATGCCCTCCTTTCCCTAATTAAGATTAAATCCTCTAGTTCTGCCTTTAAGAGTCGGCTTGACAAGTTTTACGGGTGGTAATTATCTTTCTTGTACATAGTTGTATAAAACGAAAAAAAAAATATTACTTATATTTTACTTTTCCTAACTGTAAATTTTGCCATATCCATCGCCATTCCTTTGTCATTGCTGTTATTTCATTCAAATTTTTGTGTAACTTTCATAGTATTTTATAATATCTCCATTCCCTACTAAAGCAGGGCGCAATAAGTGTGAACTTTCATTTCCTGTTTTATAAACTTTATTATTATACAGGGTCTTTTTTTTTGCTCGGAAAAGTGTTTTTTTTTCAAAACTATTTATAGTACCGATTTCAAATTTGGAAGGTCAATTCTCTATACCGGGGGACATCAGTTTGAGAAATTTGAGCGTTTTCGGTAATGTTTTTCACCAATTTTGAAAAATTATTTTTCGACCACTAGGTGCGAGATAAAAAATTTCTATTATAAAGTTGTAGGCCGTCATCGAAAACCCTTAAAAATTGTTCACTCGACGAAAAACAATTTATTTATCAGTGAAAATTCGAGCTTGAAAAATTTACAAGTTGGTGAAGCCAAATTACGATTGTTTGAAACGATAATTGAAACCGAATTACCTAATCCAGTTGAAACTTTGGTTAAAAAAACGACCGGATTTAAAAAACACGAGGCTATAGGTCAATCCTAAACATGCATTGGGTATTTAAAGGAAAACTTTGGGAGATTATTATCAGTGTTTGATAATATTTCGAACAATGCCTCGTTATTCAGTAGCTGAGCGTACCGAGATAGTTGCCATTTACTATGGAGAAGCAGCGCAAAACCTTAGAAGAGTGACTGAAATCTTCGCAGAAAGACATCCAAATGGAGCACCATCTGTAAATACAGTAAGACGAGCAATTCACGATTTCAATCAATTTGGTCACTTGCAACCTAGGTTTCGCGGATTGGGTCAACCGGATTTAGACTTCGAGAACAATGTACTCGCGTACTTTGTGGCATATCCTCGTCACAGTTGCGCTAACGCCGCTGCTGATTTGGGTTGTTCTGCAAATCGTGTGTGGAAAATTCTTCGTAAGAATCGCTATCACCCATACAGAGCTACGCTCCACCAAGGACTAATTGACGAAGACCATCAAAGACGTTATGAATTTAGCAACTGGTTACTAAATGCTGTCCAAGAAGATAGACAATTTTTGCGCCATGTTTTGTTCTCCGACGAAGCGTCATTTTCTATAGATGGGCCCTTTAATCATCAAAACAGCCATCTTTGGTCTGACATCAACCCACATTGGGGTTTTGAATATCATCACCAGGTTCAATTTGAACGGGTCAATGTTTGGGTTGGACTTGTTGGAAACCGTTTGATTGGTCCCTTTTTCCTGCCGACGAACCTCAACGGCCAAAGGTATTTACATTTTCTACAGAACGAACTGAGTGACGCAATCGACGACCTTCCATTGGCTGAAAGACGTCAGTTGTGGTTTCAGCAAGATGGCGCCCCTCCGCATTTTCCCCGGCAAGTAACTGAGCACCTCAACAACGAGTTTCCTGAAAGGTGGATAGGGAGAAATGGTCCAGTGCATTGGCCAGCAAGGTCACCTGACCTAACACCGCTGGATTATTTTCTCTGGGGATTCGTTAAAGCAAAGGTATACGCCACGCCCATTGAAACTAGGGAGGAACTCATTAGACGAATAATCAGTGCTTGCCGAGACGTCACACCAGAAATGGTAGAGAAAGCGTTTGAGAACTTAATTGTCCGCGCACAAACCTGTGTTGCAGCCAATGGTGATATTATTGAAAATGTTTTGTAAAAATTTATGTGAATAAGATATCTGCATTTAAAAACCAAACGTGTACATTT
This sequence comes from Leiobunum rupestre, assembly GCF_980474605.1. NCBI lineage: Eukaryota > Metazoa > Arthropoda > Arachnida > Opiliones > Sclerosomatidae > Leiobunum > Leiobunum rupestre. Next base: position 17,011,283 of record NC_143386.1, read on the forward strand.
TTTCAAGTGTGAAAACTCTACTGCGTTTGTATTAGACTTGTTCCCTTTTCAATTATCGTTTCAAACAATCGTAATTTGGCTTCACCAACTTGTAAATTTTTCAAGCTCGAATTTTCACTGATAAATAAGTTGTTTTTCGTCGAGTGAACAATTTTTAAGGGTTTTCGATGACGGCCTACAACTTTATAATAGAAATTTTTTATCTCGCACCTAGTGGTCGAAAAATAATTTTTCAAAATTGGTGAAAAACATTACCGAAAACGCTCAAATTTCTCAAACTGATGTCCCCCGGTATAGAGAATTGACCTTCCAAATTTGAAATCGGTACTATAAATAGTTTTTGAAAAAAAACACTTTTCCGAGCAAAAAAAAGACCCTGTATATACATACTCCTGTAACACAAAAAGTCAATTTAGGGTCGGCCTTTGGTGGAAAAGTTGCTTTTGGCTCCTAGTCCAAATACCGACCGTAAAAGGCCTAAACGTTTTTTAGATAATTCCGCGTAAGTACGTTTTCGGTCGCTATTAAAGTCGGTATGGTGACCTTTCATTTTGGACCACTTGCCGACTTCAAAAGTCCTAAACGTTTTTGAGATAATTCCTCGTAAGTACGTTTTCGGTCGCTATTAAAGTCGGTATGGTGACCTTTCATTTTGGACCACTTGCCGACTTCAAAAGTCCTAAACGTTTTTGAGATAATTCCTCGTAAGTACGTTTTCGGTCGCTATTAAAGTCGGTATGGTGACCTTTCATTTGGACCACTTGCCGACTCTAAAAGTCTTAAACATTTTTTAGATAATTCCTCGTAAGTACGTTTTGGTACGTATGGTGACAAAACATTTTGGACCACTTGAAGACTCAATAAGTCTTATCATTGGAACTATTTATAGAGCGAACGCCGACCTTAAATAGCTGTCGTGACTTGAAAAAGACATGACACATTTATAGCCCGACCAACGGCCGACTTATATCCGACATTTTATTGATCAATTAATCGCGCAAAACTGTGAAAGTTTGCGATTTAATAAAACAAATTGAAATATTTTAATAACTTCTTTTCTGTGCTCTATTTTTTTTGCTTTTTTAAAAATCTCTCAACTCGAGTAGGTTATATTCATATAATTAAATGTGTTAGGTGAGATATTATGAATGAAGATTTATTTGTTACTTTTTCTAAATCCCAAGAAAATACAGAATTCCGCACCCTAGATTCTAGAGCTTTCCGATTGACGGTTATGTAGTGAAGTGATTACCCACTTCCGTGACCTCCGAAAAATCGGTCTCCATCAGTTATTCATTGTTTCACTCCCGTTCATGGAACTGCACCAACTATATATATATATAGCTATATTTACGACTTTACGTAATTTTTCAGTCAGATAAAATATCAAAAAGGAAGTCGGCCCGACGCCGTTAGACAGTTGGTCCAGTGCCTTTTGGTAATCGGTCTAGGGTCAAACAGTCAAGGTCGTACAATATTTGTCGGCCGACCGTCGGCCACTCCCGATGCGGCTAGGGCATTTCGAACAGAAAAAGGAAGGTCGGCCAACGGTCGACCGATTATGCTTGGCTTTGTTCCTTTGACTGATATACAAAAAAATCAGCCAAATCGGACCATATTTTAAGGTCGCAACCAAATTTGAATTTTACTAGTACGTTTCAGTCGTTCACATAACTATAATATCTCCTTTATGCGGTGGTGTTAGTGTGGAAGCGTTTGAGTAATGGCGAAAACAACACGTCGTAGTTCCGCCAGTGTTTGGCTCATTGGGAAGGCTGATAGAGATTTATGTGGCTCACGGCTACCATCAAAAGGAGATGCCTTGTCTAAGTTTATGTTCCACCACATGGAGGAGAAGCTACCCATAAGCGAAAGCCTGAAGTTGTCCGTCACAGCCGTTATCAAGTTTTGGAACAAGGTGTGGATCCCAACACAGCGTCTTGACAATGCTGAGCGAAAGCTGAAGAAACGTTTTGAAAGGTATGTGCAACTGAGGAAGGGCAGGACAGTTCAGAACGACAGCTGCCGAATGAAGGAGGACATGTTCAAAGGGGAAAGAGAGGGTTTATCCAGCGCTAGCTTTGGCAGCAAGGACAAGATTCTAGCTGAAAAAGAGGCAAGAACGAGGAAACGATCTATGGCAGAAGATGTCAGAAAGAATAAATCAGATGTAGAAAATCAACAACTATTTAAAATTGCGTCAACGTCTGCTGTCAATTCCTCAAATTCCCCTTTGTCGACGTCAGAAGATGAAAATTAATACCAGCCGTCAGTACCGATGTCTTCTCCTGCTACACACAATATAAAACAGACCAAGAAGTGGCTACGTTTATCATCGCGGCAACGGCCCAAGCTCTCGGACACGATTTACACAGTAGTGCTCTGCAGATCCGGCTCCGCTCGGCTCCGATGATAAGTCGGAGCCGTAGCCGGAGCCAAAACTCGGCTCCCCTAAAAAGTCAGCGCCGGAGCCGGAAGCAAAATCCTTGAGCCGGAACCGGAGCCGGCTCCGATTGCACTAATTACTTTTTAAGCGCATGTATATATTAAGAAAACATTAATGTTTCTGTGAAAGAATACACTATTGTGTTTCAAAAGCTAATCAAAAAGTTAAATAAACTTCACAACATCATCATTCATCAATTCTGAAAAAATATTTTATTTTATTTTTACACAAGATAGATAACAAAGTTATCATTAGTATTTACCAAGTTATCAGTTCAGTGTACCACTGCTACTGCAAGGAATCGTAAATTCATTACAAACAAGTTGGCAAGCCAAAATATACTTTTCCTCGGAAGAATTGTCCCTAGTGGTATTAATTTCTCGAGATAACCCTTTAAGATAAATCTCCGCAATTTAGAGTTATTTGTTAAAAATGTTATCCCAGTTCTATATAATATTTTAATTATAATTAAAATAATTGAGACGAAACGACCAATTTTAATTTATTCAGAATATCATAAGTTAAGTAGTTACAACAGTACAACGTACTATAACAATGCACAATTGAATTAAAACCTTTTTACAGTACAAGTTTATCAGTTGAATATAATACGAAGCAAATTTTAATGAAAGAAATATCTACAGAGGGTATTATAACGACCGTTCGCTTTTTGGTTTATAATTTTAACGGAATAGAGCCGATTTTAATTAAGCGATAGTTATCGAAATTTTGTTAAAAGAATATTCCCTAAGGCCGCGCGATAAATTTACGAGAATAAATTCCCGTCGCCGTTATATCGAAAATTTATTTGATTCAGAATTGTAATGTTGTGGGCGAGTGATTAGGAAATAAAATGGCAACCAGAATTATGCAAAATTATAAATGTTTATTTTTATTCAGAACAGTCTATGGAACGTTCTAGATTTAACTTTCATCAATAACCCAACAATATATATCCCTTCTACGTAATTGTACAGAACTGGAACTCAAGTGTCTAAGACTAGATTTGTCTTAGTTCATCGTGATTGAAAAATAAACTAAAACACACTTACACTTAAGTAAATATCATAAATTATACTGAGTCATTTTAACTAAATTCAAACTACCTAACTATAAACTGTCTTAATTAACTGCTGAGAGCTGTTCGCTACTAATTACTTCCAATCTACTTAATTAGCCTCACAGGTTGAGTTGATAATTTCAAGTGTATAATTTGGTTATTCCAATTCAAAAAATAATAACAATCAATTTTATCTTACAGCTGACTTGAGTTAGTTCACAATTACTTTAACACTTTCAGTCTTAAACACGCACTGTTCATACACTTAAGTCCATTCACTCACGTTCCAAACGCGAAACACAATTTAACTCTTTTCTTGACCGAAGACCGAACATACTAATTAAAACCGCAAAGTTACCTCATAACTTTTGACCGACACCAGGACCCTGTCCTGTAGTAGTTCGTCTGACAGCCAAGAACTAAGAAAGACTATATCTTCTATATTGACGGCAACGGCTTTATATACTTTTATTTTGTGTTTTATTTTACCCGTCGAGATTTGACTGAAGTTCGAAAAATTGAAGAGATTATATTTTTTACCCGGTTTGATTGATAGTTCTCCGCACGGTGGCGCTATATTATTACTTTGATATAGTTTCCGCGGGAGTTTTGAATAATTATCCTTTTTCTAAGCGTTTTTAAAAGGTAACAATGAACTACTTTTTGTGTTTTAACGAAATTTTGTTAAGAATAAAACAAAAATTTAAAACAAAAAAAAACGTATCAAAGATTAAACAAACAAAGTTCAATAAACAATATATACAGATATTGTATTAATCCGTTTAGTAAAAAAACCCGCCTTATCATAATGGTTCCTTTACTTAAATATGTTCCCTAAGGAAGTCAATGGCTCGGCGGTAACCATCCGCATTGTTACAATGCGACCCGAGTTCAATTCCTGATCACGATCAAATTTTACATTAAAATACTAAAATATTTAATTAAATATAAGATTAATATAATCTATAAATATTTAATTAAATATAAGATTAATATAATTTATAAATATTTAATTAAATATAAGATTAATATAATTTACAAATATTTAAAATGATGTAGAATAATTATAGTACCTAAAGTTATAACTTTGTAAAGGACATTCGCCAAAGCTGTTTTTTATAAAAACACCGTAACTTAGCAAGCGTTGGTTAGAGTAAATCTCTTACACGAGGCAGACCCGGGTTCGATTCCCGGCCGGCGCCAATGAATCGCAAATTGGTACTAAGACGAATACCGTGTACAATTGGTGGAAACCCTACCATTGGACGTTGAGAGGTTGCATAACACTCAGCACTCGGTCCGTCCCAAAGTCATTAAGAAGAAGTTGGAGAGAAAACGCCCGTACAAACACTAAAGACTCAACATCCACAGCCATCATAACACAAACACAACAAGCTCAACACCCACAACCGTCATAACACGAACTCAACATCCACAACCATCATAACACAAACACAACAAACTAAACACCCACAACCGTTCTATGTGCGGTAATGGCGCTATAAAGGGCCAAATTTGAACCCTACCTTCAATTTGTAATATGGTTATTAAACGCGCTTATGTAATAACGCTAAATATCATTTTTCTTGAAAACCGTGCGAGGTAACTCGACAAACAAGGTAACATTCTAAAGGGTACAAATAGTAGTATTAGTAATTTGAATATCATGTTGGTTCTATGTGCGCTTATGGCGCTATAAAGGGGCAAATTTTATCCATTTATTCAATTTGTAATATGTTTATTAAAAGCGCTTATGTAATAACGCCAAAAATCATTTTTCCATTTTTCTTGAAAACCGTGCGAGGTAACTCGACAACCAAGGTAACATTCTAAACGGTACAAATAGTAGTGTTAATGGTTTTAATATCAGGTCGGTTCTATGTGCGGTAATGGCGCTATAAAGGGCCAAATTTGAACCCTCCCTTCAATTTGTGATTAAAGGCGTTCATGTAAAAACGGAAACATTATTCTGTTTCGAAAACAGTAACTCGAAAAGCATAATAGAGAGTAAGATTAGTTGTAGTACTATTCGAAAATTGAAGTCAGTTCTATTTGCGAACTATCATAGCGAAAATCGTTCTGCTAGGAGAAGAAAACACATTAATATATAAAATATAAACCAAAATAATAATATATAATTATCCTAATTTTTAAAAACGCTTAGTTTTTGTAAGTTTTAAGAGTTAGAAAAAACGTTTCATTTTTCGTTTATAAAAAAAATGTATATTGTTTAATTCAGTCTTTGGTTTTTGATATTTTATTTTTGGTGCTGCAGGAGTCCAGCGATATCCGGAATATAAATATGAAAACGTCTCTTACTGCTTTCCCCCTTTTTTTCTGGCAGATTGACGGTGGTAAGCTGTGTATTCTAGCGCCTATTGGCTAGATTACACGCGTGTTCTCTTTTGTTATGGAATTTTCTAGAATAGCAAAGTAAAACTAAAATTGAGTCTAAAACTTAAACCAAGTCCAAAACAAAACTAAAAACCGGGAGGAAAGTTGAAGTAAGTAACTTCATGGATTTTTCTTTTTAGAATTTTTGAGTTAACTAAATTAATAATTATTGATTTAAAATTAAATAAATGCAATTTTTTAATTTGTTTTACATTTATTTAAAAACTTGAAATTTTAATTAAGTGTTTGCAAACTATGAAGTATGTAGCATGTCCTTTGATTTTAATTCTAGTTAGTAGTTACTAAAGGTTAAAAGTCGCTAGAAGACTTGGTCCTGGAGTGGTACCTAGGGTATTAGCCTAGTTAATTATTATTATTATTATTTTGCCATGGTACCCAATTAAAATATGTATGATAATTGATAAGTTGATATGCATTATGCAGTATATTTTTGTAGGTTACGATTAACTCATTTTGATCAAATCGAAAAAATTGTTCGAAGGAAGGTTGAAAATAAAGAAATTTTGTACAACAATTAGATTTAATTTGAATGGTAAGTTAGAGTTTACAACAGTGGCGTAATATAAAATTCTGGGCCCGCCTGCAGCCTGAGACAATGGACCCCCTGCAGTGATTTTTATTAAGAGCCTTAGAGAAGGCTAAGTAAATAGTAAAATTTAAAAGACCATCTTTTAGGACGGGCCCGTCATTATACCACTAATTTACCAAGTTTGCCCAGAGAACTTTGTTCTAGTCTATACTGTATTTGGTTTAATATTTCAATTACTTTTTTTGACAAATATGAAAACTATTTGGCTATTTGAAAACCAAATACGTCGAATAATTTGATATTCGAAATACTATTTGCTATTTGATCAGTTATTTGGTATTTGCCGTGCTTTGAAAAAAATATTTGATATTCGATTCGATCCCCAAAAAATGGTATTTGCACACCTCTATAAAACATCTTTAAGGAAATCGCCAAGAAGTAATATTTCTGAGAGCCCGGACCTGCAGGTCACTGTTTATGTAGTGCTTGTTGAAATAATGGAAACTTTTCACCTGTTCGGTATGAAACAAATGTTTCCTTTTAACGAGGTACCTTTTTTTTGATACATTAAGGCTTAGCAAAAACTATTTTTCTAATATCGGCTTCATTCAAGCCGATATCGGCAATAGAAAAATATTAAAAGGGAAAATTTTTAAAAATAAGAAAATTTTCGATTAAATAACATAGATTCGATTTGTGATAGAAAATATGTATGCCGTAAATTAAAAAGAAACTTATTCGGATATGCTCTTGCCAACTTTTTTTAAAGAAAAGTTAGTATAAAATGGTATGACAGTGCACTGAACCGTCTTTTATAATATCAACTACTGTTATGATAGATAACGGCCGATACGATAGTATCGGCCACGAATAGCCGATATATCAGCTGTACCCATATCCTGGATGATAAAATTAGCGAAAAAGTAGATTAGTCCATTATGGAAAGGGATAATAAAGCTAAACCCTAAAAAATTTGAAGAAATTTAAATACTTACTAATCGCTTGTACCGATAGGTCTTCGAGCACACAAAAAGACGCAAAACTCAGACCAAATAGATCTTCGAGTGAAAAACCAAATTAAATTAAAATAAAATATCCAGCAATTCCAATTTCTGGCTATTTAATATAATTTAGTTTTTAAATTTCTTTAATATTTTTAGGGTTTAGCTTTATTATCCCTTTTCATAATGGACTAATCGACTTTTTCGCTAATTTTATCTTCCTTTACAATGCAGTCCATAGGTGGTTCCTTTTAACTTAACATTACTGTATACCATAGCCTGTTTATAGGTGAAAAGTTTCTATTATTTCAACAAGTACTATATAAACAGTAACTTGCAGGTTTGGCTTTCGGATATATTACTTCTTGACGATTTCCCCGAAGATGTTTTATTGAAGCGTTTTGATTTTATAATTTCTAAAATAATAAGTTTTTAGGATTTGCTGTAAAGATTTTTCGATGTTTATGGGTTTTTTATTATTTTCGATTACTCTGAGGTTTCACAGGTGTCTTAACATTTTGCAATTAACAGCAAAACTATTTTGTCCATGAGCCAGGCTAAGTTTCGACTCTGGAGACTAAACGTGTGCTCTGTTGTCCAGCTATTCAAAATGGCGCCAATTACAAAAACTGTTTTTTTCCTAATAAATTTTACAATAAACGGCCATGTTATTTTAATATTCACTGGTGCCTGAGATTTAGGAGAAAGGGTGGGGGCTGGGGGGTTCTATTGTTCAGCTTTTAAAAAAGGTGCCGACGTAGTTAGTTAAGTGGTTTATATCTTCGACGCTACACAGTGGATGCTCATGTCGGTTACACCATATGAATGATAATATTGTTCTCTGTAATTAGTGTACAATGGTTAATTTTTGTCTGGCACCATCTAGCCGTCAATTAGAAATATGATTTTGCGGCGTTTTGAAGTGTTTTATCCAATAATAAATAAAACTATTTAAATAAATTTTTATGCGATTATAGGCCAATATGTGTTATCAAATTGTCTACGAACGTAATGACCTCCTAGCTTACAACGAAAACGAGTTCTAAGAACAATCATAAAAGGGAATGACGATATTATGTCACCACTTTCATCGTTAAAGCGCTGTATCGAAATCCATTTCAGCGTCATACCCCAAAACGCAATAGTCCATTGGTACTTACTTGAATTGTCACTTTGGCATTCCACTCGGACCACTCTCCAGAGAGATAAATTTATTTTATTAATGATCATTAGTCTGAGAAATATAATTATAAATTAGCTTAAGACTTTTTCCTCATGTAACAATTTTAGTTAATATATTCATTTATTTCCAACTTAAATTTTTATGTATCTGCTGTAAAACCAAACAGCAACTAATAAGAAGAAGAATCAGTCTCTTCAGGTTCCCAATTTTTCGACCATGTCAGTTCAAGTGGAAGTTTTGGAAACTGCTGAACATTTTAGTTTATGTAATATGCGAAAACCCTAATTTTGGGAGAGAAACACGTGCGCATTTACAACTATCTCTAGAGACGGTGGGCCAGTCGTCGAGAGGATATCCAGCACTTACATTCTACATCCATAACCACCTGTTGGGTAGGGAACATTCACAAACGCTTCGAGGCTAAGGCGTGATCGAAGAACAATACGATGTTATTCATATATAGCGAAGTTTCAATTTCTAAACAACATCGTGGTCAGTCACCGATTCTCTTGCAAGAGCATAAGTTGTCGCCCAGGACCGGCAATAATGTTATTTCTTGACATGATTCCGCTAATTCTTGGGTCAAGTGAATCAATAAATCAAAGCTTTGATATTTTAAGCTAAAAATTTAGATATCTTAGTACTTTAAGGGTACTTAACCGTGTGTAACGTTTGAAGAAAATCGTTTGACATCACTGGGTGAAACACTCGTTGCCTTCCTAAATGTATTTTACAAATTAACTCCATATAGTGAAGGATATTAGATTTTTTTGTTAAAAATAGATTATTTTTAGTTATTAGTCATAAGTAAAATAACAGCTAACACATCGAAGTTAAATGCTGTTATTTAACACATTATCCATAACAATTTAATATTAACCAATTTACAAGTACACTTTCAAGGCTCAAATTTAAGCAAGGGTTTTAAAATATACACATTTCCATCTGATAAATATGTATATCAATTCACGAAAAAATGACGAAAAATGACGACAATTTTTTTCAAATATTTATAAATTAAACTAAAATATTATTTTTTAAATTATTCCCTAAATAATACCTCGAAATCTATAAATAATTCATATCTGATCCTTAATAGGTTCAAACTTAGTCCCCTCCCTTAAATCTCCCTTTAAACTGCTTTTTAGCCTTTTCCTCTAGTAAAGTGAAAAGGGGCTGTTATTTTCGCTCCTAATGTATGCGTTGGTGGTGGACTGGTACGAAGCTCGAATTTGCAATAAAATGAGAAGCTTCAATAATAAAATTCACATTTCGTATCTTAAACCTACTATGCTATGGCGTACTTCACGAATGCAGAATATGCCGATATACATCTTATGTATGGACTCGCTCAGGGAAATGCAGTGGAAGCGCGGCGCTTGTATCAGGAGTTCTTTCCTCAAAGAATGCTTCCAAATCGACAAAGGCGGTTGACAGACGCTTAAGAGAAACTGGAAAAGTACAAACCACGGGACCTGCTACTGCAGAAGGAGACGTTCCACAAGACGTGAAGGAACAAGTACTTCCTATCTTCGAGGATGATCCTACGACAAGTACGAGGCAAGTTGGACGTCAATTGTGAGTCGACCATGTACTTGTCTGGCGTAACCTTTCTAGGACACCAGTACCACCAATTCTATTACAAAAGGTTCAATCTTTAAATGAGGCGGATTATCCAAGACGAGAAGAATTTGGTCAGTAATTTCAGGAGCAGACTAACGACCTCAATTTGTTAAGAACACTCCTAGTTTTAAACGAGGCTGATTTTTCCGTGATGGAATCTTCAATTTACATAATCGTCTTGAGTGGCAGTATGGAAATCCGCACGCGACTACCGTTAGCTCACATGAAGTGAAGTTTAATCTCAACGTCTGGTGCGGAATTGATGGCGACCATTTAATTGGACCTTATTTTCGACCACCAAGACTAACTGGTGAGTCGTACTTAACCTTTCTACAAAGACACTTTACCAGAGCTACTTGAAGACGTACCGCTAGCTGTAATATAACGAATGTAGTTTATGCAAGATCGAGCACCCCCTCATTTTAGCCTTCGGGTTAGAGCTCATTTTGATGCCGAGTTTCCTCAGAGGTGGATACGTCGAGGCGAAACTCTTCCGTGGTCAGCCAGATCTCCGGATTTGAACCCATATGATTTTTTTCTTCGGGAACATATCAAGGATTTGGTATACAAGACTGAAGTTCGAGACGTTGAAGACCTACGTCAACGCACAATTGACGCCTGCGACACTATCCGTAACACGTCAGAAATCTTTCGTCGTGTTCGAGAATATTTTCGAAGATGCGTCCAAGCTTGCCTACACGCCAATGGGGGCCATTCCGAACAACTTTTGTAAATAAAATGATCAACGTAATGTTGTGGGGTAACAGTACATGTAACCTCTGATAAACCATAAAACAAACAAATGCATTTTTAACTGTGTCTCTTGGTAATTTAAATCACCGTGTCATTATTTTAAATCGTAACGGTAGCATACTTCTAGATGCAAACGCTTAATAAGCTTTTGCTAGTAGAAATTTTAATTCACTTATCTCATTTCTACTCCGTGTTACTCAAAGAACACGAATTTCTACCCATTACCCACTTTTATTATGAAAAACTGATTTGGGGAATATGACTGAAAAGGATCTATACGTACCCAGCAACGCCAACCAAAAAATGGTCCCAAAATTCTGGATAGCGCAGGACACTGATGCCCTCCTGAACATAGTTTCTGGCAATTTATATCTTAAAGGGGAACGGCCAAGCTTTTCCAAATATGGCCTTATTTCCGTATCAAAAGATTAATAAGGCGTTCAATATACTAACACCAAGAATTCATTTAGGTACCATAAGAATATGGGAGCATAGCTTTAGCCTCTGGTATCGTCCTCGCAAACTTTGTAACGAAAGTTCGTCTGCAATTTTCACACCACGTACACAGCGCACTCAGGCGTTAGAATCTGGCGTTTTATTTTTTTTTTCATTTCGTTAAAATGGCGGAAAAAGCAAATATCTGCCCAAATGGGTTTAAATCGGATTTATTCTCTTCCTTGGCGGAAATTAGTGTAAATAATTTTATTAACGACAATGGGTTGAAAGATCTTAATACTAGTTTGTTATTAAATAATAATTCCGAAGGTAGTTTTTCTCTAATAAATAGTATCTGCTTCAATAATGGCTTTTGATTTCGTTTTCTTTTTAACATTTCTACGCGTAGTTCTTTTTTTGGTCAGCTCCATTTTCAATTACTCAAAAAATAATATGTTAAGGTCGTGTAGTAGCTCGGGCTTATCATACATGGCAGGAGTGAGTTACTCGAAATATCGAAGCAGACAAACTTTCGCTACAAAGTTTGCGAGGACGGGTATTGAATCGCGGTCCTCCCATAATCTTATGGTACCTAAATGGATTCTTGCTAATACGTACCTTTTTTTGTCTTGAAAAATAGCTTTTGGCCCAAAAAGTTGAAACGAAAAATAACGCCAAGTGTTTGGGTTTGAATTTTCGCCGCCATCTTAGGGGCTGTCGCCAGCGCCCCTAACCCCGTATGAGCGAACTAACCTAACTTTTAAAATCGCGCAATTTAAGCTTAGGTCTCTTATAACTGGAACGTGCCAAACAAATTTTTTGAGTCTTCAGCAGCACGCACTTCCGTCTGGTGGATTAGAAAATACTAATAATAATAATAATCAGCTAGGCTAATACCCAAAGCACCACCTTAGGCCTAAGTCATCAAGCGACTTTTGAAGCCTTTAATTCAGGTGGCCGGGTTACAATGCGTAGGACATAAATAGGACATTTCTTATTGTATCATTTATACTACTTATTTATAAACCATGCTAACAGGCTTGTACAAAATGGCGGCGCCCACTCGAAACACAGTTTGTTCGTTTTACCCCCATTTAGAGAGTACTAGAGCGTTATGATGTATGAAATAGAATATCTAATTTTTTCCATTTAGTATAATTTTACCCCGATTTGTGTTTCCTCTATGGTAACACAGAGCAATTACGACTCCCAGATTTTGGCATTTTTCTCTAATTTGACATTAGCAGACGCTAGATCATAGGTGTTACTTCGGAAGAGCATATCCTCAGAACCGGGTTTACAACAAGGATCTTCCCAAATCAAGTTGATCACACCATGACTAATCGGTAAATAACTAGTTCCTTACAAGGGCGTATCCAGGATTTTATTTCAGGGGGGGGGTTTTGAGGGAAAATTTCAAGGGGGGGGGGGTGCTGACGGAAGTTTGGAAAGTACGCCAATGAGAATACGGAGTTAGTAAAGTATGTATTGGTATGTAGGCGGTATATTAGGATCGTCCATTTCTTAGTTACTTTTTGGTTACTATTTTTGAAGAGGTTAGTTACTATTTCCACTAAAATTAGTTATGAATTTGAGTATCAGCCCTGCAATGATCATATTTGGTATTTCTATACACCTTAAATCCCTATGTATTGAAATTTCAATATCGATATTATAATGACATTGGAAATGACACGATAAAAAAGTGCCACTTCATTTAATCCTAAAATCTTGTTTACGATTTATTTGGAAATGAACCATGCGTGTCCGTGTCGTTTACTCGTTATTGTCATTCAAGGTCGAAAATAAATAGCTCTATTATTCGTAACTGTTAATGCTGTCCAGAAGGAAAACGTTTCTAGTTTGAACGCGAATGTAACTTTTAGAGTCTTGAAAATGCTTCTTAAATTCACTGTCCTTATCTCAGTAAGTTTTTAATATAATAACTTTTTTAAGTTTTCGATAAGGGTGATAGTGTTTTATATATAAAACGTGGATCGAGGAGCAAAATAGACAAACAATTTGAAGGAAAATCTAAGACTAATTTAAAGCGTGGATTCTCAAATTTTTAAATTAAAACTCCAAATTCCAAATTCAACATACGGTTGACGTAAAAATTTTGGGCATACTTGCCCTTCAATTTATTCTTAGATCATAAAGGATGAGATCTACCATTTGGGATGCAAAGGGTTAACTTTAAAAACCGTTATAATCTCTAAAACGCATGGTATCTAGAAAAGACGGAATTTTAAAATTCGTCTAAAAGTTGGGGAAATGTTAGGGAGTTTTAAAAACTAGAAAAAAGGCTATTTAATTTGGGTTGCAAATAGAAAACGTTACTAAAATATACGTCAAAAACTCGAAAAGTGTGCCTTAAAAACGTCAGGAAAAATCTCTACAAATGGTCATGGAAAACATGGGAAAGTCAGGGAATTGCAATCTGAAGAAACTGTGTCAACTCCATGTTTAGTTTTGTCCCACAAATTTGTCGTTTTTTTCAATTTTTCGCTTTGTCTGAAGTTAATATGTTGATTTGTTTTTACTTAATACTCAAGAAATTTGTTCATTTTTAGTGAAAATAAAATTAATTATGTCTCAATTTGCTGTAGCTCTTAGTCAATCCACAAAGTAAATTTGAATTTAATTACTTGTAGGTCTGGCTATCGCTGTTTGTTCACATTGTCCACTGCGACTCTTCAGCTTCGACAACGACATTAGCATTTTTAGACAACGTTGCTGACTATCCCAGGTACACATTGCAACGCACATTTTTGGATTTCTGCAAAATTTATTTACCATAATTTATTTATTTATTTCAGTTCAATATTTATTATTTCCGAGAATCCCACGGTGAACTAGGTTAGGTCTAAAATAGCTATCTAAAATATAGCGATTCACGTAAATTTAAAGGGAATAAATGCTTCCTGATTTATTGCAAAACAAATCGATCCACTCGTAATGGTAGTTACTTATCAATAGGACATGGTTAGATCCCTATATTAAGTTTTAAGTAACTTTAAATATTATTGTTCGCGGTTTTCAAATTAATATAACGACCACGAGGTCTTTCCATTTACTATCTATTGACGCCAAATCGTCACTAATTGGCTTTAAATGAAATAACTTAAATGACAGCTTGGAAAGTAGAGATATGCTTTTTAAGTATTTCGGAGGAAGACCGGCATTGATAGGCTATCCTGGTAATTAAAAATTTTGTGCCAAATTAAGATGACAACAACACCTATCTGGGGCCGCAGTCAGTAAAGTTTGCGCTTGGTGATAGAAAGGATAATTAGTATCCCCCTACCTTAGGTGTATAGTAGACTGTACTAAACTTTCACCCCCTCCGAAATTTTACTTAGTATGCACCTCCGGTGTCAAATTTCCGGTTACGCCACTGATTTTCCAAAAATCAACTGTAAATTGGTTCAATAAATCACCGTAACTCAACGCTTTTGCAATAGATACTTCAATAGAGATTATCGCCAAATTCGTAAGCCATTCCTGACTCCTTGAAGATCGAAAATAATTCTTTACGAACTTTAATTCACTACAGGATCTCTCTGACGTTACGGGAAAAAGTCTAAGCTATCTCAATGTTTGGGTAGCTTTCCACTAAACCGAAATCATTAATTGTTTACAGAATCTCCAGATATGATATTTAGTAACATAATTATATGATGATTGATGCATATGTTTTGCCCTGGGTATTGCTGAAACTAATTTTGCAGCATTCAAATCACAGTGATAATTAGGAGTTAAATGTTTATCGAAATCTGCTACTGTTATGCTAGTGATAAACTGTATATACATAAAGGAATTCGAAATCACCAGAGAGCTTTGATAGTTTTTGAAAACCCCAATCCAGTCAATGGGATAATTTAAAATTTTTCAGCTTGTTCAGAACCTACTATTTGCTTCCCTCTTCCGTTTTTCTTTAAATTCGCTTTCTAGGGTTAGAGTTTCAAATGTAACACGCGCCTTATCGTAAATTTAATCAAGGGAACTTCTTAATGATTTAACTGGTCTCTTAGTCCTCTTAAAAACCTTTCTTTCACAGGCGACATCAAAGTTTTTGCATTGTAATGCAATGCTTACTCGATCCACATTAACAAAAATTAAATACCAAAGTGACAGACCGCAAACAAATTCGTAATCGATCATTTTTGTAAAACTACGCACAGCTGATACGATCAAATACATCGGGAAATCCATTAAATGGAGAGTTAACTGCATTCTTCTTGGCTGACTACCTTGTATTATTATAAGTTTTCAGTGATTTCTTCATGCGTATCATCAATATATCCACCGAGTAGTTGACCCAAAGAAGAACGTGATCATGCGTGGCAAAATACTTGCAGCGTGTACACCAACCAGATTAAGGGAATGAGCAGAACATGGCACAAATGTGGCAAACTCTTTTCTTTTCTTATACGCGTGCCTAAATTCCTTTCTAATTTCTAGCCATATTTGCACCATTATCGTAACATTGGGCCCTACAGGCATTTATGTCTAACCCGTAATTTTCAATTTTTAAATGCACTTCGGCTACCAGACCTGAGTCGGTTTTGTCTTTATATTCTAAAAAATGATATTTTTACGCATCTGATTATTTGTGTCATTTGTTCTTTGCGCGATACATCAAGTATACTCAGCCAAATTAATTTTATTTATGATTTCCGTTCTGACTTCAGAACCAACCAAGCTGATGAATTTATTTTGAGATTGTCATGAAAAATAAGAAACCTGTTGTGTTTTAATTTCGCTAGCATATTTAGCAATTAATTCTAGAGTATTAAGAAATAGACCAGCATATAGTTTTCCTACGTTATTGGAAAACCTTCGAAGTGCCAAGTTATTGCATTTACAGTTTTCACGACATGCCTCCATTAATTTTGTTCATTTTCTATCAATTAATTGCCGAAGCTTCAACTACTTCTGAAAAAGTGTTTAAGTAATAAAGGCAGTTTCGTGTTCTACACTGTTCTCATTGTTGGAGTAGGAGCGCCAGCGTCCGTAAAACAAACCAACTAAAATATATCTTCGTTATCTATTGAATACTTAATTTTCTAATCTTCGTTATCTATTGAATACTTAATTTTCTAATTTGTTTTTTATCCTATGTATATATACTCAAGAATAAAGAGTTCGTCATGTTAATCTAGTATTTTACTCTGATTAGTGTAAGCCTAGTAAAATCCTTCAGGTTATGGGCCCAGTTTACGGTTCAACACTGCGTCTGATTTGAGTTGTCTTTAGCTAGTTCCAACTTGTTTTAAGCAACAGAATGGATACTGGTGGAGATGCAAAACTATCAGTAACGAAGTTGAACAGTATCATCTATCAGCTGTGGAAATTCAAAGTCAAAATGCTACTATCCCAAGATGATCTCTTGGACGTCGTTGACACAGTAAAACCTGTAAATGAGGTTCCAGCTGACTGGGATAAAAAGGATAGACACGCCCAAGCCGTTATCGTACTAGCCGTGGAAGATGACCAATTAATCCACATCATAAACGGAAAGAGCGCCAGGGATATGTGGAAGTCGCTTCAGAAACTTCACGAACAGTCTAATTTCACTAACAAGTTGTTCCTGCTCCGGAGGTTGTATAAGCTGCGCCTACTTGACGGCCAAGACATGCAACAACATATTACGTCTGTAATGGAGGCAGTAGAACGTCTACGTGGGATTGGAGAGACGTTACCGGATTCTAACGTTGCGGCCTTACTACTGTGTTGTCTACCATATTCCTACGACACCCTGATAACCGCTTTGGAATGTAGAGAGGAGAAAGAACTCACTGTCAAGTATGTCAAAAGCAAGTTAATCGACGAATTCAATAGATGGCAGGAGAGTGCTTCAGGTCACGGGTCATCAAGGACAGAGACAGCGTTACATACTTCAGATAGTGGGAAGAGAATCGTCTTCAAACGAGAAACTGCGATTTGTAATTACTGCAAGAAACCATCTCATTTTAAGCGAGACTGCAGAAAATTCTAATCTGACCAGAGCAAATCGAGACAGAAAAGCGATACCCAGAAGAGTAACAGTGCTGTGCGAAATAAGGCGCTTTCAAGGCTTCGTTCAAACCCTCTCAAGACGCTTGGTACGTGGACTCTGGGGCAACTAGTCATATGACTTGCGACCGGTCTTTTTTCGAGGAGATACAACCAAGAGAAGATATCTTTCACCTTGCAGACGAATCAACTATCAAAGCTGTTGGTGTCGGAGACGGTACACTGCGGTGTATTGGACCAGAAGGGGATGTCCGGTACATTACGATCAGCAACGTTCTTCACGTCCCGGAGCTTGGTGGAAGTCTCTTATCTGTTCATCAACTTACGAAAACTGGCCACAAGATAACATTTGAAAATTATGTTTGCAGTATCAGCGAGGGAGATAAAATAGTAGCCCCAGCCAGATCAGATGGGTCAGTGGTCACTATTTCGAATCAAGATGACGAGTGTCTGCATGGTGAAGAGCGCTGTAAGCAAGCAAAGTCTACACCTATGGCACAGACGAATGGGCCATCGCGACCCGGTAGCAGTGAAGGCTCTCTCTACGAAAGATCTCGTCGAGGGAATCAAATTAAAAGACGATCAGTTGCCTTTGATCGGTGAGCACTGCATAAAGGGGAAGATGGCGCAACTCCCGTTTCCAACATCTAAGACCAGAAGTAAACAGTCGCTTGATATAATTCACAGCGATGTGGTAGGACCGATGAAACAATCGACTCCCGGTGGCTGTCGGTACTTGGTAACTTTAATTGATGATTATTCGAGATTTACTCAAGTCAATCTGATCAAGACTAAAGATGCAGTTACGCAGGTTTTTCTAGAGTATATAGCTGCCACGAAAAACAAATTTGGACGTAAACCCCAGGCGTTCAGAACAGACAACGGTGGGGAATATATATCAAGGGAGCTGGAAGATCATTTCAAGAAAGAAGGTATTATACAAGAAATGACTGTCCCTTACAATCCCCAGCAAAACGGTGTCGCTGAAAGAAAAAAACGTTCACTGGTCGATATGGCGAAAACAATGCTACTAGATGCCGGGCTGCACAATCGCTGGTGGGGAGAAGCTATCCTAACTGCGTGTTATCTTCATAATCGTTTACCCAGTAGATCCATTGATAGAACCCCGTACGAGCTCTGGACTGGTTCAAAGCCACAAGTCGACCACATCCGAGTCCATTTTCTTTAGCCAAATTTGGAAAATTCGCCTCCGTATTTCGTTAAGGTCCGTTTTCAACTAATAATTTAATGAATTGCTGAAGAAATGTTTTTTTCGCCATGTTAGAAAAATCTATTTCTTTAGATTTTGTGTCGCCTTGTTTTCCGCTTCCCTATCATCCTCCTTGTCAGCTGGCTGGTACTAGAAGTAGCTTGATAGGTTAGGATCAAAATTGGGGAACTTAGCGGGGCACTAATTGATGGCCCTTGTTCGGTTCAATCAACAGAAGTTGAGGCTAAAGAGGCCGAAATAGAACTTATATAGTCTCTTTATTTTTATGCAAGAATTTTTGACAATTTTCGACCAGCTTCTTACTTTCTGCTTCTCTCTTAATCCACTGAGACCCAAAATAGAGTACCATCTCGATGTAGAGCGCAAAACGAAATGGAGCCTCCGAAGTAATTGTGGTCACGTGACTTCACGATAGTTGTGAAAAATTAACACCCAACCTCTCGAAATTTCACCGGGGCAAGAATCGCGAGGAGCAAAGTTTGTTTTCATTGATACGGCCCTGGTCAGTCGAACACGCCAAAGCTGGTTCTCTCCGTTCTTTACTGACTTTTCCCTAATTCCAAGAGACAAACTTAGTAACTTTGCGCGTTTAGCGAGTGGTTGGTGCACTGAGACTTATCAACAGCGACCGTCACCGAACACATGTGCACGTGACAAGGGAAATTTCACATTTTCTTTCAATTATATTTTTTATAGACCTCTCAATACCTTAAGTTAACATTTTGTACCCGCCTTGCAATTTCTACTTGCACGAGCAGCTCCCAGCTCTCTCCTCGAATTGGAATAGAAGGCTGTAAATTTCTAAAAAAAAACAGTAACGTTTTTCTTTCTAGGGAATCGAAACGTTATTTTTAAAAATACGCATTTTTATAAAAGAATTCTTATAATGATTTTGAAGGATCATTTAAAAATTTTAGGAAAATATAGGACTAAAAATACATTACAATCATTTTTTTTTAGGGTTTTCGAAATTTTTTATACTGTTGCTGCCATCTGGGTTTTCAAAAATCGGTATTTAATGATGTTACCCCTTTGAATGGATATCGTCGTCCCTTGCCAAATATGTATTGGTCTATTGTTGGCCAGGTCCAGCTTTTGTAACCCATAAGGGCGGTGGCACACTGGGATATATGATCAAATGGTCCTACCTCCACCTTCGAATTAGGTCAGGTAGGGGCAGGAAACTGAGTTTCAGTTTGGGCTAACGGTATCCTGATGTGCGGGGGCGGGTCTCGGTAAAAGCTGCCATGGCCTTTGTTTACCCGCCTTTTGGAGGTACACCTGGACATCTAGTGCCAGCTGTGAGGGGGGGCGGTTATGGGTTGCGGTACACCCATTATCCCGACTTTTAATGTATTCCTAACAGTGGCGCCGATCCCATGGGGGCGGCGGGGCTGAAGCCCCCATTGGAAAAAAAATGGGGGCTTTGCCCCCATTGGTAAAACCGCCGGTGTTAAAGGCCGTTTACTTTTAAGCATCCGTAGCAAGAAAGTGTTGCCAGCAGCCTCATTCCAAGTTTATTAGTGAGCTTCGGCCCCCATTGGGGAAAAAGCGATCGGCGCCACTGATTCCTAAATAGGTTGGGTGTCAGGAGATGCTAGAGCATCCACCTTTATTCCCACACCTGTTCGCGAAGTGGGGTCTGATTGCCTCATTGCTGCGCCCTTCGGAGGGTTAGGTGACTTTAGTCAGCGGTGGGACTGTAAGCAGTAGGGTTCTCTTGCTGCCCCTGGCTGTTTCGCCATAATGATGAGATCATCGGTGATTTAGGATGCGTATGATTGCTCCCAAGGGCACCGGGATATAAATGAACTAATGCTGGTCGTTCGGATAGTACGGGAGTATACAAATAACTAATTCATGTTGGTCGTTCGGAGCTAGATAGAGCTTGGATTTGAATCTTAAAGGGCATTAAAATCGTTTGAGAAGCAGCGGTAAGATACGATTGAGCCACTTGACGGAAGGGAAGGGGCTACCTGAAACTTGGCCTCTGGACCTCTAACATGAAATTGTTGATCGTCTGGTCGGAGGCGCCCATTTCAATCTGTAGTGAAAGTTACCACCCCTATAATAACAACGCTTCTGAATGATGATCTTGGTTGTTGTTTGCCAGTCCAATTCTTTCATTACTCGTCTAATGAAACGAAACCTTATGTTTTTTATTCATATTGGTTCTCACACTATGCAACTCCCATGTACTCGCTAAGATAGACTTATGTTTGCCTGTTTGTCAGCCTCATTTACAATCATTCCAAAATGTCCAAAATGCCTTCACTAAGCTCCGCAAAAACTAATTTTAATCTTCCATATCCGTGTTGCTTACGTTCCCTAAACATTAGTTTCCCAAACATAAATAATTCCTAGTGACAGATAAGAATACGAATGACTGAAACGTATTGTTTTCTTAACGTAGTGATGCTATTAGAGGGCTGTTACTGCAGGTATATCCAAGTCTGTCACCGCCAACAGCCCCACCCTCAACCTCATACGGAACCATGTCTGGAGATGCGGCAGAGGCAGGAGATAAGCGCGTAATGTCGAGTCCAATCAACGGATCAAATGCTTCGGGGACAGAGAAGCCCATCTCCAAAGTGTACGGCTGCGTGGGAATTCAAAATCAATTCTTCGACATGGATAGGCCGGTGTGCAAAACGACCATTGAGCAGAGACAACCTAGGTTCGGTTTGGCCAAAGACGGCAAATATCAGTACATTGTCAACGACCCTCAACTGTATCAACAGAAGATATTCACTCAGACATGCAAGTAAGCTATAATATAAAAGCATGGAAATATCAACTATTTTAGCCTCTGTTTTCACTATTCCTGGAAAATACTATACGCCTATTGAGAGCCTGTGATTTTACCGAGTTGCCTTCCGCCCCTTACCAGGAGAAAAGGGGAAAGGCTCCAGTCATAAAGCGAACCGGGGAATGCCCACATATTATTATGTTCATCTGAATTCCTATTAATAAAAATAAATTATCAAAAATGTCAATGTGCGTTTAACGAGCCTCAAAGAATCATCGTTTTATCCTTCCGAAAATGAATTGATTTAAATCCATTTGAAAACTAGGCAATTGATTGAGTCCATTTCTTTTTGGATAAGAACCTTAAAGCTAAACCTTTGGGCGGCAAATTTCGAAATGTCCAGAATTAGAATGCTTAACACTAAAATATTGTAAATCGGAGTTGAAAGTGTTCTTATGATTTTCTGATTAATTGAGATTATTTAATTTGCTTCTCACAGGTATGAGAATAAACCGTGCGATATCGAAGCGGACCTTAGTAGTGGATACAAATCGGTGTGCATTCAGTCGTACACAACCGTCAAAATGGTCGTTTTCCTAAATGGAGCTTTAACGGAAGACAACTTCAAATTGCCGGTATCATGCGATTGCTACTTGAAAAGCTACTTTTTTTACTAACATCTTTTATGAAAATAGTACACTTAATTTGTTTCGAAAACTATATTCAAAATTGGGCAAATTCATTAAAACTTAGGGGGCTGCAAATTTACTCTTTGACTGTACATACTACATACTTAC
The DNA here is from genome assembly GCF_980474605.1 of Leiobunum rupestre. Lineage (NCBI taxonomy): Eukaryota > Metazoa > Arthropoda > Arachnida > Opiliones > Sclerosomatidae > Leiobunum > Leiobunum rupestre. The sequence goes on from NC_143386.1 coordinate 17,033,523, forward strand.
TGTACCAGATGCAGTCCTTAAAAATTGGTTATCCGAAATTTGTGCATTTGTGGCCTGAAAAATCCAATGGTCTCAGGGGCATTTCTTGAATGAACAGATATTATTTTTCATCTAAGGAAGCTTGCAGAATGTTTTCCACCGACCCTTTACGTTGCACCACTGTAGATTTTAGATGTTAAGGGGAAATGTATTATAGTTATGTTTGTTCCAAAGTGTTATTACTCAGGTTAGCCACTCTATCATTAAAAAATATCACCGAAAATTCAAAATTGTAAATTAATATACATTGGAATTACTTATATACCAAGAACTTCGGGAAACATGTAACAACGCGAAATTTAAATAGGTTGGCAACCTAGAAGTATAACAGATCATTTTTTAATTTATATAATAGAAAAATATTTAAATTTTAAGGAGAAAATCATAATAATCTGAAGCATTAAATATCTCTATTAAGATTATTTTGAAGTGTGTTTGTATGGGTTTATTGGTTTGTGACCGTGTTATTATCATTTGTAATTATTCGTTTCTGTTATCATTATTAAAATTTACAAATACAATTAAATAACAACAGAACTCCTTATACTAATCTGATAATTGGTATTTGATATCCTTATAAACACCATATGAAGAAAACCTTAAATTAACATTAATAATAAAAATTAAGTCATAGTTTATTTAAATTACGGGCATTTTTTCAAAATACATACTCAGCTCACAAGCCGCTCATATTACCTGATATATTTGTCTCTCCGGTTCTTCTCAAGTGCAGTTCAGTATCTCTCTCTTATAGCCGCTCATTTCAAACGTGTGTCTGTCACCCATGGCTCACCTCTTCTCACTCAAATTTCCTTAGGAAATTACGAGCTCTCATTAAAATGGAGGTTATTTGAGGCTAAAGCTCTCTCATGCTCAGCTTTAGAAAAATATATTAGATTTCGCTCGTTTCATCAAAAGTAAATAGGGGGAGAAAGTCTATCACTGCCTTCAGATTTTACTTTCCACCATGCTTGACACCCTTTTTAAAGATCTAGTGATCACGTGATATTTCTAACCAATAAGGATTGCACATTACGCGCGAAGTAGTGCATTTGTGGTATTCCGGTCCGCGCTCAAGATGAAAATTTTGAATTTTATTCCCTGGCAACCATGTCACCGCCTCGCGATTTCAAATAGTCTCTCTGTCAAATGCTGACCATTATTTCCTTCGATAACGGTTGATTTTAATTAATAATTACTATATCAATTGTAAAATAAACAAAAAAGCTCGTAGCTTTAGCTATTATTTCAGTGAAACTTGCAAATGGTTAGGCCTTAAAATCGTAGATTTACCAATTAGTCCCGATATCCGCTCTTAGATGGCGCCACGCTCTCCACGATTTAAGTGAGCGTTATTCTAGTTACGGTTTATTTATTTTCAAAAGTCGTGTTATTATTTTTAAAATGTCGCATTTTAATTTCTATAATATATCTACTTTATTTAGGAACTAAATTCACCAAATTATCGAAAGCAAAAGTTTATTATTTACGTATTTTATAGAGAACTATTTTTCATCGTGGCGGAGTACAACCGATACCTTTGTGTCCCTGTAAAGAGGCGAGGGGGAAGTCATTTCCGAAGCCCAAAACTTTTACCCCTCAAATAAGACGTCGTGCGGTTGGAAACAAGTGCCAGACTTTCTCCCCCTATTTACTTTTGGTTTCATCAAACAGATAACCGAACCTAAAACTATAACTACAGTTCTTTCAAAATATCCATTTTGTTTACCATATTACCTATTTCAGCTACAAATTACATTGGGTACCAAAATTCTGAAAAACGCACGTAAAAGTGTGGATTTTATCCTACAGAAATATATTTCTAGAGTTTAAGAGTAATAGTGTCAGCTCAATATATATGCTCATTTACCCAAATTAAAATTTCAAAATTTGAAAAGTTATGATTTTTTGAAATTTACCGCTTTTAGGCTTAATTTTGCGGACTTATTTTAATTTTGTTTTAATATCGCAACCGGAAATAACTATTTACATATGAAAAATAGCAATCCTAGCTACAAACGTCTGGGTTATCATCAGAGACCTTAACTCTAAAAAAAGATTCGTCACCTGAGAGGCGAGATATTTTTAATTCGGTTTTGCTAATTGGAATAATAGAGTGATGACTTCGTGTTCCCTGGATCGTTTTGGCCTTTTCGAGCCGACTTGCAATTTTTTCGCCAAACACATCGATGCCAGATTTTTCAGCATAATGAAATGTCATTCCATTTATATTTTTGTTGACGCTTTTTTTTAATAGTACGATAAGGTTGAAAAATCGCAAATTTCAAAAAATTGTTTAGATAGAAATAATTGTTTCTCCAAAACCAAATTTAAGATAAATTGTTCTATCGATACGGAATTGTTAAGTTTTAAGTTTCATTAAATTTCAAGTTGGACCTCCTGGTAAATATAACGTTGAGTGCAACCCCCCTTCGAGCGTCTACATCGAACCCTTGAGCAGATAGAGCAAAATAGATTTCAAATTCGGAATCAGCAGACGTTTTTAGCTAGGATTTCTATTTTTTATATGTAAATAGTTATTTCCGGTTGCGATATTAAAACCAAATTAAAATAAATCCGCAAAATTAAGCCTAAAACCGGTAAATTTAAAAAAATACCTTTAAAATTGTGTAGTTTTTGACTATCGCCTTCTAGTGGCCGACGCTGTATGTATATATCAAAACACACTAAAAACTACATAACCGTAATGGCAACCAGAATTGTTTACTACCCGTAAACCGCGTATTTGATTTATGAAAAAAACGTTAAAGTTTTAACAAAGTGTACAACACCAATGTACAAATATCATTTAATGTATTGCTGTTTTCGTTTTCAGCCTATATATAGCAGCCATTTTTATTATCTTTCATTACTAATATTCGAAAACGATGCGCAGTATTAGTTACATGTATATAGTACACAAAAGAGGACTATTTTATAATAATGGTTTTACTAATTAGAATGATAGACTTTCAACGATTGTCAGTACACTATAAACACTTAAATTTTTAAGGTATGATAAAGTTCGCGTTCGGTCTTGGGCGAGTATGCCGCCGTACTCAAACATTTATACCAGTGACTATTTTACACGTAATTATAGTAAAACTTAGTCTAATTTTCAAATATGTACTAGACAGTAAACAGAGTACTTTTCCACTAAGTAACCATAAAACAAGTTTTAATAAAAAATAATATTTAATCATAAATATATTTCACCAACTTACTTCATAATGACCGCTATATAGCGATTGTAGACCATTGGACCGAAATCCCATTCGTCCGAATGTACCATTCAACCGAATTACAATCGACCGAAAACCGCGTTTTGCGCGGTTTTCATCCAATATACCGTTAGTGATACATATTTATATATCGTAGGTTACGTGACGATAGTATATCTAATTTGGACTAAACTATGTCTTAAATATTTATTATTTCGTACCGACGTGTATTTTTAGACCTTTTTCCCTTGAAATTTGATATTTTCCGGGTTTAATTTTGGAAAATAACCTTGATAAGACCCGACGTGAAATAGTTGCCTACCATATCTAACCTAACCCAACCTTACCTAACCTAACCTAACCTAACCTAACCTAACCTAACCCAACCTAACCCAACCTAACCTAACCCAACCTAACCCAACCTGAACTAACCTAACATAACCTAACCCAACCTGAACTAACCTACCCGAAGTTAAAACGAACCAGATTTAAATTTCCCATCCAACTGAATCCCGCCATGTTGGGCTATAAACGAAAATACTTTTCGATTCAATGGGATTCGGTCAAACGGGATTGTGTCCAATAGTATACAACCCTATATAGCGGTCATTATGAAGTAAGTTGGTGAAATATATTTATGATTAAATATTAATTTTTATTAAAACTTGTTTTATGGTTACAAGAGTATGTATAAAATAGTTTTGATTATGATGTAAAACTAAGACCAGAAACGATAATCAATTTAAAATGAACGTATTGAAACATAGAAATATACAATGAAAAGAGATATTTTAAAGCATACATTGACACTTATCATACCAAAACTATATTAATGAAAATTTAACAATACATTACAAAAATTATATTTATTTCCACTAGTTTAGTAAAATCGTAGACCTATTTTCTCCAATTAAACTTTTTTACAATAATTTTTTAAGTAGTACAAAATTATATTTTTCAAAAACATTTTCACGTGAGTACAATAAAGCTAGTAATGATTCAGATTTAGTTGGATCATGTTTCGTATGTTGAACTAGAAAAGGCTTCACGAAACCAGCTCCTTTCTTTAATTCTAATATTTCAGAAGGACCTTTTGAGTTCGGTTTTGTTGGCACACGATAGTAGAATCTCGCCCAATCATACAAACAAGTGTTTTCTCGATTGTCAGGGCGATTAAGGTAAATATCATGGACTAGTTGTTTCATAAAAATATGTGTGCTTTCGGGCTCATTCTCTTTCAAAGATCGCAAATCTTTATATTGCTTAAGTAAGCGCTTTCTGTGTTCTTTAGGAGCAGTATTCACGAATACGAAACTATCTGACTTTCCATACAAATGCTGATGTGTTACACGATCAGCTGGATCGTAACTGCTGATTTCTCGTAGCAACATAGCTTTTAGGCCTAAAGCCCAAAGACGACTACGAACAACTTTATTCGCCAAATCATTCCACAAATTATCTTGGTCAGATTTCTCTTTTTTCGTAATGTACGAAGTAATATCACGCGCAATAGCCATTTTATCATCCGCTACAAACTGAATGTCCATGTCACCTTTGAAAGCCAAAAGTAATACAGGGTTATAGTCATTAATTTGTATTTCAGCCTTTGTTCTAGCCAGCGATTAGAGCTTTTTCGACGATTTTCCGGAGACATGATGTCTTATAGTGGTGTCAACTTCCTTCAGTTTACCTATAGTAGTAACTTATCTGGGAAACTTGAAACGACAACGACAACGCGTTATAAACTTATCACCAGATTTTTTCCTAATCAAGCAAGTTCGATTGCATTGTGCCATTGATACTTGGATACTAAATCGTACAACGTTGGGCTTTTAGTCTTGTTTGGCAACGCGCAAGTGACATGTTTTTGGATAAAGTTCATAACGACCTTATTAGGCGCTACGCCAATTTTCGGTGCGTTTTGTATCCATAAAATAAAATGAATATGAATAGCACCTCGACTTTGATATTCTACCCTCCAAAAAAATGTTCAACTTTCCCCAAAACTGGGTTTTCTTTACTCATAATGAGTTTTTGCCAAACAGCTTGAAACCTATTATGAAAATATCGTGTTACGGCAACTGGGTCATTACTGCAAAGTTCACCAATTGGAATTTTAGAACCTTTTTCCCTTGATGGGTAAAAAGATCGCAAATGATCACGTAGCTCAATTCAATCGTATTCTGCCGGATTTAGAGTTATAAACCACGTAGGTGCATGGACCATAATAAAAACACATTGTTTTCATTTCACCGCATCGCTTATACCAATACTCTTGAGTGGCTCGCACATTTGGCATGTAAGCTGTCAAACCAGCTTCCAACTCTTTATCATCGCTTTCCATTTGATTAACAAACGAACTAACTGAAAGATTTTTGTTTGCACTCATACGAGACAAATGATCGATACTATTCGACAAACCTTTGATTTCACTGTCATAAAGAAAATGAAAGAGGTAATGTTCATTTTTAGAGAACCTTCTATCCTTGTTTAAAATTCTTTGAGGACGAAAATCTGATTCAGACAGCTTGGCAAATGGTCTTTCCGAGTATTTTCCATAATTACCAGTTAAGAATAAGTAAGGAAAGCACATTAAATCCCGATTTTTTTCCCAAATGCACATTCCACTTTCTTCAATTTTCTTCACTTGGAAAAAAATAAATAAATACCCTCCGCATTTTTGCTATTTACAGGGTGTATTGAATAGCGGTCAAATAATTATTTATGTTCAACTGCAGAGATTCTGCGAAGCAAAGACTTCTCGTTAGAAGAAATTTCTATATTCTTAGCGTTAGCGCTACCATCAAGCAATTATTCAGTGAACTCCCTAATATCTATATTATTATAGAGTGGGTGAATGGTTTTTAATTTAGTAAAGCATTCCTAACTAAATTTATATCTACCACTGATTGCCAAACAGTTTTATTCTTGGTAGGCAGCCCATTCACTATAATAAATAATTCATGATCAGTAGGTAAATGGTGAGGAATCATTTCCACATTTTCAGTTAAGGGAAGAGGCAAATAAACTGCACAACTTCTAACCGAGGGGTCGGACATTTGTACAAAATCCCGTACACTTCTCAAGAAATCTCCCACGAAATCGCGAAATCCCTGACCAAATTTCAAAATCTCTGACGAAATTGCAAAATCTTATGAAATCCCGAAATCTTTGACGAAATCGCAAAATCTTATGAAATCCCGAAATCTTTGACGAAATCGCGAAATCTCTGATGAAATCGCGAATTCTCTAATAAAATCGCGAAATCTCTGACGAAATCGCGAAATCTCTAATAAAATCGCGAAATCTCCGGCGAAATCGCGAAATCTTTGACGAAATCGCGAAATCTGATGAAATCGCAAAATCTATGATGAAATCGCAAAATCTCTGATGAAATCACGAAATCTCTGATGAAATCACGAAATCGCGAAATCTCCGACGAAACCGCGAAATCTCAGACGAAACCGCGAAATCACAGAGATTTCGAAATCCCGTACGCTTTTTTTGGGAATGTCCGACCCCTCGCTTCTAACGGCTCTAGTTAATCCAGAATGGTTAACAATATTTTCCCCCAATAGTGTATGTAGACGAATAATAGTTTAAAACACTTTTACTTTCTGAATTACTTTTTTCTCAATAAAATTTAATTTGGAAATATCTACTCGAAGGCCATTAAGAAAACATTGCGGCGGTATTTTGCCCGATTTAAGATATTGCGTACATAACATGCATAATCGCTTTTCGTCAAACATAAAACGAACTCTGCAATATTAACCTTTAAAATATCTACCACCGTAATTTGAGGCTCTTTGAATTTCCAGGCAGCAATTAAAAGCATTAAACCTTCGTTGCTATCCAAATTATGTGTGTAAAACAATTTATCACAGATTTATTTGAGCTTGCTATTCTTAAAAAGCTTTTCACAACTATCGCAATGTGAATTATGAAACTCGTACATCTCTTTATAGCAACTTACTAGCTGCTTGCCATACTTAGATAGCAGATCAGACTCGTCTAATGAAGGTTGCACTACGTCAGAGTCAGATTCAATATTCGCTTTCCGTAAACTTACCTTGAACGCCGCAATTTACTTTATTAGACACTGTAGCTTATCAAAATTACCTATTTTAATAGCCACATTTTTTATTAAGGTCAGACCAAGCTTTAACCTTGTAAATATGTTTTAGAAGAATACGAAGCGCACTAAATGTGGAGCTAATTCCCTCAGAGTTCTCAAATAACTCGTACATTTCTTAGAATCAAGGCAGTAGAGTGGGTGACCCATTCTAACTTGGTGAGAACCAGCACACTTGTCAATAGTGCTAAATATTTCAAGCCAAACATCCTTTTTGGAATTACCTATTGTCTTGAAAATTTCTACAATTATTTGTACAGATATAAGCATAATATAACCAATAGCGCCACAAGAATGTTTGTTCTCTTTTAGTTTTTCACCATTCCCTTCATCAGCATTTACAATAAGAGGACACTGACCACACTCAATCGATAATTGATTTTCTAAAGTCAGTTTCTTTTTTTTAGGGATGGAAGGTTAATTTTTTATGTATGTTTTCTTTTCATTTGTAAAATTTGTTGCTGAACAAATTTACGGCCCTGGTTCATTGTATTACCACTAGAATTGCGAACAACTAGCCGTTCAAAATTCCCATTATTATTCTAATAAGAATTTAAACTACTGAGGTCGTTCCTCGTATGACTATCAAGATTATTTATCTGACCACCAGCGTGGTTATTTCTCTTACCACCATTGTGGTTATTTATCGTACCACCAGTGTTATTTTCAAAGCTATCATTTTAAAAAATATTTAAATCTCAATGTTATAAAAACCGAGTGGCGAATTATTGAACGTAGTTTTTTAACGCCATAAAAGATGCAGGGGCGTACCGAAGAGAGTACGTTCGGGGGGCGGTAAGTGAAATTTGCCAACTAAAAAACAAAGTTTGTCAAGTCGTCTAAGTTTAGATTGTTACGGTAGATTTCAATTTAAATGTTTCATTAAAATTATAATCGGTGGCGCCATCCGCTGTTAGCGGCTGGAACTATATACTATACAATTGATTTAATAGTACTAATGTACCTTGAAAGTTATAGATGGCGCCACCCGTATAATGATAGAGTTGACGGCTGAGTGCGCCGACTGGAAATTTCAGAATTGGTTTCGCGAAACCACGACTACCGAACGCGTCTATGTCATTCTAGCGGTACTATTCCTAATTCAATGGCGAAAACGGCTCGGCGTCTAGTTATAGTGAGTGAAGCCACGGTCAACTTTGATCACGCGCTGTTCGCGCTACAGCGGCCAACACATTCGTCGAAATTCCGCAAGCATGGATTTTCCCCCTATAAACTGTACTATAACGCTAGGGGCGCTCATGTCATACACATATTTTGCTCATAGGTTAACACAGAAACGTCAACGAATGAGATGGCCGCTGTAGGGCGAACAGCGCGTGATCAAAGTTGGCCGTGGTGAAGCATTTGCGTACTCTCTTTATAAATAAAGCGAGATACACGAACAAGAAAAAAGAGATTGAACGATGCTACAGCAATTTAAAAATCGCACCAAACCCGCTTACTATTTTCTCGTCGTGTATCCCGCTGTAGTAAAAAATAGTTACATTTCATCCTGACGAATACCAAGGGCGTATCAAGAATGTATTTATTTATACTCAGGGAGAATGAATATGTCGAGATTATTTTTAGCGTTTCTCCAATTCCACCCGTTAGGCCCCCCGGTATGCTCCTCCGCTTTAATAAAATCAAATAATACCGCAATCTCATTGGTTCTTAAAAATTACGTTTTTCGACGCGATTAACGCTGCAGCGAGGACGCAAAAAATAAGACCGCCTCCTTTCCCCCCCCCCCCTTAGCGTGACGGGGTTAGGGGCTCAACGTGTCCGTCGATAGTCTCGACATATTCATTATCCCTGAGTATAAATAAATACATTCTTGGGTGTATCCAGGATTTTATTTCAGGGGGGGTTTTGAGGGAAAATGTCAAGGGGGGGGGGGGGGGGGGTGCTGACGGAAGTTTCTTTGATTTTTATTAGGCACCCCCCCCGTCGGTGAACCTCCAAAATCCCCCCCTTAAATACGCCCTTAACGAATACTAGTTGTTGTTTACCTGAACTGCTTTGAATAACTGGAATTATTCATACCCAAATATAACATAAGCAATTCAAACACTTATTACTGAAATATTAACGTAAGAACAACCGACACTGTATCACACCATATGATCACACGTTATCTTTACCCAACGCAACTTTAGGAATTATAACCTTTTTAAGGAAATCGTCATACAATACAATTGATGGACGGAAATATTCCTAGCCCTTGCTCAAAGATATTAATTCACCAAGGCGGGGGAAGATGGCGACAAAATGCGAGTCGTGGCCTTTCGTGGCGTGAATTAAATCTGAGAGAGGGGGTTACATACAGGGGAAAGAAAAAAAAATAAAAAATGGGGGAGATTCGAATTCAGAATGGAAACCCTTTGTCTTTAGTCAATCACAAAATCTTTATTTAACACTTATAACCAAAACACTACACAAAATAACAAAAGTTGGGGGAAATCAGATATTATGGTTCTTTTGATTAGTAGGATAGTTAGGCCATCACTATTACTATTTATTATTTTTACTTTTAAGCGGGGGATAACATGCACAATAGAGACAAAAAATTAAAACACTCTTGACTAATTGGTTAATTAAATGATTCTCTTACGGTTCTCAATAGGATCAGTCTCAACTTCTTTTCATTCTGACGTTCTGATCAGCGGGGGGAAATAAAATAAACAATATACACTAAACTCTGATAAATACAATTAAAATGAAACACTACAATTATGGCCGACTACAATTAATTTTTAACTCCAAGAACTTTACAAAATATAATAAGGCGAGGGGAAAAACACGATTGACAGAATCTATTCTTAACAGTTCAACGATACGAAGTGGATATGAGCTCTCGAACTCGGGGGTCTATTTTAACCTATCCTCAGACAAAAGCGAGGGACTGTACCTTTCTTAGACATTTTCTCTCTACGTTTAAACAGTTATTTCAGACTTGACCCTGGGTATTCTACAAGGGGGGGGGGGAAACGAAATTTGGTACTTAACACTTGATTTTCTTCGTGGTTGCTCTTCGATTTACGGGATTCCGGGTTACGGGGTTCCGGATTACGCAAGACACACGCACACGCGTTTTCTTGAAGGGGCTCGACGGGGGACTTCTTGTTTCGCGATGACAGTTCCAAACTGTCCGTTCGTCTCGATTACGGCGCGGGTGCCCGAATTACGGTAACTAATGAGCCGGATTACGGTACGGGGTCCGGATGACGACGACGAACTTCTTACAAGCGGCGTAGGTACTTCGGGTTTCGATCTAGAACATCTGGCTAGGCGAGGGATCGGATCTCATATCGTCGGATGCGCACTCTCGGAATCATCGGAAGATCGGTGATCATCGGCGAATTAACTCGTTCGAGGGGACTCATGAAACGGCTCTGGTTGACTGTCCGAAGATTTAGTTTCATCGGAATTAACTTTTGTGATATAGAGGGGTCTGACGGTCGAGACCGCGCATAGATCTAGCGGACGGTCATTCCGGACTTGGGTTCCGGAAGTTCATCTAGGATCCTAGAGTCTTCTGTCGAGAGAATCCAAAATTCTTCTCTCCGAGAATCCAAAACTTCTTCCGAGAATCCAAAACTTCTTCCGAGAATCTAAAGTTCTGTCTTTTTGGGGGCTCTGTCACTTGGTTTTGTTCGGGTTATTGGGGGGCGGAGTTGAAACAAAAAGCAACTGGTGACCTCCCATTTTACCTAGGTCATTGGTGTATTTAGGACTCGTGTCTATTCATGCGGTGGTGACGTTGTCCGATTTACGAAAGGTCGCTTGGGATTGCGGGGGGCAAATGCCAGAGAGTCTCGAGGTTCCTGATTTTCTGTCTCCAAGCGGAAACGTCCGGGCACCCTCTCGACCCTGTGGCGACGGTCTTGGAAAACGAGCGCTTTTGGTTGGGCTATCGCTACCTGGTAGTGGGTCAGAGGCTCGCGAACATGATAAGTTTTCCATGGGATCGCTGTTAGCTGAGGGGATATTATTGGTCTAGTTTGGAAAGTTGTTGGGAAAAATCTGGTTCGAGATGGCTCGGAAGGTATTGCACCACGGTAATACGACGAAGGGAAATACGCCAATTAGCTCTATAATGCGAGGGCTCAAATCTTAGTATTGCTGAAGGCAGGAATTTCGTTTATAATTTATTTTAAGAGAACGGTTTAATTGATTAACTTAATTTTTACATTTAAGGGTAGGTTAGACCAGATCCTACAAATTATTTAAGTTCCTAAGTTTAAGTTAATTTTAATTATTTCTAACTCGCGGGGGTTATTTTTATGTATTCGATCCTAAAATTATAAGACGTTTGGTATATGGTACGTTACGAGGGGTTAGAATATCCATTAATATTGATTAATATAGTATTAAATTAATACAAAACAATATGTTCAAGACCAGATTGGTCTGACGCGGGGGCTTTGAGAATCGGTAGTCAGAGTGCGGGGGAAAATGTAATAACCAAAGTAAATAACACACAGGAAAATAAAAAAATATATAAGTATGTGGGGGAAAATGAACCTGAAGGGTTACAGAATATTGGGAAATTTTCACTTTCCTAAAGAATATCACTAAATTATTCACGACTTACCTAATTTACCCTAAGTAAAAAAAACTTAACATTTCGTATAGAAATTAAAACTATTTTTATAAATTTTATACAGATTGCCAAATTTAACGTAGAAAATGAACACTAAAATAATAACGAACAACCGCTATTCTCTAATCTCTATCACGCGTCTATCTGCCCATTTAGACGGCTATGATCTGCCTTTCAATTTTATAAGGTGCTGTAGGAAAAATGACTATTTAAAAAGCTTTTACCACAAAACTGAACTAAAGTTCCGACACACTAGCTGCCTAGCATAGAAATCAGGTATTGTATGTTATACATACAGGAGAAGCAACTACATAGAAATCTCAAACATAGTTATTGATTTTAGGGAAGTAAATTGCTGGGAAATTCTAAATGATTTGTTGCAATATCGTTTACCATAGATTTAGGAGTTTTTTAAATTTTAATTAACTAACATGTTTCATAATTTTCATTTTGCCAAGTCCACCTCGATTTGCAAATTCTACAAAGCTTTGGTGGGGGGGGGGAGCCCCCCCTGCCCCCCCAAAGGTACTGTGAAAACGCGACTAAATATGAGTTTCAACTAAAACGATGCGAGTACTGAGAATATCTAAAGGTTCCCAAGAACGATAGTAGTCGGAATCTGGACTCCAACAAAAAAATAAGACTCCTATTCAAGTCAAAACCTTCACAACGACTCTTTTTTATTCTTCCAAAAAATATTATTTCACAACGCGTGAAAATTCAAACTTTAACCGTCGACTAAAAATCGTGCGAAAAATTGATACGTATAGTGGCCGCTAATAGATACGGACTAGATGTGACTCCAAATGGTACTCGTGCGAATCTGTAGATTTTAAGTCTCATAGTTGCTTTTGGGTTCTCGACATCGATCCATAGAAATCTCAATGCATCGCGATCTTCTTCTCTAATTTCAATTTGGAGAAACGCCTTCACGATGTCTCCTGTAAAGGCAACCTTGTGTTCACGGAATCGTATAAGAATATCATAAAGATCCGGGTTTAATTTCGGGCCGACTTCGAGACAGTCATTCAGCGAAGCGGTTTCGAACGCGTGTGAAGATGCATCGTAAACAATACGAATTTTTGTCGTTTCGCTATTCTCTCTTATTACAGCTCTGTGTGGCATGTAATAAACGAGTTTACCTTTTTTCATAATGCCGTTTTCAAGTTGCTCTTTAATAATTGAATTGTACTCTTTCAAAATAATGGGCTGCTTACGTAGGTTAAAGAGTAAATTCGAAGTGCGTTTGGAGGCGACTGAGTAGTTATCTGGGAGATTAGATGTGTCTAACTTCCACGGCAATGCAACAGAGTAGCAACCGTTTGCGTAGGTCGTAGTTTCCTCAAAGTTTTTTTGTATATCCTCCTTCGAGTGGCATTCAGGTTCGTTTTCCACGATACCAAAGGACTCCAATTCCCAGAACTTGCGAAGTTCACTCGATAGTTTATCATCTTGCTTCTCTTCAACTTTAACACGCATAATCGCCACAGTGTTAATGCTGCTCGCTCGTGAAGCGACTTCTACTGGACCTTGTAAAGTCCATCCAAATGTTGTTTCCAGTGCGGTTAGGAAACTTCCGATGCGTTCGGATCTTCCGCTTGCTATCGCCCATAGACAGTCTGCTCCAATTAGTACGTCAACTGCGTGCGAGTCTCGAGTATTGTTGTTAGCTAACGCTGCGTCGGCCAATAGAAAGCCTCTTCTTTGGAATTCTTCGGATATATCGGGTCCTGGAAGTGAGAACATCGAGCCACAGATTTCGGGGGCTTCGTACGCTTCGATTATCACACTTTGTTTTGGATCGTGACGGCTTCTCAACTGCAGTCGTACTCTCCTTCTTTTCACTTTTTCTGGTCTCGTACTACCAAAACTGCTCAGCTCCAGATGGTCTTCGCTCACGATTTCAAGCCCAAGTTGTCTCGAAATACTTTCTTTGATGAACGTATCATGACTACCATTGTCAAGAAGGCAGCGCACTGGTAAATCTCCTTTATATCCTGGTTTCTGAGCTATGGCTAGAGCTGTTTGTAGTAAGACCACTTCTTTTCGGCTACTCGTGACCGCGGCGGACAATTGAGTTATTTCCTTCTCTCTCGTTAAATCTGATTGCGAGACTGGTCTTGAATCACTTTGCGTTTGTAATTTTTCATCAGCTTTGTTTTCAACTTCTTCACAGAGGCTTGTATGATGACGACGGTTACATTTTCTGCAACTTCTAGCGTTCATCCTACATTCTCTGGCTTGATGATTTTCCCTCAGACACACGAAACATCGTCTCTTACGAACTAGAATGCTCTTCTTGTCTTTAACAGTAAGATTATCGCACTCCATAGTAGAGTGATTAGTTTGTTCACAATAAAGGCAGGGTCTTCTCTCGACACCTGTGGTTAAGGCGGCGGCACTCGAAGGGTTTTGGTTGTATCCGATTTCTTTCCGAAAGTTGCGACAGTGCGGCGGTTGCGTATGTGTCGTTTTCCAACGCGTATTCAGCGGATGCGTATTGTGAGATTGCGGTTTCTCTGGTTCAGCTGATTTCCCAAGAACGAGGGCCCGTTCTCTACTTGCGATTTCTTTTTGTAGAAAATTCAATAAATCTTCTACTTTTAGAAGCTCTTCACCAGCGTGGTGTCGACTGAAGGCTAGTGTGATGTCTTCGGGCAATCGTTGTGTAATTATAGGACAGAGGAGGCTCCCATATGACTCATCAATAACTCCGAGAGATTTCAGACTTCTCACTTGTACTTGGCAACTGTCGTACATCTTCCTGAGGCCAGCGATGTCGTTTGATCTTCTCACACTTGGCAGGTTTAATAAAGCGTTCATGTGCTCGCTAATTATTAGGTCCTTGCGTCCAAATCTCTCCTGCAGTACGGCGACAGCGTTGTCGTAGTTTTCTTCCGTTAGTGATAGCCCTTCGACGGCTCTTAAAGCGGCTCCCTCCAAATACGATAGTAGATAACTATATTTATTTCTTTTCGATATACCCTCAGCGTTGTGGATGACGTTTTCGAAGTGTGTCCAAAATGATTGCCACTCACTAATAGTTCCGTTAAAATGACGAACTTCCAGCTTCGGGAGTTTGACTGTTGTTGTTGGTGCGATCGGAGGGTTAGGTCTTACCCTCCTGCTCGATCCGCTCGCGGTGCTATCATCATCCGAATCACTGCTATTTGAATCGTTGAACTGACGACGAATACGACGCTCATCCTTCTTCTTCCGTTCCACCAAACGTTTCGCTCGTACAATAATAATAATAAATCTGCATAGATACGATTTACATCTCATATGTCAGGAGATTGGTCATTTTAAGGAACAGACACTCGACTGTATTCCTTCCACTAGCGAAAATTATATTTCTCTGAAACTAGGTAAATATATTTTATTGTGAATTTAACCTTAACATTAATTTTATTGTTTTTTAGGGAGATTTCGGTTTTTAGACTCTTATCGATTTCTAAGTGATAGCCTCGATGCTCTAGTATCTAATCTCGTTTTGGAAGGAGCCAGTAAATTCCAGATTTTTAAGAAATATTTTGAAAGTGAGAAAGTTCAACTGCTTTTGCGGAAGGGGGTCTACCCGTACGAGTATATGGACGATGAAAAGAAATTTGACGAGACGATGCTGCCACCTAGAGAAGCGTTTTTCAGTTCATTGAAAAATCAAAATATTTTAGAATCTGATTATTTACACGCCCAAAATGTTTGGACAGCGTTTAATATTCAAACATTAGGTAAAATTACAATAGTATAAATATTTCAAATCTCTTAAACTCGGTTTTCGTAGGAGAATACACCGACCTCTTAGCCGACGTTTTTGAAAATTTTAGAACATTATCTATAACTCATTATAAACTAGATCCCGCTCACGCTTAGTAGTAGGAAACTAAAACTTAGCGCTTTTATTTCCAAGATGGCCGCCAAGATGGCCGCCAAAACAACCCCCCACCCCCCAAAAATATTTTCAAAAACAAAAATTTTTGTCCTTGGAAAATCGAAAAACATATTTTTGTTTTCAAATTTCACCTTGAAGATGATCTTTGACCTCGACGCCTGACACCTGTCCACAACCACTAAGCCTCGGTCTATCAAATCAACAAGTTTGGTCACGATCGGACAAGGTCGAACCGAGATATCGGCGGTAATATGTAACCCCACCAGTAGAGAATAACTAAATATGAACATGTAAATCCAAGATGGCCGCCAAGATGGCCGACAAAACAACCCCCCCCCCCACCCCCAAAAATATTTTCAAAAACAAAATTTTTGTCCTTGGAAAAATATGAACATAATATTTTGTTTTCAATCTCAAATTTCACCTTGAAGATGATCCTTGACCTCGACGCCTGACACCTGTCTACAACCACTAAGCCTCGGTCTATCACCCCAACAAGTTGGGACACGATCGGACAAGGTCGAAGCGAGATATCGGCGGTAATATGTGACCCCACCAAATACCTACGTTAATTAACTTTTGGTGTCACTTTTTTCGTTTTTTCGTTTTTTCGCCATTTAAAATGCTAATTAGTTATTTGCGAGATGGGGAAACCTTCGCTTTATATCCTTGGCAACGTTTGGCCACACCCAATCACGTAATATCCAACTTACCCCTGTTGAAAATTAAACTTTATTTACTTTTTGGAAATAAATAAATAAACAATCAATACATAGTTTGCATCCCTACGTCATCAATGACGCAGTTCCAAGTATAGATATAAGAACCAAGAATAAATATTTAATTTGAGCTAGAATGAACTATGCCGCCATTTTTGCCGGTGTAGATTTCTTAGTAAAACGGGAGGGTTAACAGTTTCAATCGTCTGTTTGCGGATTTTAATTATTTTCAAATGATTAAGAAATTAGTTTCACGTTAAAAATGGTTATCTGCCTGGTTAAAAATTGTTCGAGTAGTTCAATTACCAAGGGAGAGCGAAAATTGTTTATTTTATTCGATAGCGAAGGTAATTGTAAAAAGGATGACTGCAAAGGCTTAACTTTGATAAGCTTTGTCAACTCCTTTTCGTAGATATTTCTGTCGTAATTTGATATTTTATTTAAATAACCCGGCCTTAGAATCTTATCTGACTTTGTTTAGGGCCCATTTAAAATTTGAAAGCATAAATCTAATTAGTTTTGTAGCTGGGACGAGATTACCAACAAAATGGTTACCTATTTAGTAGCTACGCGCGAAATGGTTTGAATTTTTGATCGCCCTCCCAGTTTCCTTGGAGACCATAGGCCCCTCCCTTCGGTGCAAACTATGTATACACATTTTAAAACAAATTAAAATGGGGCTGGTCAATATCCGCCCGAGATATAGCCCCTTATGTATAACCCGGGTCGAAATAAAATACAATTTAACTTACCCTGTCGAAATAAAATACATATTTTAAAACACAACAAATTGCAATAGGCCTGATTGGTCAATATCCGACCAATAACTTATGTTTTACCCCTGTTGAAATGAAACTTTATTTACTTTTGGAGATAAATAAATAATACAATAACGACATAATAAAAAATCAATACATATTTTAAAAACACAACAAATTACAATGAATAAAAGCGGTATTTATTTAAGTAATTGTTTGTTTTTATTTAAATAATAGGCTTATTCACTTTCAATTATTTAAACATTTTGCCATTTCTATTAAACTATTAGTTATTTAAATAAATATTGAAATATAGCCGAGCTTATTTTATTCATGGAAAAAAATTAATCGACTGCCGAGCACTAACTTTTGCAACTCGAAAGACTATAATTTTACACAAATGGATGGCTGGTTAATTTTTAATAGTAAAATAATATATTCTAAAGTTGGAAAATCATTTTTAAGTCACATAATCAATAAGAATTCCAAAACCATTTATTTAAAATAAATAAAAAATAATTAACTTTTTTAAATTAAAAATAGCAACATTGTAAATAGAATTTTCTCTGACTAAACACAGTGAACGAACGGGTGTTTAACGGTGGCTAAATTAAAACAACATTAAGTTTAATAATTTTAATTATTTTCAAAATTAAACATTACTTACTTTGATTTATAAGTTTATTTTTCTGATGAACAAAGTTACCAGAAACACGCAAAGCCATCGTACAAGACACGGTATATGAAATTCTGCCGGATTGCGAGCTATAACTGGTTCAACATTCTAAAACTGATTTTATAACCACACCCTAATTATCGTCATGCGTAGAATTTATCAACTCATTACAACCTTGTAAAACTAGTTTGGATTTTTCAACAATTTTCTAACAAACGATAAAATTATAAACGCAGATCACGTTTCACAAGGAAACATTCAACAGAGCCAGTGAGAAGAAAAAACTGGTTTTTACAAACAACCGCTAGATATTAATAAAATATCAATTAATAAATCCTCTAATTTGAAAAAAATTGTAAATAAAAATGAATGGTTTTAGAAACAAAGCTTATTGACAATTTACTTTTTGAAGATAATTGTTTATATTACTTAACAACTATTAATAATAATAGTAATAATAATAATAATACTTCTTTCGCAAAAGACTAAATGTATTGGCTACCAGGATATTGCAATAAATAAGATAAAAAAATTTACACCAATAAAATTATTTTTTAAACAATTGCAAATTAAATTATAAAATTAATAAGCATTTTAAAAATAAGACAATCTCAAAATATGTACAAACTAGCCTATTTAATTAAGAGATAATTAGTAATATGAAAAAAATTAAAGGTTGTAAAAATAGAACATTAAAAAAATTATAAATATTATTAGGATACAATTAAATATATTTATATTTACCTTAATCCGTAGAAGATATTTCTTTACTACGAAATTAGGTATCAGGTTTGAAATTCGGGCTAAAACTTGTAATTGTTAATTAGTATAATTAAATAAATATAATGATAAATATTAACTAACAAATTATTTGATATTATGATGTTGTAATGTGTTTACGTTGTTAAAAGAGCGGTTTTTATGCTGAATTTCCCTACACATTTGAACAACAGCATCATTGCTAATAATGGAATGGATTTGGTTTTGAATATAAAAATGTTTTTAAATTTAATTGTTTTCTTAATTTTACATTAACTGTGGAATTCAAAATAGAAATATTAATTGCAGAAGCATGTTCCTTAAAAAAGAGGATATTTAAATCTATTTTTTTAATTTTAAACCTTAATTAACGTGTCATTATTAATTCTGTTTAATTCACAATGCGCTTCTGATTTGATCTGTCTGTTTTAAAATTTAAATATTCAGTTTTTCATGTTTGCAGATTGAATTTCGTCAAATAAAATTAAAAAAATACTGGTAGAGATAAAAATATTAAATTAAAATTGATAAAAAGTAAATTAAACCTTATAAAGAATCTGGAGACTTTAGTTGATTGAAGAGTAGGTTGGTTTCTTCGTAGTACACCTCTGACAGGTGGCTCAAAAGTTCTTCCTCTTCTAGCAAAACGTATTCAATTAATATTTCACACATGTTTTCAATATTAATATAAAATTACTCTTTCGTGTTTATAATTTCAATTCTTAAATTACACAACTTAACAATAAAGAACCGATATCATATTAGTGTTCTTTTCGGAAATGTGGTACTGTAGAACTCAGGATTAAACTTTTTAAAGGCTTAGACTACACTACAGTAAAACCCAAAATTTATTAATAGGGCGTGAATCACCAGATATTATCTATCACACAGATAACACTTCTATTTTTTCGAGTTAAAAGTATAAGAAATAAAAGGTAATTGCCATGGTACATACATACGTCTTATTTTATTTATTATTTATTTATTTATGGTTATTTACTGTTTATTGCTTTGAAAAGCAAGTTTTCTAAAACCACCTCAATTTGTCAACCATTGGATAAAATATTTATTTGAACCGTGTTGTATTTAATAACATTTTTACATAATTTCACCGCTAGGTTTAATTATGGATTCATATTGTACCCGATTAATGTTTTTATTGCATTTATCAGAATTACGTTAACATAACATGAAATATTTGACTTGATTTCATATTGTCTCGGATATATTTTAGAATAAAATGTTTTAATTTTTATTAATTTTGTGTAAAACATTATGGATTCATATTTTACCCGATTAATGTTTTATTGCATTTATAACATGAAATATTTGACTTTATTCCATATTGTCTTCACGCGTACGGATATTTTTTTAGTATAACAAATTTGTATTTGTATTATTTTTGTTTAAAACATTTGCAGTTAAGGATATAAAAACAGATATAATTGGATTGAAAATATTGCAAGATAGTTGGAAGAGAGCAGAAAACTAGAAAGCGTGTTTACAAAAGGTTCTTTTAAACGTAACTTAGTACATTAATTAAGTATTTTTAAATATTTGAATATTGGAATTGTATTTTGTTGCATTAAAAGTAGAGTTTAGATGTTTTTCTATTATTTTTCTATGTATTTGGATATCTGAAATATATTTTAACCGATTTAAAGTAGAGTTAAGACATTTTTGTAATATTTTCTATGTATTTGCGTATTGGAAAAGTATTTTAACGTATTAAACGCCAAATTTAGGTGTTTTTGTACTATTGTTCCACCTATATTTGCGCATTGAAATATATTCTAACGTGATGAACGTAGAGCATTTTCCGACCTTTATTTACACATTGGAAAGTTAATTTATCGTATTAAAGTTGATTAAAGAGTTTTTATAGTATCTTTCTGACTATATTTGTGTGTAAAAATTTAATTTTACCGTATTTAAAATATAGATAAGTGGTTTTTGTCTTATTTTTATAACTATATTTACATATTAAACATTTTTTTAATTTTAATTTTCCTATTTACAACACTATCTTTAATATATAAGTTTATTCCTAAATTTATAAGCTTGTTACAATTGACATATCATTTTCGACTAATCTTACAAAAATTCTTTAAGAAATAATATTTGTAATAGGAAAACCGTGGATGTTAAATTACTTGAAATACCGTAAGCCTATGTAGTATTTTTCTACATATATTGGCATTTCGGAAATATATTTTAACGTATTGAATGTAGAGTATAGAGATTGTTGCAGTATTTTTCTTCCTACGTGACTACACCAGAAACGTCAATGTTATTCTCCTTATTAATCAAGCCGACCCTGAACATATGTTTTACACTTTGTTCTACGACGTTTTAACATAAACCATTTCAATACATTCTTAACTTATTCCATACGCTATTTAAAACACATGAGATAAAGATAACGAGGAAACAAGTTGACTCTGAACAAATATGTTTTACTCTACGGGAAGGATGTTGTAAGATTAAATTCATAATGGTTAATGTGAAGTATTTTTCTACCTTTTTTGGTATTTCTTTATCTATATATGTGTATCGGAAATGTGTTTTAAAGAATCGAACGTAGAGTAAAGAGTTTTTTTTTTAGTATTTTCTGTCTATATTTGCGTATCGGAGTTGTGTTATGTAGAAGAAGAAGGAATTTTTATATTATTATTCTACCTATTAACATATCGGAAATTTATTTTATAAAATTTAAAAAGGGATTTTAGTAGTATTTTTCTATTTATATTTTAATATTTGAAATGTATTTTAAAGTATTAAAAGCAGAATAAAGTTTCATAAGAATTAATCTTTCTCACAAGTTTTACCCATCATACATACATCTAATCTGGAATTTATGTTTAACAAATGGATGAATTCGTGTTTACAAAAGGTTCTTTTAAACGTAACTTAGTGCATTAATTAAGTATTTTTTTAAATTTGAATATCAGAGTTTTTTTTATTTTAAAGTGTAATACCTAGAAGGATGTAAGACAATTTTTCCGAAAAAATAATAACAATTTTACAAGTATATTTAATTTCAGCTTCCGAGTTGAAAATTATCTTATAACTGTATTATTCATTTTGAATTTTTGTTTAAAAACAAAATTTGGAAAAAAGTTATGTTATCAATTTTATTCAAATAAGCAACACTCGTTAGTTGTAAACTAGATTAAGTGTTAAAAACTAAAACCCAAAATTTGTTAGTAAACCATGATTTCCAAAAATTTACATATCAACCTCACAGAATGCTAAGCTTATCAGACAGTAAAGAGAGTCATAAAATCGATTGATTTAAAAGTTATTATAAATCCTACAAAATAAAGGTGTTTCGGATAGTTAAATTGTTCTCTTGGTAATTTGTATGATCGCTTACATGTATCGACTCCATTTTTTAAATTTCAATTAATTTAGTTTTTCATGATATTTATTATAAAGAAAAAATATCCAAAATAATGCAATAAAACCTTTAAATAATATTTTACCTCCGCTAATCTCGTAATGAGATTTTATCAAACCGCAAAATCTTCGTCACGAAATTTAAAAAAATATATAAAATATTAAGAAATGAAACATCTACATTTTAAGCAAAAAAATAAAATATTGTATCTATCTTCGGGGCAAACGTTTCTAATATTACGCAAACATTTAAAAAATTTCTTGTGGTTTCGGGCTACTATTTTTTGCATTGTAACACATTTTTCGTATACAGTACCTGTTTATTTATTTGATCTGCTTTAAAATACTAATTGTCTGATTATTATAGGACAAGAAAATTTACACTTATACGAAATGTTTATTATATTTTCTACAAAAGCATGTTTGGATGTATTATGTAATAATCGTATGATTAAATCTTATAAGAATTATCGCGATGTTTAGTGTTATTTAAAACTTTGAATGCTTGAATTAGTAAAATATTTCAAACCAGGCAAGAATAAGTTCCACTTAACCGAGCGAAGAGTATATGAATCGCAAAACACATTCTAGCCGGGGGCCACACTATTAATGGATAGGTAATTAACTTCTAGTAGTTTTACCTGTGGGTAAAAGTGATGAAAATGTAGTCAATCGAACCTGTGGTAAAACTGGGGTGTTATCATGTTGCCGAGCTTGTTCACCTTGGTATTAGGTATTATTTTTACGGTCTGTTATTGAACGTTCACAATTCACTTCTCTGTGATTCAATAGGATTTATTGACCATCACCTTGATTAATGTGTTACAATTATTACAATCAGTTTAATTTATTCCGATAGTTGGATTTACCACATACTATACAAATAATCCTTTAAAGTTGATCATAGCAAATTTAACATATTAATAATGGTGTCCTAGGTAAAATATTTACATGCCAAAAGAACATTATTAGATAAATAGACCGAGCTTAAAGACCATTTTCAATATAATAATATATCAAATGGGCTTTGAATTTTAAAATGTAAAATATATTATAACAGATTTGACATACTATGAATTACATTATTTTTGCGGTATTTATGAAGATTATAGTAGAATATCGCATTAGGAAACATTTCCATAATTTTAGTTTTAATGTAGTATGCAATTGTCAATTTAAAAGTAACAGTCCATCAGTTTGATATTTAAGAACATTTTGCAAATTATGTGATTATTAAATTTTAGAATCATTCCAGGTGAGATAATATTAAATTATTTTAGAATAAAGTCTTTATCTTTCAAGATTTACTGGTTCTATTAAATAACATGGAACAATGACAACATTTTTATCATCAGAGTAAATCAATCCTATTTCTTTTGAACGAAATTGTGCACCGTTTTTGCAAAATAGCGCAAATTAATGTATCTTTTGTTGCGATAAATTCTATATTATTAGTGATTTGAAGAAAAAACCCATGGACAATTTCATATAAAATGGGTAAATTTGAATACATTTCGGCTAAATAATATTAAATTGGGTAAGTTCTTATATTATTGGATTAACTGAAATTATTATGATTGACTTGATAATAAATTGAAAACATACATTTTGGTAAATGCTTGTATCTTGGGTTAATTGAAATAAATAAATTTAGTAGAAACAACATTGTCTACATTTATATAAATTTTAAGAAATTCAAATGTTATTTTTTATTTGAATAATTTTTGGTAAATTCCAATGATATTGCGTAATTAATATCATTTTGTTTAGTTTTTTAATTTTGACTAAGTTCAATTTACTAAGTGTAAGTTCATTTATCATTGGGTGGTGCCTCAGGTATTAACTTAGGTGATTATTATTATTAATGGGAATAATATCGATACATTTATTATCTAATTAAAATAAATATTGGGTAAATTTATGTAATGTTTTTGTAAATAGATGATTGCTTGCAACGAACAAATAGACCGAATTATTGAAGAATAACTACGGATTTTATCGGAACATGAGGTATTTGGTGGCAGGTGTTTTGAAAACAAATGGCATTAACTAGCTCAAAAACAGGTAGCTGATTTAAACAGCCCTATAATATTACAAATCTTTGTAAAACTTTAGTTTTGGGAAATACCGCTAGAAGACGCCAGTCACATTTAACCATCATGTGATACGAGTGACTACAGCAACTTTTCTTGATTTTTATAATCATCCAGCATTTATCAACGAATCTTTTCCGATGACTGACAGTCAGTAAAATACGTAAAAAATACATTTTGAAAGTAAAAGGATAAAGAGTTTCAACTCAAATTTTAAGGCAACCCTTTTTAAATGTAAACGAGTTGGCAGTTGTAGAAAGGGTGATCATCCTTTACTAATTCATATACAGCGGTATCCGAATTGCAAATATGTTCAGGATGAATCTACAGAAAATGTTCCCGTGCTACGCATAACGAACAATCCTTGGGAATTTAAGCCCAATGCGATCTGAATTCGTACGAATACAATCGTTTAAAAATTTCCCGCAAAATATTACCCGAGATGTAAATTTGTTTTAAAGCAGAACTGTGGTAATATACCGGGCGAGTATCGTTCAAATCAAAAACCCTATTCTAGCTTAAACGAGAAGGTTTTGGTCTATTGTTTAATTAATAATTTAATTAACAGTCTAGATCGAAGGAAATCTAAACCATTTTGTAGCATTTTATAATGAATTTTTTAGCAAAATATCGGTCGATCGAGTACTATAAAAAATATTATTTAGTTAACATTTAAATTAAAACAAAAGATAAAATAAATATTAAATTGTTTGTAATTTAGACTAAAAATATTACGTTGAATAATAAAAAAAAGGTAGTATGAGTTTGAAAGACTTTTATTTTTGAACATGTTTTCAATACTTATAATTGTTTCTAAAACACTTTTTAAATATTGTACGTCATTTAAACAATGATCCATTAATTCCCTTACGTCAAATGGGCAATAACCTATAAATTGATCCAAAAAATCTTCTTCCTCTTGATAATCCTGTGAAATACGAAAGGCAGCGTAGATTTCTACGAAATCACAGAGTGCTTCTCGCTAATATAAATCAAAACAAATTAACGATGTTTCGTGTAATGAAATTGATTTCTTACTATTTTGTATGATCGCTTAAATGTATCGGCTCTTTCCGAAAAAATTGATACTGTTACAACTAGTCGACTGTCCGACCTAAATTTTAAAGATACTACAACAACAAAAAAAACAATTTTAAAACAATATAAGTTATTTTAAAAATACACAATTTTTGCCGAGTTAATTAGAAATTCAACGTAACGGCTATAAAACACAGTAAATTTAGTTCTAGCTAGATCGAATAAAACGTGTAGGAATGTTTTAATAGAGAGCGTTTCTCACCGTTCTTCCTTATCGTAAGGTTTTTTCTCCCGGTATACCCTGGAGTTGGTGCGCGTAACGTTTTCCCTCACGCTAAGATAGCCCGCCGGCTAAGACAGTTTGGGGAAACTCCGCCTTGATGAGGGTTGTTTTATCTGATTGTTTAGTATGTAATAGTATTATGTAAATTTATAACATAAAACTCAAAAATGAATAATACAATGTTATAAAATAATTTTCAACTCTGAACCTGAAATTAAATATGTTTGTAAAAAATTGTTATAATTTGTTTTTAAATTATCTTACATCCTTCTAGCTGTCACACTCTAAAATAAAAACTCTGATTTAAAATTAAAAACTTTTATTAATATTTTACAACATTTTTTGTTGACACAAAGGAACTATCGTTAACAACATTTAACACGCTATCTATAAAAACCACTAAATCGTCTATCACCTTTAAGAACCCAGTTTTTGGGGCTCCTTCCAAAAGCATTTCGTGAGAATTATGCTCTTTTTGAAAATATATCATTCTTTGTGCAATTAAATCCATTTCAAGATTTCGATTTAGATTTTTCAATTCTTTATTTAAATGTTTAATCAGTTCATAATCCTTAAACGGTTCCTTATTTTCTTTATAAGTCATTATTCGCCAACAAAAATCAAAGCGAAACTAGTTGGTATAGAAAGCGATGTGGTTTGTTTTTTCTAACAGACCACGTAATATAAACTACATTAACAACCCCGATTTTAAACAGGTTACACAAAAATATTTTATCGTTACACCTTGAAATAAAAATTATAAATAAAAAGTTTTTTAACTTTTTTTTGTGATATTATTTTACATTTCCAATTTGGCAAGAATAAATGGACACAAATGAATCTGATTACCGCGAACTATTAACGGTACATCACAATCTTTCCGTCTTTCAACAATTAAACCGTAGAAAGGGCGAAAAAGCTACTAAACTTGGAGATACTTATTTTATCAATAATTATATTCATCAAACAATCATAGTAGGGATGATCTGATTTAGAAAGAATTGGTCATATATACCCAGTTAATTTTTTAATCGGAATTGTATTTATACATTGTTGTTTTCTTGTAATAAAATTATATTAACTCTATCTTAACAAATTCTATATATAATCATATATACCAATATTTGTTTATATAAAAAATTAAATAAAACATTTTTTAACTGTTGGTTAAATATTTATTTAATTATTTTACATAAATTAAATTATAAACATTAAGTTGTGTTAGTTGGTTGAACCGAACCCATGACATCCTCTTTCCGTTTCTTTAAATTTCTGTTTAATAACAAGAAATAGTATATTATGTCAAAACTTTAGGTAAAGTCTTGGTTAAACATACTTCACACTCTACTACTGATGGATAAAATATTCTCTCACAAATCAATTGCGCTATTTTATCACCTCTTAAAATTTTATAATCAACTTTCCCATGATTGATTAAAACAATACCAATTGGTCCAGTATAGTCTATGTCAATAACTCCGGCTAAAACATCAATTCCGTAATGAAGGGCCAAACCACTGCGAGGAGCTTTTTAAACATGGTAAATTAAGAACTCATTTCTTAAATTTTTACAACATTTTGAAAAATTTTACCAATACGACCATAGGTGTTTTCGGGAAGTAAAATTTTTAAATCTGTTTCTATTAACATCCTGTTTCCAGAAACCAATATATAATCATATGCAGATTTTAAATCTAAGCCTGCTGAAAATTTGGTTGCGCGAACTGGATCGAAAGCATTCTTTGATATTTTTACAAATTTTATTTCCATTTAAATCTAGTTCACTTTTATGTAAGAAAAATGTTCAAACACTTGTCTTATTTGAACTACGTCCCCGGAACGAAACAAATTTGTCAGTCAGTGTGCTTTCCTACCATGGAAAATGTCACCTTTTTATACAGAATGTGACTGTATGTGTAATACTATTAACCGTAATTTTTTTAATCTGACAACGCCCTATTTTTATAGAAAAGAATACGCATATCTAAAAAAGATAATTAACATTTAACTATACTTAATGTATAATATATCCAAGGTAAGTTTTATAATTTAAAAAATAAGTATAGTTCATTTTTGTTTTAAATTTGAAATCACCCTTTTAATATGTTTAAAGGATATGTATTTACGAGAATGATGAATTATAATTTACGTTTGATATTAAGTTAGAAGGTTACACCTATTATTTATAATTACAATTAATTATTTTTGAGACATAGATATTTGATTAATCATTTCTAGAAATGTTTTTTAAATATGTTACAGTATTAAAAAACTGCACCTTGACACAAATTAGATCAATATTTTTATCTCTCAGCATTCTAATTTAAATTCTTTACTAATTTATATATTTATATTTATCTCACAAAATAAATAAAAACTTGAGAATTTATCTTCAATTAGTTAATAGCAAGATATTTTTGGTTAAAACAGTTATAAGTAAATAGATATATTACCTCATTTTTTAGTTAAGAAGAAAAACTTCTACGAAATAATGTAATTATAAATATTTTTAATTATATCGTTTTTTCTAGTTTTTTACAACCATTATTTTTTTCATATTCCTAATAATTGGATGGTTTATTTTGTACAGATTTTTGGAATTGAATTATTATTAAAATCTTTATAAATTGTATAATTTATTTTGTAATTCTTCGCAAAAAATGATTTTATTCGAGTAAAATTTTATTTATTTTAATCTAATTAAGTGGTTTGTACTAGGATGGTATTCGTTACATATAGACTTTCTGTGGTCGCCTACAAATTTTGTCTTTGGCAAAATAAATATTATTAAATATTATAAAAAATTGTATCTTCAAAAGTAAATTGTTATTGAATTTTGTTTGAAAGAAATCTTACGTAGGAAAATAATAACAGTGGATTTTATAGAAAACGATTTATTTACATGTTTTAAATCATTTTACAAGTTTTTTCAAGATTTTGTAATACTTTAATAGAAGTTTCCGCATTGTTGGGAATTAAAATTTGATTATTTTTACAATATTCTTCAAAATAAATAAGTGCTTCCAACTGATTATCGCTCGGCATTTTCAAATCGTTTGTAAGTACAGGATTAGACTCCATTAAAGAATCCAATGTTTCTTCAGCCATGTTAAGAATATTAGAATCTATACTTTCTTCTTTACTAGTTGGTTCAACATTTGAGTTCAAAGGTTGAATCTTACCGTAGATTACTAATTCATCGTACCATTCTTGATTTTTTACGTTAAACTCGTTCAAATAATCAATAATTTGGTCGTCTAATATTTCTTCTTCGCTTGTGTATTTCGGTTGATTTGAATGAAGACAATCGCAAACATCAATATTAAGAAGTGTTTTATTAGAATAACTAGATGTCAAATGGTTCATCAGATGCATCTTAAAAACTCTTCGTTCCAGAAATAAAGCTTGACAAACCCAGCATTTAACACTAAATTTAAAACTATCTATAAAATCAAACGCGTGTTTTCGACATGGCTGGTCAAAATAACATTCATTATCAACTAGTGAATCGCATTTAAATTCTGGTTTCCCCATAAATAACTTCATTTTTTTAACTTTTAAAGAGGGCGATTTTTGAGACATCTCGCGTTTTCCCATTTCAACTGTGATATAATAAAAAAAAATTACTCGCAATTAGGTTTTACATTGATATTATACAACTCAACAAATAACTTATATTTTGAAAAATATTAAATTCCTCAAGGTTAGCAGGTTTGTGTATTGATGTGGGGAAAGCACATTCCAACGATACAAACACCCTTTTAATATATAAAAAGTACATGTATTTACGATAAATTTGTATTATAATTATCGTTTAATAAGGTTGAAAATAATTACAAAATATAAATTATTTTTGAAACATAATTATTTGATTAATTATTTCTAAAGGTGATTTTAAATATACTATATTATGAAAAAAGATTTTACCTTGACTTATTTTTATATAACCTGAAATCTTCGGGGTTTTTAATTTATGATAATATTAATATCTACACATACATAATTTGTATAAAAACTTGAATTATACCTTTAATCATTAGAAATATATTCGCCGTGTAAACGAGAGAGTTGAATATTAAGAAATACAGTTTTTCTTCAATTTTGGAAATAAAAGTATGTTATTTAGTAATTTTAATATTCTTTAATTATATTTTTTAATTATTTCTTCATTTTATATAGTGGACGAGAGTTCTTGCAAAAATTTGTTAGAAAGAGGTTCTGTTAAAGTACAAAAAGATGGTTTTATTTGTTGTCCTTATTGTTTTGGATATACTGAGTCGTTAGAAACATATGGTGGACTCCTGTATTATTGTTGTAGTAAACAATGTCGATTTTACTACCAACCTGTTGTTTTTAGACAAGGCAATTGTTTATCAATGATAATTCCATCGGATGCATTATTAATCTTTCCTCAACATTTAATTTGTATAATATGTGGTGTAAGAGGAAATAGAAGACGTTCGAGAGATACAGATTGTATAGAATCCGAATATAGTTCGGTATGTATTTATCCTCGATCTAAAAAAAACACTGTGTATAAAATGAAATAAATCTTTTTTTTATAAATATTTCTTGTATTATATAGAGAAAAGTTATATAAACAACAGAGCAATACAAAATAAAATTTAATTTTTTGAAAAAAACCGTTTTTTAATTCACATTAAATATATACAACGTTTGTTAGAGCAACCAGTTTTTTTTTCTCACTGGCTCTGTGGAATGTCTCCTGGCAAAACGTGATCTGCGTTTATAATTTTATTGATTAATTCAATCTGGCGCGGAAATGCGAAAGTTGGGAAAAAATAGAGTAGGATCAATAATACCAGATGTTAATAAACATTTTTGCGTTTAATTGATATAATTAGTCAATTGTTGAAAAATCCAAACTAGTTTTAGAAGGCTGTAACTGTAGTTGATAACGTTTACACGTGACGATAATTAAGGGTGGGTATCAAATCAGTTTTACAAGGTTACATTAGAATGTTGAACCAGTTATAGCTCGCAATCCGGCAGAATTTCATATACCGTGTCTTGTACGATGGCTTTGCGTGTTTCTGGTAACTTTGTTCATCAGAAAAATAAACTTATAAATCAAAGTAAGTAATGTTTCATTTTGAAAATAATTAAAATTATTAAACTTAATGTTGTTTTAATTTAGCCACCGTTAAACACCCGTTCGTTTACTGTGTATAGTCAGAGAAAATTCTATTTACAATGTTGCTATTTTTAATTTAATTATTATTATTTTTTATTTATTTTCAATAAATGGTTTTTGGAATTCTTATTGATTATGTAACTTAAAAATGTTTTTCCAACTTTAGAATATATTATTTTACTATTAAAAATTAACCAGCCATCCATTTGTGTAAAATTATAGCCTTTCGAGTTGCAAAAGTTAGTGCTCGGCAGTAGATTAATCCATGAATAAAATAAGCTCGGCTATATTTCAATATTTATTTAAATAACTAATAGTTTAATAAAAATTGCAAAATGTTTAAATAATTGAAAGTGAATAAGACTATTATTTAAATAAAAACAAACAATTACTTAAAAAAATACCGCTTTTATTCATTGTAATTTGTTGTGTTTTTAAAATATGTATTGATTGTTTATTATGTCGTTATTGTATTATTTATTTATCTCCAAAAGTAAATAAAGTTTCATTTCAACAGGGGTAAAACATAAGTTATTGGGCGGATATTGACCAGCCCCATTGTAATTTGTTTTAAAATGTGTATTTTATTTCGACAGGGGTAAGTTAAATTGTATTTTATTTCGACCGGGGTTATACATAAGGGGCTATATCTCGGGCGGATATTGACCAGCCCCATTGTAATTTGTTTAAAATGTGTATACATAGTTTGCACCGAAGGGAGGGGCCTATGGTCTCCAAGGAAACTGGGAGGGCGATCAAAAATTCAAACCATTTCGCGCGTAGCTACTAAATAGGTAGCCATTTTGTTGGTAATCTCGTCAAAGCGACAAAACTAATTAGATTTATGCTTTCAAATTTTAAATGAGCCCTAAACAAAGTCAGATAAGATTCTAAGGCCGGGTTATTTAAATAAAATATCAAATTACGACAGAAATATCTACGAAAAGAAGTTGACAAAGCTTATCAAAGTTAGGCCTTTGCGGTCATCCTTTTTACAATTACCTTCGCTATCGAATAAAATAAACAATTTTCGCTCTCCCTTGGTAATTGAACTACTCGAACAATTTTTAACCAGGCAGATAACCATTTTAACGTGAAACTAATTTCTTAATCATTTGAAAATAATTAAAATCCGCAAACAGACGATTGAAACTGTTAACCCTCCCGTTTTACTAAGAAATCTACACCGGCAAAATGGAGGCATAGTTCATTCTAGCTCAAATTAAATATTTATTCTTGGTTCTTATATCTATACTTGGAACTGCGTCATTGATGACGTAGGGATGCAAACTATGTATTGATTGTTTATTTATTTATTTCCAAAAAGTAAATAAAGTTTAATTTCAACAGGGGTAAGTAGGATATCACGTGATTGGCTGTGGCCAAAAGTTGCCAAGGGTATAAAGCGAAGGTCGCGAATTCGTTTCCCCATCTCCCAAATAACTAATTAGCATTTTAAACGGCGAAAAAACGAAAAAAACGAAAAAACGATATCAGAAGTAAATTAACATAAGTATTTGGTGGGGTCACATATTACCGCCGATATCTCAGGTCGACCTTGTCCGATCGTGACCAAACTTGTTGATTTGATAGACCGAGGCTTAGTGGTTGTTGACAGTGTTCGAGCGTCGAGGTCAAAGATTATCTTCAAGGTGAAATTGAAAACAAAAATATTTTCGATTTTTCCAAGGACAAAAATTTTTTTGGAAAATATTTTGGGGGGGTTGTTTTGGCGGCCATCTTGGCGGCCATCTTGGAAATAAAAGCGCTAAGTTTTAGTTTCCTACTACTACGCTTACACCGCACCAGGTTTAGCCTGGCAAGCAGCTTTGAAGATGACCGATGTTCGCCTCGATCTCATACTTGATATAGATCAACACTTATTTATTGAAAAGGGTAACGCTTTTATGATATTTTAA
Source organism: Leiobunum rupestre (assembly GCF_980474605.1). Taxonomy (NCBI): domain Eukaryota; kingdom Metazoa; phylum Arthropoda; class Arachnida; order Opiliones; family Sclerosomatidae; genus Leiobunum; species Leiobunum rupestre. The sequence continues at coordinate 17,066,215 of NC_143386.1, forward strand.
ATATTATTGTATTTACATTGAATTTTTAGGGATTCGAGGCGGTGTTTCAATGATCTCAACTCGTTATTCTGAAGCGAATAAGAAATATATGGCCGACACATATGATTCGTCTAAAGAGAGCAGTTATATATGCTATTTAGGTAATTTACATTTAAAAAAAATTATTTTAATTATTTTAATTTTAATTATATTAATTAACTTAATTTAACTTAATTGAAGATGCTAATAATTTGTACGGTGTTGTTATGTGTGAACCACTACCGCTAGGCGACTTCCAGTGGGTTCAGGAGGATGATTTGCAAACACTCTGTGAAAATATTCTGAGTATTCCCAATAACGTTGAAAACGGATACATTTTAGAGGTAAATAACAAGTGTTATAATTATTGAATTATATTTTTAAAGAATTGTTTCCTTTGCAGGTGGATCTTGAATATCCTCCAGAGTTGCATGACTTACATAACGATCTCCCAGTAGCGGCGGAATCTAAAGTTATTACACATGATATGCTATCTCCATACTCCAAAGATCTCTTAGGAAAATTAAATATTAAGGAGAATCAAAGTCTACCAAAACTTCTTCCTAATTTAAATAATAAAGAGAAATACATAGTACATTACCGCAATTTAAAATATTATGTAGAATTAGGTTTGAAAATAACCAAGGTTCATCGAGCTCTAACCTTCACTCAAGGAAAATGGTTAGAAAAATATGTTAGATTCAACACTGAACAGAGGAAATTATCCAAGAGTTCATTTGAAAAGAATTTCTGGAAACTTATGGTTAACTCTGTTTTCGGGTAAATCAATTTAAATAATTTATTGCTGTTTTTTCCCTTACTTCATTTAATTCTTTAGAAAAACAATGGAAAATTTACGGAAGCATATAAATTTCGAGTTGATTCATAAACCAGAAAGAATGTTAAAAGTTACAAGTTCCCCGCAGTTTGAACACTTTACCATCTTTAATGAAGAGTTAGCCGGCGCTCATAAGAAGAGAGCTAAAATTGTTCTTAACCGGCCTATATTTACCGGATTCACCATTCTAGATTTATCCAAGGAGCTCATGTATCGGTTCCATTATGGATTCATAAAAAATACGTACGGGAACAAAGCATCACTATTATTTACAGACACTGGTAATTTAATTTAATACGCATTTTTTATTTAAATAGTACTAATATATAAAATATTTACAGACAGTTTAACGTACAACATTAAGACGGATGATGTTTATAAAGACTTTGAAGTTCATAAAAACCGCTTTGACTTCTCTGATTATCCACCTTCGAATTTCCTTCATTCTAATCAGAATAAAAAAGCTCTCGGTTATTTTAAAGACGAGACAAATTCACAGTTAATTCAAAGCTTTGTAGGACTTCGTCCAAAGCTTTATTCTATTAAATTGTACGGGGAGTCTAAGACCGCTGAAGAGATAGAAAAGGAGTTGCGATTGGGGAAATCTTTAGAGTCAATTTTAAACCATAAAAAAGTTTGTAAGGGTGTTGCCATGAACGTTATTAGAAACGTCATCCGCCACGAAGACTATGAACGTTGTCTTTTTAATCAAGAAACCATGTCAGCCGAGATGATGCGTATAGCTAGTTTCAAGCATGAACTATTTACTTTGTTTATCACCAAATGATGATAAGAGATATATTCTACCCTGCGGGGTTCGTACATTAGCGCACGGTCATAAAGATATTGAAAAATTATAATGAATGCTTGTATTTATGTATATATAAAAAAAAACTGCTATTGCTATAAATTGTAAAAAATTATTTTATTGAATACATTTTACACATAAACTCTTTAATCATTTTATCGTTTACATATTTATCTTTCTTAAACCTAGACACAATGTTATACATTTCTATTCCTTTACACCTGTTTATATCAAAATAGATACAGAATGCTCCACACGTATTACTAGAATTACTCTGTAATTGATTAGAATTAAAAGTTACAGTTTTACTGTTTCGTTCAATAAAGTCATTAAATTTAAAATAATCTGGCGGGTTTCCAAAGGAATCCATGAATTCACAATTTTTATGTTTAGAAAAATATATTAGAACCCAGTGTTCTCCAGGTTCAGCACTCGTATCGGTATTTACAATAAATAGAGAAGGGAATATTTTTACGTATTTAGGTAGCTTGTCAGCCGCGAACACGCCTTGAAATATACTTTTAGTACTTAAATCTTTTTCAAGAATTTTAGTTATCTGTAGCGAATCCATTAATTACTGTAATCGAAAATCACGGTTCGATTTTTATCAATTTCAATCAAATTTTGAAACTCAGCGTAAATTAGAATGGAAATCGTCTCCGGTAACGGTTTTGCAAATTTTAATTCTAATCTCAGGTTACTGTTTTTTACAAGATGCAAGTGATTAGCGTTGTTATTAAGATCCGAGGTTAAATTGTACGCGAATAAACAATTTCCGTTAGGGTAATCTTCCCGACTTATCTGATTCCCTTCATCTACGTTCCACTGATTAGTTTGAATGAAAAGATTGCAATACGCTTGAATATATAGATTTTCCTCAAAGTTTAGAGATAACGCCTTATGAGGGACGCTGCTACCGTCAATGTACAATCCAATGCTTGATAAATCGAAATGTTGAAAGTTGTACGGGGATTTTTTCAAATATCCTAGAAACGCTTTTTGTTCCACAAACCCGATAACAACTTTCTTAGGTGCTTGTCCGGTAAATAAATGATCTTGCACACAAGCCATAAGACCAGCGGGTATAGAAAATGAGGTGCACTCCGAACGAGTTACAGGATATTTAGCGGTTCCATATTGTAACGCCTTGGCTTGAGCGAGCGATAGTTCCGGTATCACTTTAACTTTCCTCAGATAAAGGGAAGCTGATAAAATCTCCACTTTACATTTTACGTCGGAATGAACGCAAAAAGCTGCTCTATTTTTATCGAATTTAAATTTCAAATCAACCATATTTAATAAAAAGCGTGGTTGTTGACATAAATCAGTATGGACTACGCCTAAAAAGTCAATCGCCCCTTTTTGCGCTAAACTCGCTCGTTTAGAGAAACCATCGTTATCGAAAAATGAATCGAACTTTCCAGGCGTATCCCGATAGAAAAGTGAACTCGTTAAATAACTTTTTTTCGCAGAACCTCCGAACGTTAATAAAGTTTGTATCATACTTTTATAAGCGTAATTTTGACTGGAAGGTGTTACTGATCTTTCATTAAGAAATACGTGGACGTCGCTAAAAAGCGAATGAAGAAACAAATTATCGGGGGCGATATTGTCGACTGGAGTTCCGGCGGCCCCACCCGCAACACCTGGAACCGCGGGTTGCGGTAGTTGACCATTATCTTTAGTTACCTTAACTCGAACGTGCAGCAAAGTTTGTGAAAGGTCTATATACGTTTCAGAGTTACCGTTGATAGAAAATGTAATTGATGCGTTATCAACTATATTTGATATTGGATTATACTCAACCCATTCTCCACCAATAATCGAAGATTGTGTCATAGGTACTTGAAACAAATCTAGCTCGGAATTTATACACTCAACTGAGTGCGGGTGTAAAAGGGACATTATGAGAATATATCGGAACGTTTAGGGAACCGTCCTTTCGCTATCCTGCCTGCTGTTGAAATGGCGCTTTTCGACTGAGTTCGTTTCCTTTTATTTCCGGAACCCGTCATTCTTTTAATATGATCCGTAGCTGAAGATGTTAGTCTCATGGCTTCATCAGCTGCTGAAGCTAAAGTTTCCTTTCCAGCGTTAATAGAATGCGATTTAAGCGCTGTTTTAATTGGGACTCCGCTAACAACATCAGTCGCTACTTTCGCTCCGGTACTTAAAAGTTTTTTTCCCAAGTAAGTAGCGCCTTTCTTCAGTAAAGGTACCGCGAATCTAAACGCTGAAGATAATATATTTCCTAGTCCATGTCCTCTTTGCTCGGCTAAACCTCTATATACAGGTATTCCACCGAAACCAACCTGGTTTAAATAGTAACTTTCATAATCAGTTCTTGAAGGTGAATATTCAGACCTCATGATGTTAACTGTTCGCTCTCTTAAGCTAGAATGAAGGTGTGTCCTGAATGATTAAAGGTTTATAGTGAAGACCACATTTTACGGGGTTTAAAATGTAATACAACGTGAGCTTTTCCACTATGAAACTGTATTGGCTCACCTAAATCATCTGTTATATTAATCTCTATAGTCTTAATATTATTACACACGACTGGTAGGTAATGAGGTTGTGAAAATATTTTTGTAGTTGTTTTCCCATTAGACTCGGCTTTCTCTTCGACGCTTATGATTCTTAATAGAGGTGCTAAACTATCCCCAACAACGCTATTTTCAACCAGATCAGAATAAACGAATAAGGAATGTAACCCAGCGTTCATATCAACTGGGTAGGGGGTTATCATTGAATTTAAAATGGTGAAATCATTATCTCTTCTATCCTTAAAACCTAGTAAAATCGATAGATCGGGGCCAATTACAGCTCTGATTTTCGGTTGCAATTTAACTTTAATTCGATTAGAATAATTTAAATAAGCGAATGTAACTTGTTCTTCTTCTTGGTTGTGGACGTTCATAACATGTAATAGTTCTTCCGGAGTTTTATAAAAACCCGCGGGAACTTCAATTATTTTATCATATTCGAGAGGGTCTTTAACTAGAGGGTTATCAGTCATTTTATCATATTCGAGAGGGTCTTTAATAACCAATAGATTAGGTTTTCGAACGTTATGCCATGTCCGAGGATAGCTAATTTCCGCTAACCCAACTTCGTACTGTTCCTCAAATCTTAACGGTTCAGCTAAATACGTTCGAAATTTACCAACGCTATTATCTTGGTAATATAATGACGAGGAATCTGAAGGTAGCGTTACGTAAAAACTCATTTTAAATCCACTTCTTGTATCCAAGAATTAAATGTAGGGTCGTAATCTTGCCACTTGACATACAGTTCTACGCGGCCGTCCGATTTTTTCCTCTTTTTTATTACTTTTTCGATTATGAAGTAACAGTCTTTTAAATCTCGACCAACAATCTGAACCTCTTCTCGATAGAATACTCCTAAAATGGGGTTAGAATTTAAATCCATCAGCTTATATACAGGTGGGTCACGTGGTAGTCTCTCAGCTATTTTAAACAATTCTGTAGTAAAATTCGGGTTATATTTCTTATCGAAAATTGATAAATTTCTACTTATTCTACAAATATCTCCAATTTCAAACGCGTATGTTAACGGAGGAGAAAAATTTACCGAACCGTAAAGATTTTTCCATATTTTAGCAGAGTTATCTAGAGTAACTTCCGCGGGTTTACATTTAATTGATCTGTGATAACTATTGTTATAAGCGTTTATAATATCATCTAAAACGTCGATATATTTAAGGGTTTTATTCTGCGTGAAATAGCGATATAAACGAGATTTAAAACTTCTAATGAATCTTTCAATAATGGACGCTTTCATTTCTGATCGGCTAGCGGAAAATTTAATGTTCCTTCGTTGTAATTCACTCTGCACTTCTTGACAGACAAATTCGTTTCCATGATCACTTTGAATTCTTTTCGGTTGACGGCAGTAGAGAATAACTAAATATGAACCCTTTTTTCCAAGATGGCCGCCAAGATGGCCACCAAAACAACCCCCCCACACCCCAAAAATATTTTCAAAAATTAAAAAATTTTTGTCCTTGGAAAAATCGAAAATATTTTTGTTTTCAAATTTCACCTTGAAGATAATCTTTGACCTCGACGCCTGACACCTGTCAACAACCACTAAGCCTCGGTCTATCAAATCAACAAGTTTGGTCACGATCGGACAAGGTCGAACCGAGATATGGTTGGTAATATGTGACCCCCACGATTACGTCAACTTATTTACTTTTGGTGTCATTTTTTTCGTTTTTTCGTTTTTTCGTTTTTTCGCCGTTTAAAATGCTAATTAGTTATTTGCGAGATGGGGAAACGAATTCGCGACCTTCGCTTTATACCCTTGGCAACTTTTGGCCACAGCCAATCACGTGATATCCAACTTACCCCTGTTGAAAATTAAACTTTATTTACTTTTTGGAAATAAATAAATAAACAATCAATACATAGTTTGCATCCCTACGCCATCAATGACGCAGTTCCAAGTATAGATATAAGAACCAAGAATAAATATTTAATTTGAGCTAGAATGAACTATGCCTCCATTTTGCCGGTGTAGATTTCTTAGTAAATCGGGAGGGTTAACAGTTTCAATCGTCTGTTTGCGGATTTTAATTATTTTCAAATGATTAAGAAATTAGTTTCTGCCTGGTTAAAAATTGTTCGAGTAGTTCAATTACCAAGGGGAGCGAAAATTGTTTATTTTATTCGATAGCGAAGGTAATTGTAAAAAGGATGATCGCAAAGGCCTAACTTTGATAAGCTTTGTCAACTTCTTTTCGTAGATATTTCTGTCGTAATTTGATATTTTATTTAAATAACCCGGCCTTAGAATCTTATCTGACTTTGTTTAGGGCCCATTTAAAATTTGAAAGCATAAATCTAATTAGTTTTGTCGCTTTGACGAGATTACCAACAAAATGGCTACCTATTTAGTAGCTACGCGCGAAATGGTTTGAATTTTTGATCACCCTCCCAGTTTCCTTGGAGACCATAGGCCCCTCCCTTCGGTGCAAACTATGTATACACATTTTAAAACAAATTACAATGGAGCTGGTCAATATCCGCCCGAGATATAGCCCCTTATGTATAACCCCGGTCGAAATAAAATACAATTGAGCTTACCCCTGTCGAAATAAAATCTACCGATTATGGATGTAAGAATTTTGGTAATTACAGGGTTAGATGTTTTAAAATTCTATGGGAAGAAATATATTTCTGCGAGGTATAAAATTTAAACGAATGGATAAAATTATATTTCTGCAGGGTGTATTTGATAAAAAATTGTCTTTTGACTTGATTTTAAAACAGGTTAAAATCAGGATGTAAAAATTAAATATTCTGAAATTTTTCTTATAAAAAGACTGTCTTTCACCGTGTACCTTTTATAAACCATGGGCTCTCGCGAAGTTTTGACTGTTTCTGGTAAGATTACTCATCCTCTCGCTATTAACCCTTTTTCACTAAAATATTTAGCTTTACGTAAAGTTAGGAATTATAACCTTTTTAAAATTAACGATATTTCAATTAGAGTTGAAAATTACTGTATGAGAACTGTCTTTCTTGAGTGTAAAGCATTAATAGAACCCTTTAAAAAAATTGTTTTTGCCTGTCCCTTTATAAAAAATTCTTTCAAATTATCGCCAGCTGTTTTCGCTTCGGTTTTTTCTAGAAGAATCAATAACAATTCTTGTCTATTTGACGTTCATTCTGTTAATTTTGTCTGTCCCCACGAGGCTTTTGAGTTTGACGGCTTATTGTTCCACACTCAATCCTCTCTTGAAGGCTGGTTTTCTTACGAAATTTTACGCCTAATTGGAAAACATATGCGCCTATATAAAAATTTAAATAAGATCCCATGGTTCCGTCAACATAAAAATCGTAGGAGCCTTCAACGTGACCTTTTATTACTCTTTCAATTACAACAAGTTTCCTTTTTCCGAAAAAAACATTTATCTATTACCACTGACTTTCGCCTAACACGGTATAACATCCGTTTGGAATTAGGCATGATCGTTCTATTTTTTATTAATGATTTGGATCGACAAGAAGTTAAAATAGTTACAACTTTAGAGTAAGGAATACTAATTTTAAAAAATAATTACAATAATTAAAATAAATATTTTTATTTAGTTGCAAATTATCTCGACCGAATCAAAATTTAATCGATCGTCGGCAACTTTTCCAACTGCGACTCAAGGTAATTACAAAAATTTATTTATTTTTTAAAAAAACTAAAACTATTTATTTTTTTGAAATAGGACTCAAACCTTATAAAATTTTAATTTTTTTATTTAAAGACTTTTTTGTGTTTTTATTTTTTAATTTGTTTATTTTGGTGAAAGGTTTTAATTTTTAAAATGTTTTATATTTTTTATTTTAAATGTTTTTATTTTAGAAAGATTAAGTGTTTAAATATGTTTTCCAAATCAACTAGCTTTATTAATTTAATTCAGGCGGTGGAGGTTGTTTTTAATATTTCATAATCTACTTTTTCTTTTTTAACTAGCTTTATTAATTTAATGTTGGGATTGGTGTAAAGTTCTTTTTTCTCTATATTAAAAAATCCTTTGTTTTCATCTTTTTTATTCAACGCATTTTCAAGAATTTTTATTAGTACATTTTGTACTAGATTTAATGTTTTTCTATTATTATTATTTTTTTTGTTTCTTCATCTCTTGCGCTATCTTTTTTTGTTTCTTCATCTTTTTCGCTATATACACTTGATCCTACCGCTCATATCAAACGACCCATTGATTATTTATTATTCTTTCTGGTTTTTTTCCGGTTCTTTTTCATGTATTCTATGTACTTTTTTATACTAATATCTGTTAAACTTTAATGTTTTATGTTTGTTTTTGTAATTGATTAGTATATTAACTGAAAAATGTCTAAGTACATTTTGTACTAGGTTGTTTTTTTAAAAATTGAATATAATTGTTTTTATTAATTTATAAAAACATGTTTAAGAAGGATAGTGATAATTAGTTAACCTTCGTTGTATTAAAAATTAATAATTATTCCCAAAGACAATATTTTTAAATTTTTAAATAAAAGTCGGGCTTAAACTATAAAATCTCAATGTAAAGGATTTTACCAGGAGAAATCTAGACTCAAGATGTCTGGTGAATTACATCTAAAGCCTGTACTTTCTTTGCCGCGATCTTTAAAATTGTTTCTCTTCGAGTAGTAAGAATGTTTATTCTTTGTAATACTCGTCAAATTTCGCGATGGAATCACAAGAATTTAAAGTCTGAACTTCGTATGTTAGATCAAATTCAACATGTTGGCATTGAACAACATTCGATCTGTTTTAATTCAGACATTCTCGAACTGTATACTTCCGAAGCGATTAAGACCAAAACCAGTGTTTTATTCGTGCGATGATAGAGCAACAAAAAGAATTCTTGTGGTAAATATTTTTTAGATATATTCGTTTTTAATAGGTTAATTTATTTATATTTATAAATTCTAGCCTGAATTTCCAACCCGACATCTCGTTTTGTACCGAAGAGGAAAAATACCTTCTACGAATTGATGTAATTATAATTATTTTTATTATACACTTAAAATATTTTTTAACATTTGTTTTTATATTTTTCAGCCTTCAAATTATTTATACAACCTTCTTTAATTCTTTATTATTAATTTTGTTAGCTTTTAGTTTTATTGTTAGTGTTTCATATGTTGTTAAGTGTTTAAAAAATATATTGAAATATCATAGTTATTAAATATTACAATAACTAATTGTGTTTTTTTGACTACTTAAACTAGCATTGTTTTTAAAATAATAAAATATTTGCGAATAACTTATTTATATTAGTTTAATTATTTAAAGTATTTTGGGTGGGGCCAAAACCGCCAAGGGTATAAAGCGAAGGTCGCGAATTCGTTTCCCCATCTCGCAAATAACTAATTAGCATTTTAAACGGCGAAAAAACGAAAAAAACGAAAAAATGACACCAAAAGTAAATTAACATAAGTATTTGGTGGGGTCACACATTACCGCCGATATCTCGGTTCGACCTTGTCCGATCGTGACCAAACTTGTTGATTTGATAGACCGAGGCTTAGTGGTTGTTGACAGGTGTCAGGCGTCGAGGTCAAAGATTATCTTCAAGGTGAAATTTGAAAACAAAAATATTTTCGATTTTTCCAAGGACAAAAATTTTTGGAAAATATTTTTGGGGGGTGGGGGGGTTGTTTTGGTGGCCATCTTGGCGGCCATCTTGGAAAAAAGTGCAGTTAAATAAAGTTTAATTTTCAACAGGGGTAAGTAGGATATCACGTGATTGGCTGTGGCCAAAAGTTGCCAAGGGTATAAAGCGAAGGTCGCGAATTCGTTTCCCCATCTCGCAAATAACTAATTAGCATTTTAAACGGCGAAAAAACGAAAAAAACGAAAAAATGACACCAAAAGTAAATTAACGTAAGTATTTGGTGGGGTCACATATTACCGCCGATATCTCGGTTCGACCTTGTCCGATCGTGACCAAACTTGTTGATTTGATAGACCGAGGCTTAGTGGTTGTGTACAGGTGTCAGGCGTCGAGGTCAAAGATTATCTTCAAGGTGAAATTTGAAAACAAAAATATTTTCGATTTTTCCAAGGACAAAAATTTTTTAATTTTTGAAAATATTTTTGGGGTGTGGGGGGGTTGTTTTGGTGGCCATCTTGGCGGCCATCTTGGAAAAAAGGGTTCATATTTAGTTATTCTCATAGAGAATAACTAAATATGAATTACCGAAAATTGTGAGAATCCGCATTGTAAATCTTCGATTGCTCACGATGTCTCTTGTAAACTAGGATTTAGCACAAATTTTGAAGACCGAGTGGAAAATATGATATTAATAGCTATCCCCCAATTAAACTACGATCATATTGTTGTAAGATTCCAAAAGGAATTTGGACTTGATCCCTTAATAGTAGAAAGTCAATTATATTTTGATATTGTACAAAATGTTTCAAACTTAAAATGCGATTTAATTTATTAAAATAAAAACTTTTACTATAATCTGTTTTTATTATTTCTATTCACACATTTAAAGATGGTGTTGTCAAAAACAGACAAACAATTAAGTAAAGTTTATTACGATGTTGAAAACCCATACAGTTATTCTGACAGTGTTACTTTAAGAAAAAAATTTCCCAAAATTTCGAAAAAAGAAATTAAAAATTTTCTCAGTAAACAACCAACCTACACACAACACAGAGCTAGGAGGTTAAATTTTAAACGTAACAAATTATATGTAACGACGATTGATGAGACATTTATGGCCGATTTATTAGACCTCCCTATTTTACAAACTTTTAATAAAAAGTACCGCTATACGTTATTAGTTCAGGACATTCTAAGCAAATTCGCTTTCATTCTGCCAATTAAAAATAAAACCTCGAGCGAGATTGTGAAGTCCTTTAGAGAGATTTTCAAAAAACGGGTACCCCTTAATTTATGTACCGACGCAGGGACAGAATTTCGAAACGCCCCATTTCGCGCTCTCTTAAAACGTTATAACATACAACATTACCTCACGTACTCCGAGAAAAAAGCTTCTATGGTCGAGAGACTCGTTCGCACGGTAAAATCTAAAATTTTTAAAATAATTACCAAGACCGGCGATTTACACTATCTTAATAAACTACCATTAATTGCAAAAGCTTATAACGCTCGAAAACATTCAACAACGGGAATCGCCCCTAAAGATGTCAATAAAAACAATGAATCGGCAATTTGGGAAAAAAACTATGGCAATCTTAGTATGATTGGAAAGGCAAGTTTAAAAATTGGGGATAAAGTTCGATTAGCAGTTGCAAAAACAACATTTGATAAGGCATACAAGGGAACGTTTACAGCCGAAATATTTGAAATTCATAGAGTAATTACGAGAGATCCCTGTATGTATATTGTGAAAGATTTGACCGGCAATATAATTAAAGGAGCTTTTTACGCTCAAGAAATAGTTAAAATTCAAGTGTAAAGCGCTACAGTCTTTATTCAACAATTTGTTATCCATGGGTAAAGTTCACATTCTCCTGGGTCTCGCGATTGTAATATTTGGTGTTAGTGCCACAATAGTTTCCTCCGCGATGAAATTTAAAAAAAGAAGTCCAGAATACAGCTTAGATATTGGAATTTGCGACAAAGCCTTTAATTTAGGAAGAGACACGTACCTTGTAAAATGTAACGAAACTTTTGACGTGCGACATTTTAAAAAAGAAGACGGTAGTTTAAAACCATCTATCAGAGGAATCAACTTAACAAAAGATCAATATGAGAAATTATGCATTTTGACAGTGACGTGAAAGATGAATACTAATCAAATCCAAGCTATACTTAAGTGTGACCCCCGTTCGAGAGATAAATTTATCGGAGTGTTTCCCGCTAATAGATTACCAAAAGTTCCAATTAAAAAAAAATCATATTGTTTCGTAATCAACACCGATCCCGATACGCTTCCAGGGTCTCATTGGACGGCTGTTTACAAATCGGGCGACACTCTGGACTTTTTTTGTTCTCTAGGAAGATCACATCGTGACTATGGATTTTTGCTAGAGCGATATAGCAAGCGTATTCGACACAATACTCATAAATTTCAATCAAATAAAAGCCAAAACTGCGGACCACATGTGATTTATTTTCTAACCTCGAGATGTATGGGGATTTCTTACAGTAAAATAATTAACGAATTGTATAATTTCGATTTAAAAAGAAACGATAGTTTAGCGTTGTTGAATATATGTATTCATTTGATGAAAGAGTGGAAACGAAATAAATCGATTTGTTTAAAATAAAAAAAATGTTTATTTATTTCACACATAATTATTTTTACACATTTTTTATTATTCTTGCCAACGAGAAGGAGGGCGGGTCTGTCTTTTAGGCCTCGGCGATTTTTTTGGGGGGGGTGGTAATTTTAATTTTTTTTGCGGCGATATTGGAACACCACCGACAGCACCCTCCTCCTCCAAAGACAGCTCTCGATCCCAATCCTCTTCCTGACTTAATTGACTTCCAATATCGGTATTTTCTAAGTATTCTTCAAATATTTCATTTTCTCGACTTAATCGTTTACGCATTCTATCATCGGTAATTGTCTTTTGTTGCTTAACAATCGGCGTAGATGCTTTCCTCTTCCAAGATTCTACATTTTTTAAGAGACTCGGGAATTTTCTACTCTGATCGTTTTCTCTCTCGCTGAGATATTCTTTCATTTTGCGTGTCATAGTATTTAAACGAACCTCCGCAGCGTCGCCAGCGTTAACTCCCTCGGGCGTTTTGAAGGGTGAATAAATTTGCGAGGTGAACGGGGAATTTAATGGAGCAACAGGTCCGGGGGCTTGAAAGTTTGTAATTTCAACTTTAGGTACCGGTATCGCTTTTCTCATTTCCCGGGCCTCGCTCAGTATTTTTAGAAATTCTCGCAATTTAGAGCGGCTGTTTAAATTAGAAGTTAATATATTTTGCAACTCATTATCTAATAAGTTATAATACGTTTCCTGGGGAGAAACAAGCTGTTTATTTTCTTGAGATATTTGTCCGACACTCGAGGCGGGAACTAAAATCATTTTTTTCATTTTATCTTTTATTGAATAAATTGGCAATTAAAGGAACAATAGAGCCTAATAAAGCCGGTATGAAGAATCCCGTACCTTTCTGAATTATTAGAGCACGCTTCTTTTTTTGCGAAATTTTCGGACTGGCTAAGAAACGTATTGTTTTTTTATATTTAGAAAGTTGTTTTTTTTTGGCTTTAGATAATATAATTCCACCACCTTTCAAGTTTTTGCAAACGCTTTGTAAGGCTTTTAATTGCTTTGGAGAACTGTTAGCTAATAAAGTTTTACGTACCCCTCCTTTAGATTTATACAATAAATTTAAATATGGATAGTGTGTTTTAAACCTGTCAGAGGGATTTGCAATAGGAGTAGTTTTTTTACGTACTGTCTTTTTTGGTGTCATTTTCTTTAATGAACTTGATAATAATATAGTAAATTATTTATTATTGGAAAAAACTACCATTTGTGGTCCGTTTTGATTAAATGTGTACGATCTTAATCGTAAGCTATCTGGAGTGGTTACAGATGTGTCTATAAATAGCGAATTGTAAGGTTCTCCAGTAGCCATATCGTAGGCCATTTTAATTATTTTTGTGTTATTTGGAGATATTTGATTGGCCAGATATTGGATTTGACTTAGATCTCGAGGAGATTTAAACAGATTTAGATATGACATATTAAGAGAGATTAAACGAGATTGTTTGCCTCGAGGAAATAGGGTTTGTGAGATTAATACAACTGAAATTTCATAATGATGACTGTCTACGGTAACTAATTTCGCAATTTGATCATTTTTGTAAAGTTCGTCTGCTAAATCGTCAATAATAAGTAAAGAATTTTTATTTGATTCCCAGAACTCGCTGTCCATTGGCGGAAGTCCTTGAATAAACTCTATATCGGTTAAAAACTGAGATAAATCGTGGTAACCTGATTGCCAAACCGAATAACAATAAATAATTTTAATAGGAGGTTTATCAATTAATTCATTCCTCCATCTAATTAGTGAGTTCGCCCATGCTGACTTGCCCGACATTGTAGGTCCTGACACCATCATTCGAAACGGTGAAAGAAATTTTATATAAGACATTACTGTTTAAACAAAAACAACATACTACGTATTTTGTTAGTACATTGTCTGTTTTATAGAATATATGAAAAAATAAACACATTTTAAATTTAAAAAATTATTTTATTAAAGTTTAATGTTTCTTATCAAAACCATCCCTTCACCAGTTATATAAAGTTTCAAAATAACATACAAAAATAACATTTTGAATAAAAAATAAAATCATAATATCTCCTTCACCAAAAAAAACTATTAATTCCCGTTTTTTAGTAAAAATTCAATTTTGGAAGTTAAAAGTTTAAATCTTAGGTTATTTAAAAATAAAGTATTTACTCGATTTTCGGAAGAGATTTCATTTACGATAACTATGTGGTTAAATGACACCTGTTTTGCAAGTTTTTTTGTTACATGTTTTTTAGATTTATAATTAAAAGACAACTTTATTTTACAATTCGCCATTTTCACATTCTAAATATCCATAGGGAACACTGGAAATATTATCTTGTAGCACACGTTTACAAAAAGTCTTTTTGAAAGTTTTACTTAAGTTGCCAACACGTAAAAGCATTTTGTACTTATCTTTTATTACGTTAAAGGGAATTTTCACCTTAAACTCGGTATTTGGCACAAAAATCATTTGTTTGAAGGCGTCGAAATGTATGATGTCTGAGTTTTCCCTGGTAAGAGTTATTCCTTTAAGTTTTATAATTGTCCGATTATTTTCAAGTTTATAGCTGTAGCTTTTTGGTCCAGTTGATACGAATTTTGTGATATATGAATTCGGAGTCTCACACGTAAGTTCACCTAAATTACCACCAAGGGGGGGTAGCCACTCGTGTGGTTTATGTGTAAATTTTATTCCGTCCGTGTCATAATAAATTACACGCTTCCCCAGCCTATTAATTAGCTTATGCAGATGAATACGACCGTAACTGGTGACAAAGGAAGCCACTATAACGTTACCTTTGCGAAAAGTTGGTGCAAGCTCACTTTTTTTTATAGCTTACCATGGCAACATCGTTGTTGATTAAATGAAAGTCTGTTAATTTATTCGATGTGTCTGCTATAATCTCGGTGAATTGGGAGTATCTATGAATAATTTTAGTTGATGATTTGTCCATTCTTAACGCCATTCTGCCATATAACGAATTTTGCGCCAATTTCGCGGAAGTTCTTAAGGATGGGTTATCAACAATTTCCTCAGGCTCTAACCTTACTCCATCAGCTTCGTATATCGCGTCTAAATACTCTTTTTGCTCTTGATATGTTTTAATATTGGGTGGAAATCCTGAATTTTTAACTTTTGCTCTAAAAAAAATGTCTATATATGGTTTGAAAAAATTTGTTGTAATACTATAGTGATATACTTCGAAAATTTCTAATAGTTTGTAGTTACATTCTTTTATTGAATAGTAGATTTCCACCGAGGGTAAGACTACCGTTATAGCGCGTTCGTCAATACTGTGGGTACATTTGCTGTCATTATTTATTACACAACTTCCGCATAAAGGATAATAAAGTTTTTTATTAAATCGGTATGGAAGAACGGGTAAGTAGAGGTCTCTGGGGGGGAGTATTCGACAATTAATTATTCCAAAATACGCGTCTGGGGCATAATCAAAATTGTGTGTGATAACTTTAACATTTTTACAACCGTATTCCATTTTTTGTAAACAATAGGCGTACAGACTACAAAAGTCAAAATATCGGATTTGTTCTCCAAGTAAGGGCTCTACTTCATGATACAGTTTAATTGTTTCTACACGGCCACCCACTAGCGAATCTCTAGGGTTAATTTTAGGAATGATTTTAATTGTATTAAAAAATGCTTTCGCCTCGACATTTTTTCTCAACAGTTCTAATATCTCACATTCAAAAATTTGAATATATGTATGGTTTGGTAAATTTTGTTCAATAAATTCTTTTCGGTCTAATTCCCTTTCTCTAATTTCTTTGAATGTTTTTCCGACAATTGAATTAAAGCTCGAGCCAGAAAAATGTTTTGGACAACCGTGCCAGAAATCACCCATTACATCAATTACTATGGGTGGATTTTCACAGTAACCATCTACAAAATACGGTCCTACAGACTGTTCTCCCCCTGAACTTCTGACAGTTTGCAAAATTAAATTATTTTCCTTCTCGTACCAAGATAAATATTTTAATGCAATCTCGCTTTGATTCTGTCTACTTGCCAAACCGATAGCAGGAATAGTACATAGTGTATATGGTTCTAAAAACTTGTCAATAAATACATTATTAAGTGCCCCGGAAAGAGAAATACCCCCATAATTACTGATATCAATTTCAATTAGTTCTTTATATAAGATGCGAAATTTCTGCATAGCTAAGCGTAATAAATTACAATCTAAAAGACAATACGCTCTGGATTCTGATTTAATACAATAGACCGGTTCGAGCTGTTTGTGTGAATACCAATTTTTAAATTCTCGGTATTCAAATTCTTTCATTTTATGGGGTTCAAAGTATTTTTCGTCCGGAATTTTACCTGAATAGTTCAAAGTGTCTTTTGTCCAAAAAATATAGGGAAAATATCCTTTAGATTGAGGCAAAGAAAACATTTTATGAAAATGTCTTAAAGGAGCACTAACATAGTTCAAAGAATCTACAAAACGAATGTCTACCCCTTTAATATAAATAGTGAGTATCTTGGCTCCATCGTAAATAACCTCGGGAATGACATGATTAATTAATTTAGAAATAATAAACATTCCGTCGAAAGATCTTAGATTATGGGCCATTACGATGAGGTTGGTAAATTTCGGCCTAATTGTTTTTCGCTTTCGTTTCCCATCCATAAGTAAAATAGTTTCATGTTGAAACAAAAAATTGAGAAAGTTATTTACACAATATTGTCCTTCAAAAACCGTGGTTTCCACAGGCTGATTTAAAATTTCACTTTGGGCCACTAAGAGCATGGGTTTATGCACATTATTCTCGATTATGGTTTCAATATCGAAATATACATAGGATCTTGGATTCTTTTTAAATGTCGACTGTTTAACATAATGTTGGTTTGGAGGATGATCGATTTTACAAGATTCGCAAGCTGTTTCACATTTGTGAGTTTTTGAAGTTTCAAATTGAACACAGCATTTTTCGCATCTGTGGAAAAGCTTGCAAGTTTCATTTTTTAGGTGAAAACTATAACATTCCCCTTGTTTTAAATATCTATTGCAAAGTTTACAACGAATTAACGGAATTTCTAAAATTTCGTGAAATTCTCGACCTAAACATCTTTTACATTTAATATTTCTAGTGTCAAAACAGTGGTGCTTGTTTCTATGTGTGGTGGAATAAAAAAATTTTTCGCAATTTAAACATGAAGCTACACCGCCCCAAATGGAATGAAGATTTTTAGCTAAATGAACGTGCGTGCCAATTTTTACAAGTAGAATTTTGTGTTCGGCAGGAGGAAAACCCTTGAAATAAATTTGAAAATTTTCCGTTGCGTTAAATATTATTATCTGATACTTTGGGGCTAAATATGATTGAAATTTAGCTATATCACCAATTTCTACAGCGCCTCGAGCAATTCCTACATCATCGTGTAATTTCTTAGCGGCTTTAGTTTGTAATTTACTACGAAAGCGTGTTAAGGTTCGATATTCTTTAAGAACGGTTGTTAATGGAAGTTTATTCTTTTTGTACTCGGCAATTTCACAGAGTTTTATTCCGACTGTAAGGGCTCTTGCTACGCACAAATTATCGATATTATTGATATAGTAAAAATTGGTTTTAGTTTTTAAAAAAGCATCAAGATCGATAATATCTCTATTTTTTAGAGATAAAAATTTTTTTCCCATT
This sequence comes from Leiobunum rupestre, assembly GCF_980474605.1. Taxonomy (NCBI): domain Eukaryota; kingdom Metazoa; phylum Arthropoda; class Arachnida; order Opiliones; family Sclerosomatidae; genus Leiobunum; species Leiobunum rupestre. Next base: position 17,084,317 of record NC_143386.1, read on the forward strand.
TTCTGTGGGGATTTCAAAAGAATTATACTAAATTTAATTTCTCCATCTAGTAAGAAATCTTTTTTTGATTGAGCAACGCGAGCTATATGGTTAAATATTCGCGAAACAGTTAACTGATCAATTTTAATAAATTTAATGTTAATTGGATGTTCTAAATTTTCCGATTGAATTGCAAATCTGAGGAAATCGAAACCGGGTGCTTCTTGTCTTACGTATTTGATAATTTTGGACAGAATCTTTTCAAATACTGTAAAAAATAAATGTGTGGGGATTTCGTTTAAGTATATTAGTTCTAGGTCAATGTCCAGTTGTTTACATTTCCACTTTTTTGAATTTCTAGGGCTTAATTTTTTAATTTTATAAAACTTTTTATAATTAAAACTGTTTAACGATGAAAAGTCTAATTGAGAGTCCGAATCGTATTCGTCGGAGTCTTCCATGTTCTAATTTCGTTTCCAGGTCTAAAATATTATTCTAATTACTATTACGAATAATTAATTAATGAGTTTAACTTGCCTTCGTGGGTGGAACAACAATTTTTCCTTCCGTCTGCTCAATTAATTTTTTCAGCCTGTTTGTTGAGTTTATTATTCGAATAACATCCATGGATAGGGTGTTAGCTAAGAATTTCACCCTCTTATAATCACCCTTCCAGAGTTCATCTTGAGGAAGATGTTTGATGTTTTTATATGAATATATCTGGATATCTAGATATAATCCCTTGTCGCTCGCTTTTTTTCTCGGAGTTTTAGTTTCGTAAGACACTCCCCCTTTCTTGACTTTCACTGATTGTTCGATTCCAACTTGTTCGATGTTTGACATGCGACGAACCTCTTGAATATAGTCCCCATCCGATTCGTCAGACTCTAATAACATTTCCTGTTCAGGACTATCGAAAACTGAAACTACCTGACTCTCGGAGATTTGACTATTACTTGTGGAAGCCATTTTAGCCTGTTATGATTCAATAGAAAATTTTGCCCTTTTATACCAAATGTATTTTTCATTAATTTTTTTCAAAATATAAAACCTTGAATATTAAAGTGATTAATACTACAAGGATAGAACCTAGTTATAATTTATCAGTATGTAAATGGTATTTAAAATTGTTTGTGAATAACAATTTAAATATGTAGACATGTATAAAAATATAAAATTATTAATTATTTTTTTGAAGGGCTTTATATTTAATTTTCGTGACAAAAAAGACAACGCCCTAAGAGTTTTAATATTATTTTGCTTTAAAAATCGATTATGGATGTAAGAATTTTGGTAATTACAGGGTTAGATGTTTTAAAATTCTATGGGAAGAAATATATTTCTGCGAGGTATAAAATTTAAACGAATGGATAAAATTATATTTCTGCAGGGTGTATTTGATAAAAAATTGTCTTTTGACTTGATTTTAAAACAGGTTAAAATCAGGATGTAAAAATTAAATATTCTGAAATTTTTCTTATAAAAAGACTGTCTTTCACCGTGTACCTTTTATAAACCATGGGCTCTCGCGAAGTTTTGACTGTTTCTGGTAAGATTACTCATCCTCTCGCTATTAACCCTTTTTCACTAAAATATTTAGCTTTACGTAAAGTTAGGAATTATAACCTTTTTAAAATTAACGATATTTCAATTAGAGTTGAAAATTACTGTATGAGAACTGTCTTTCTTGAGTGTAAAGCATTAATAGAACCCTTTAAAAAAATTGTTTTTGCCTGTCCCTTTATAAAAAATTCTTTCAAATTATCGCCAGCTGTTTTCGCTTCGGTTTTTTCTAGAAGAATCAATAACAATTCTTGTCTATTTGACGTTCATTCTGTTAATTTTGTCTGTCCCCACGAGGCTTTTGAGTTTGACGGCTTATTGTTCCACACTCAATCCTCTCTTGAAGGCTGGTTTTCTTACGAAATTTTACGCCTAATTGGAAAACATATGCGCCTATATAAAAATTTAAATAAGATCCCATGGTTCCGTCAACATAAAAATCGTAGGAGCCTTCAACGTGACCTTTTATTACTCTTTCAATTACAACAAGTTTCCTTTTTCCGAAAAAAACATTTATCTATTACCACTGACTTTCGCCTAACACGGTATAACATCCGTTTGGAATTAGGCATGATCGTTCTATTTTTTATTAATGATTTGGATCGACAAGAAGTTAAAATAGTTACAACTTTAGAGTAAGGAATACTAATTTTAAAAAATAATTACAATAATTAAAATAAATATTTTTATTTAGTTGTAAATTATCTCGACCGAATCAAAATTTAATCGATCGTCGGCAACTTTTCCAACTGCGACTCAAGGTAATTACAAAAATTTATTTATTTTTTAAAAAAACTAAAACTATTTATTTTTTTGAAATAGGACTCAAACCTTATAAAATTTTAATTTTTTTATTTAAAGACTTTTTTGTGTTTTTATTTTTTAATTTGTTTATTTTGGTGAAAGGTTTTAATTTTTAAAATGTTTTATATTTTTTATTTTAAATGTTTTTATTTTAGAAAGATTAAGTGTTTAAATATGTTTTCCAAATCAACTAGCTTTATTAATTTAATTCAGGCGGTGGAGGTTGTTTTTAATATTTCATAATCTACTTTTTCTTTTTTAACTAGCTTTATTAATTTAATGTTGGGATTGGTGTAAAGTTCTTTTTTCTCTATATTAAAAAATCCTTTGTTTTCATCTTTTTTATCCAACGCATTTTCAAGAATTTTTATTAGTACATTTTGTACTAGATTTAATGTTTTTCTATTATTATTATCTTTTTTGTTTCTTCATCTCTTGCGCTATCTTTTTTGTTTCTTCATCTCTTTCGCTATATAACCTTGATCCTACCGCTCATAACAAACGACCCATTGATTATTTATTATTCTTTCTGGTTTTTTCATGTACTCTATGTACTTTTTTATACTAATATCGGTTAAACTTTAATGTTTTATGTTTTTTTTTTGGTAATTGAATAGTTTATTAACTGAAAATTGTATAAGTACATTTTGTACTAGGTTGTTTTTAAAAATTGAATATAATTGTTTTTATTAATTTTTATAAAAACTTGTTTAAGAAGGATAGGGATAATTAGTTAACCTTAGTTGTATTAAAAAAATTAATAATTATTCCCAAAGGCAATATTTTTAAATTTTAAAAATATATGTCAGGCTTAAACTATAAAATCTCAATGTAAAGGATTTTACCAAAAGAAATCTAGAATCAAGATGTCTGGTGAATTTCATCTAAAGCCTGTACTTTCTTTGCCGCGATCTTTAAAATTGTTTCTCTTCGAGTAGTAAGAATGTTTATTCTTTGTAATACTCGTCAAATTTCGCGATGGAATCACAAGAATTTAAAGTCTGAACTTCGTATGTTAGATCAAATTCAACATGTTGGCATTGAACAACATTCGATCTGTTTTAATTCAGACATTCTCGAACTGTATACTTCCGAAGCGATTAAGACCAAAACCAGTGTTTTATTCGTGCGATGATAGAGCAACAAAAAGAATTCTTGTGGTAAATATTTTTTAGATATATTCGTTTTTAATAGGTTAATTTATTTATATTTATAAATTCTAGCCTGAATTTCCAACCCGACATCTCGTTTTGTACCGAAGAGGAAAAATACCTTCTACGAATTGATGTAATTATAATTATTTTTAATTATACACTTAAAATATTTTTTAACATTTGTGTTTTTATATTTTTCAGCCTTCAAATTATTTATACAACCTTCTTTAATTCTTTATTATTAATTTTGTTAGCTTTTAGTTTTATTGTTAGTGTTTCATATGTTGTTAAGTGTTTAAAAAATATATTGAAATATCATAGTTATTAAATATTACAATAACTAATTGTGTTTTTTTGACTACTTAAACTAGCATTGTTTTTAAAATAATAAAATATTTGCGAATAACTTATTTATATTAGTTTAATTATTTAAAGTATTTTGGGTGGGGCCAAAACCGCCAAGGGTATAAAGCGAAGGTCGCGAATTCGTTTCCCCATCTCGCAAATAACTAATTAGCATTTTAAACCGCTAAAAAACGAAAAAAACGAAAAAACGATATCAGAAGTAAATAAGTGGAAGTATTTGGTGGGGTTACACATTACCGCCGATATCTCGGTTCGACCTTGTCCGATCGTGACCAAACTTGTTGATTTGATAGACCGAGGCTTAGTGGTTGTTGACAGGTGTCAGGCGTCGAGGTCAAAGATTATCTTCAAGGTGAAATTTGAAAACAAAAATATTTTCGATTTTTCCAAGGACAAAAATTTTTTAATTTTTGAAAATATTTTTGGGGTGTGGGGGGGGTTGTTTTGGTGGCCATCTTGGCGGCCATCTTGGAAAAAAGGGTTCATATTTAGTTATTCTCTACTGACGGCCTTTTTCAAAAACGTTACGTAACGCTTCTAAAATTGTTACACCTTTCTTATTTTTAACCGCTACAGCCATAGCGTATTTGCTAAATATGTCGATAATACATAATACGTAGCGAGATCCTGAATTATATTTAGACGGCTTCTGAAAATCTGCCAAGTCCGCTTGCCACTGTTCGTCAATTCCATAAACAATAGTTCGATTTCGTTTGAATCGTCTTCTAGCAGGTTTATGCAGCGTATATGTATCCTGCTTTATTAGAAATTGTTTTACTTTTTCCAATGAAACCTTTAAACCTTTATGTCGAGCTGAATTATAGAGCGCTCGAACTCCAGCGAATGACCCTGGGTCTGCGGGGTTAGTATAGATCTGCTCAAGTTCTTTCTCCATATTGGGTAATATTTTGATGTAATGGCATGTAACGCCAAAAAAGGAAATTAAATAATTCTAATATTATAATAACTATGATAATTAATACAGCTGTGATAATTTTCGGTGATTTTGAAAATGATTGTGATAAATAGGCTAAAAGTCCTAAAGAGACCGTTTCTGTACAACCTTCCATTGTAGGCTTATACTATGAAATGAGAACAAAATTATCAGGTTAATATATTTTATTTAGTATGTATCCAAGGTCTTAGAGGACTAGGTGAAGATGATGATAACATTGAACTACTTGGTGGTGTATGAAATACAGCGAATGTTTTTAACAGTGTCAATCTTACATAATTTTTAATTAAACGTTTTGAAATATTTGACTTATGAATGCCCTCGTAAAACTCAGTAACTCCTATAGGATCAATCACTGTTCCAGGCGTTTTTCTCACAGCGTCATACAAAAGATCGATTATATTAGATCCTCCAATCACTTGTCCTCGAATAGAAAGCTCTCCTGAGTTAGTCCATCTAATATATCTCGGATCTTCCGTAGTCGCTCGGTATAATGAAATTGCATCACTAACATAAGTTGCAGGTAGAGAATAAGATATTTGCGCGAACCAAGTTTTAGGTCGTTCAGAGTTTTCAATAACGGGAGAGATTTGCTCTTTACGTACGTAAGTTAACCGTCGTTGGAGAGTTTGATTGTATAATGCTAATTTCTCTGATTCGTTTAAATCTGGATTATCTAGAATAGATTTCATTTCATCATCGAGTGTCTTCTCTTTTTGAAGTTCAGGTGTTTCTTCTGTTTTGGAAGGTGTATTGTTTTTTAATCTCTCCATTACATCTTCAGGTACTAGAAGCATTTTTCGAGCCATCATCGGTTTATAGCTCGGCTTATTGCACTTCCGGCGACTGAGCTAACGATAGATAGCAGTGGCGCTAATAAAAATGGAAGAAAACCACCCTTTTGTACCAGTATCTTTCGTCGTTTTGATATAGGGTTCTTCTTCGACACGTTTCGTATAACCGCGCTATGTTTCTTTAACCGCTTACGATGACGTTCTGACAGTTCAATTGTTCCGTGCAATACATTTATACAACATTCAACGAGAGCCAATATAGCTTCCTTGCTAGCGTATTTAATAGCTGTCTTTCTTTGATTTAGATTACAGGATGTTAGGAAACGTAGAAAGTCTATGTTTTTCTTAACTCGTTTTGAGACATCCATTTATAGATTTTCTTAGCCTTTCTTAAAGCGCAATGAACAGTTTCGGAATGAAAAGGACAGTCTAATTCAACGTCTTCTAGTTCTTATAATTTAGGACAACCGGTATCTTCAATGTTAGTTACTGGAACACCGAGGAGTGTCGATAATACTGCAGCTTTTTCTAAACCTTTGGTGAAAAACGAAGTCGCTTTTTCCGCTATCTGATTGCAAATGTCACGTCTCGTTCTGTAAGGACGTTCGCCGTCATCCCATCGAAGATGACAAATGTTATGAGATATCCATCTGCATTGTCTTTTATCTTCGTTTGGAAGCTCTTTGAAAGGGCATGGAGATTTGAAAGTAAACACTTCCGATTCTTCAGTTTCTAATACTACGTAAGCTAATTCTTTAATAATCCACTCTCGATTAACCCTAAAAAAATTCCCTTCTATAATACACTTCATTTTGGAATAAAGACAGCCGATTCTTCACCCGGTATTAAACCTGTTCGTAGTAAATACTGATCTGGGGTGTGAGGTTTCAAGTCAACTAATAAATACCCAAACTTCCGTGACGTAGCTTGTTGAAACGCATCAATAACGTATTTGCTATTGGTTGGAGATATCTGCCTCGCGAGATGATCAATTGTTGATTTATCTCGTGGTGATTTAAAAATAAATAGATAATGAGCATTTAAATTTAAAGTTCTTATTTCTTTTCCGGGGTAATAAAGGTTTTGCATTAAAATTAGTACGGAGGTGTTTCTGTGATGAGATCCACGAATAAATAAATTAGTTACATCTTTATTATTAGATATCTCGCATAACAAATCGTCTAAAATAACTAAATTCCTAATTTGCGGGTTTAATATATTAACATCGAGTAACCCTTCGTGAAACTCGACTGAAGGTGTGTGTTCTAATATTGATTGAAATAGTTTCGGCTGATACTCGGTATAACACCATATTATCCTCTCCGGAGGAGGGGATATACAGGTCTTCTTATATTGAATCAACCGTCCCACCAGGAATGACTTTCCGCATTGGGTGGACCCGGCTACAAGCCCATTCATTGGATGTTGTAAGCTTAAATCCATAATGGTAAATGAGAATCGGAACATTAGTGCAATCAATTTTATTAGTTTTTTAACAAGTTTTTAGCATTGCATATTATTAGTGACATTATATTATTTAAAATTTCTTTCGACAATTCACAGCGAATAGTAAACATTTCAATAATATTTTCACAATCTACCGACATAATTATTTCATAAAAATGCAAATCTACACGCTTAGAATAATCCGTCATGATACAATCATGCTGGAGTTGAGATGGATGATCAATTTGACAGCCATTACACGCTTTCTTCAGAGCTTCGTGTAATTGTTTAATTACAACGTTAGTCATCGCCTCCTTTATTTCCTTGATTTTCTTTAAACACTTCTGAATCGACTCGTACTGGTCGAGGAAATTCAACCAAGAAGATTGAGCGAAAGCTACCCCCTCTTTAGTCGGTAACAGTTTTCCATAGTTTACTCCATAACCATGGTACATTTGTCTAACATCTAAAACCTTTTGTTCGGCAAATCTATGAACCGAAAACCGTTTGGTTTCAGAACCTGTGAAAACCCACGAAGTTTCAGCTTCGTTATTGAAATAAGCTACAATGGCATCTTTCTTTGTCCATAGCTCTTGAAGTTCCGCTTCTGTTAGTTTGATACCCTTTGTTAAATCTAATAGACCGCAGTGGATGGTTTCATCTGCATAAACGATTAACCCTTTGTCAGCAGACACAGGAAATGAACAATTCCTATAAAATAAATACATTAAGACAAAGTTAAGAATTATCACTGAGTATTCCTACTTACATTTTAAGGTTCCTCGGAGTCACTTCCAATACAATTCAGATGGTGAACTTTCTAAATATGGTCTTACTATTATACGGTTTACCCTTTTTATACTCTGAAATTATTTATCTTCGATATCTTATTTATTAAAATGGAGTTTAAAATTAATTCCATTCTACGTATACGCATTTTGAAGTGTATCGCGTTACGTATATAGGAATTTACCCGGTCCTCATACGGAATCACGTGTACAATTACAATACTTGAGAACGATACGTTTCTCATACTTAAACTTTAGATATTCGTTTGAAATACTCGTGAGAAAGGTTCAAGTGTCAAGCATATTTAAGTACTACAATGATATTAAAATGAAGTTTAAAAATATTTCCATTCTACGTCATTTTAACAACGAATATTCCATGACGTCAAAACACTCAAATCCATGTTTTAAATTCAAATTAACCGCGCCCCAATCCGCGCACGTTAACCGCGTCCCATATTCCATGACGTCAAAAAACTCTTAAATTCAAATTAACCGCGTCCCCCGGGTAATCCGCGCACGCGCGCCGCCTAGGTTATCACTTTTTACATCATTTCAACTTATTCCGTACGATAAAACGCGATAAGATATACGTTCAAGTATCTTTCGAGATAAGCGTAGATAAATGAACAAGTTGGCCTGGACACAATATGTTGATATGAGCAAAAACAAATCGTCGCGAGAAATATCATAAATACATTGACTTTTCGACGATTTTTCCCCCATTTCACCCCTTAAATCCCGGATCCCGACGATCCCGATCCCGGGATCGGCGTCAGACCCTCACTTTCCTTCTACTCAAAAAACGAGAAAAACAAAATTTGTTCGACCAATGGGTACTTGGCAGTGCTACGTCACAGTTTTTTTTTCAATAGTTTGTATCGTGGGGAGAAAAATATGACCACAATGGCGGACATGGCCAAAGCTACGGAGTGCCAAGTCTCGATTTTGAAAATTGCGCGGGCCAGCCTAAAAAATAGATCTACTGAATGACAGATAAAGTAGCCCGAAAATCGCCCAAATCGCCCAAGCATTTTTTTGTCTCCAATCGGTTTGAAAGTAGCCCAAATTGGGCGACCTTTCGCCCAACTGGCAACCCTCATCCTTTCCCCACCGTAACGCTGTGGAAAAATTAACCCGTTTTTCCACCAAACGCTATGGTACTTTCTAATGGGCTTCACGCTATGGTAAAATGAACTATTTTTGCGCATTTTTAACTAAAGAATGGTTTATCCGATTGTTTTAAATTTTTATTTTTTTTTGTATATTTCATTAAATTAATTGCCAAATAAGTCTTGTTATCCCTCAAACTTCGTTGCCAAGGACGAAAACGAGAAAATCGTCCAAATGGATAGAAACAGAGACCCCTCCAATAGAAAATAGCGCCGCCTTCCAAACCCCGAGAAAATATAACTGCAAGTAAGAACCACTATCAAGCCTACACTTCCGACACCCGACTTCCCCCCACCCCCCTAGAAGGAACATAATCGGAACTAGGAGAAACCCCCAACCCAGTCCGTGCTCAGGCCGCGATGTCCCAAGAACGTAGTAAAATAAAAGATGTATAATGCACAAATTTAACGGTCAACCCAAAAGAGGCGAAATGCCCATCGCGTTTAATTTTCAAATAAATCCCTAAATCAAAGAACGTTTTCCCCGTCATGGAAAAACTATCAGCAGATCGAGTCAACTAAGGGCATCCCTCCTAAGTATCATCCCACTGGCAAAGGACATTCCTGGGTATCGTCCCCTTCTTTATCGATAAATAAAGTCGTCCACGTCGCTTTGCAGTAAACCGATTTTCGAGACACCAATAAACAGAGCCAGCAGAAAGAAGACAACATCCCCTGACTGCGAAACCCCCCAATCCCCGACAAGTTAAAATATTGCGACTAGAGCCCCTAAAACCATGTTAAATCGATACTCCCCAATGATTCCAAGTTAGTGTTTTGTTAATTTCCTGTCCCGAGAGCGAGAAACACCCCGTGTCGCGAGTCCCTAACAATACCCCTTTCTTTCGACCAGTATAAAAACCGAGCCCCAATCCATAACTGTATCTCAACCGATTTTTACCTTCTCCACGCCAGTCTTAATTTAGAGCTACTCTCCCTATAAAATTGTAAAAATTTAATCTCCAAGTAAATTTAAGCGCCTAACGCAAGTTCTTTTTCTTTATTATTTTTCTTTACCGCCCCAATTTAAGTGTTATTACCCGACATGGCTGCCAGGTATCCCGAGGATACGCCCGATTTATGTAAGAAGTCCCTTTTTTTAATTTTTCGTTTATTTTGTGCATTTTTGTGTTATTTTATATCTATCAATAAAAGAATTTCAATCAAAGTTTCATTGAGTATCCTAATCACTGTCCGACATTATCATCTTTCTTTTAGTTATTAGCATCAACGCACTGCTACGTCGTAATTAAACGATACGCGGGAAGCGCGGGTGGTAATAGACTCTATTTATTATCATAAAAAATAAAATGGCGTATCGCCACAATGCACTAGCTTGTGTTTTACCTAAGCCTTGGCTTACACTTCTATTATTAAAATGTTTGTACTTTCTTTTTATTATCCGATCCGTGCGTGCTCGAATGGTTAAATGTGAGATATCTGCGCTAAATGCGGTTGAGGGATACACGAGTTCCAATCTAATCAAAAGAGAATTAATATTTGTATATTTAAGATTTTAATTTGATAATACATATTAATTTATATCCGGTTTACTTAATCTATACAAGATGGAATCATATTATTTTAATTATTATTATTATTATTCAGTGGCGTAGACAAGGGGGTTTTCGAGGTCCAGACTCCCTGTCCTTGGGCCTAACTTTGACTGTACTACATTTTCACCCCCTTCTCGACCCCATCTTAACATTCACATACTTAAACCCCCCTTTGTTGAATTTCTGGCTACACAGTGTTGGGTAAAATACTTTAATTTCGGTATATAAAAAAATACTGAATACTCAAACGATAAAGTATTTAAAATAATAAAATACTAAATACTCCTAGTGTAAATGATTTAAAATATAATACTAAATACCCACAGCATGAAATATTTAAAATAAATAAAATACTTTATTTTAGTATTTTAAAATACTAAAATACTCAAAATGCCGTGATTTCTTGAAAAGCGGGGAAAATCAAAGATAGTTCGAAAGATTGAAAATATTCCACTTTTATGCGTGCGATCTAAAAGGCAGATTGTCTCCTAAGTCTCGAGTCGTCGCTACTCCAACGCCACCACGTGCGATAACTTGATAAGCGGAATTTTTCACGAGTTTGTGCATGAGTATGAATTAGGGGTATTTCCTCCGCTTGATGGTGTTGTATGGAGACTATTTGATGGATAAAGTATACAAAAATGTATTTAAAATATAATACTAAATAAATTTCTTTAAAGAATTTGAAATAAAATACAAAATACTGAAAAAGTATTTAAAATACTATCCAACACTTACTATGTAAGTTAATGTTTAATTTAATCTTCCTTTCGCACTAAAAACAAGACGTTTCTAAGGAGTATGCCTATTCAACCGAATCCCATTTGAAAGAACCTTTCTAGCAACAATTTCAATTTATAGCCATGGTATGATTTTTCTTAAATATCTGAATTTATGAGTTTCAAGGATATAACAGGGTACGTGACGAATTTAATTTGTTTCAGACTCTAGTACACTTCACTTTAGGAAATAGGAACTTGTAGATCATCCATCACACGGGACCGTTTTAAAAGATATTAATTGGGAATGTTTTGGCGGTATTTTCAAAAATTTAATATTGTTTGTATTCAAGTACAGAATTTAAATTTTTGGGGTCGAAATACAAATTATTGGCTATTATTGAACATCACAATGAATATTGTACCACGGGTTACATGCTGTCGCATGGAGTAGTATAAGATAGGTTAGGTTAGGTTAGGTGACAGGGAGTTCCCGGAAATAGACTGCTTTTGTTCGACACCCAAAGCCCCTGTTTTTATCCCTCCTTCGAAATTTTTTGATATTAGTACCTACTGAACTAATAAAACAGCTCTTCGTCAGTTTTACTTTGACCAAATTTATATTTTTGGTAACACATAAAGTATAAATTGAAATCCGGCCAAATTGGCGAGTTTTTCGATAGCAAGGGAATCGATTGAATGGGATTCGTTTGAATGGGCCAGGAGCGTTTCTAATGCAGTTAAATGCATATTTATTAACTTTTTTAACTGGTAAAAATCAGAGGTACCAATGCCCTCCTTGCCCCACCCGAATGACATCCCTGTATATGTGATACATTCCCTATTGAAAATATAATTTTTTTTTAGTATCCGCCTAATTTAGTAGTAGTTACTACTACTACGCAATATAACCCGACCACCGGGTGCCTTGAGTATTAGCCTAGCTGGTTGTTATCGTTTTTCTAGTTGTGATTCAGTTGGAAACACTGGTGCAATTTTAAGGATTTCTGCGATTTCCTTCGCATCACCTAGAGTATATCAAAGCTTTATTTGTTCACATTTCCTAGAAACAACTTTTTACTTTAGCAATAAGCTGTCTTTTTTTCTGTAATAGTTTGCTGATCAGATTTACTCTGACTAGAACGACGGTGTGCCGGATAACTAGACAACAGAGAAACGAAAACTTCACGCATCAGTTCTTGAATCTCCTGATTACTCAAATAACTTATTTTAGATTAATCCAAAAGAGGCTCAGCTCTTCTATCGAGTTTCACTTAGTGGTTATACTGTCAAAGAAGATATATGTTTCTTCTACACCAATTATCTATAAATCGAGGCAGGAAAGTAATTGTACAGTTCTTGTAAAATGTAAAAAAATGTGCTTCGTTCATTTACGTCTAAGTTCGTGTGCACTACACGCCTGAAAAATAACCAAGGGTTCATGACTCAAATTCTACTCTAAACTCCAGCGTGCTAACCCCTCATATTAGCCCGTTATCATAGCCTTGATCTGGCATATTAGGCAGTGGTATCTTTAAGTCCGCTAGTGGAGACAAAAGGGTATCAGTTAGAGATTCGCCTTCTGAACAGTCGATCGGCAAAATCCGAAAACATTTTCTGGAATACAGAGTTCTTTACCTGATTCACAGCACACATACCGAATGCCCAAAGACAATTGTTCTGTGTGACTTAAATAAGTTGTACACTCTAAAATAATAGAATAGTAGGTCCACTAATTGATGACATTTAAAATGTGTTTCTTTATTTTTGAGCCCGGTTATCTCATTCTATATGTTTAATCCATATAATGAACGTATGATTCTTTTGAACTTATCCTTCGTAAATGGTCATCAATGACAACATCAAATTTCCAACAAACCAAACTCTAGTCGCTGTAAAAAAATTCCATTGTCTCTTGAATATAAATTACTAAATTGACTGAGGCAGAAAATATTGGTTGTATAGGTGTATGTAGGTTGCAGGATTCACGGCACTTTTCTAGGGACAAAAATACATTATTTAATTAATTAACTTAATTTTAAAATCGATGAAAATAGCGCGACTGGCTGCCTTTGCGCCATAAGAATAGCTGTGAACAATTTGGCGGTCCTAGGTTGAACGGCTCGGACGTCTATAGAGAAACAGACAGACAGACGGAAGACACTTAGGGTGCGTTCAACAACCATAAGACGGTTTTTCTAAAAAGCTCTTCCAATTTCAGCGATGTTTAAGCGCTGATCAGAGGTTGTTGTACGCTTTTCGTTTTCCGTAATTCCGTTGACTTTTTATCTCAACGAAACAAAATTCGTCTGCTACCGCGCCTTTCACTGTCGAATGGCAGCGTGACGTCAAAACCGGAAATTGAAAAACCCCGTACAACAACTTTTTTTAAATCCGATGCTCAGCGCTGAGGCATTTTTTGGGTTGTTGAACGCAGCCTTAGGAATATAGTTTACATGTAGATAGAGCTGATCAGTTTTACCGAGAAACGTTATATCTTTGAACCAAGAAACTCGATCATCAACACTGGGCGCCTGAACACTTCTTTCCAGAACTCGACTTCGATTCTTAATATTATGACAGTTGTTTTATCTATACGATGCTGCTTACTACATGTCATCCAAGTTTTTAAGCGCTTTCATATGCCCTTTAGATTTTTCATGTTCCGATAAGAGTTCAGACATGTTTCCAATTGGAATAAACCGATTCGGAAATAAAAAAATGTACGAATGTCACTGAAAGGCAGCAGCAAAACAGAAAATCACTTCTTTCAACAGTGAGTAATTTATCCAGACGTCAGAAACAAATTATCCATTAGACATACTCCTATGGTAATTTTTCACGCTAAGCTCACGTTCATCTTTTTTTCCCAGGGAACTTAATGTTAGCCTTTTTTTAATGATAGTCTGTTTCACCAATGACTACGTAACCCATTACGCACCTACGGACTGACAACTCTCTGCGAACTGCTCCTAGTATTTGGAGGATGCCCGAAAAATCGCCGCCGATCCACCGGCAGCCTTTTCGTCGGACCAGCTAAGGCCTATCGGAAATTGAAATACTTTTAAAAGTGTAAATAACGCTTACTTTTGGAAAATAATGATGAATTATTACTTAACTTGTTGTGGTGCGCGTTGGATTAAAATTTGACGATTGTGTGTTCCGGGCATGCTCCCCCCCCCCCCCGTCACTGGCCACTCCTCTCTAGGCAGCGCCTACAAAAATGTGCAACGAACCATAATTTAAATAATTCAAAAAGGGTAACATTAAAACTATAACAGTTAATTAATAAGGTTTTTATATAAAAACCAATGCTTGTTAAAAATTGCCAATCAAAATATGAAACGAAATAGAGCCCAAGCATTATGTACGATTCATAAATAAATTTAAATTAATAAAAAAAAATTTCGAGTCAGTATTGAGGCACACTGTACCTTTAATACATTTTTCGTACCTTAAATGAAGATTCATTTGCCTCATCATTGTTTTGATCCTCTTCTAACTCTAAATTTGCTACAGGTGTGTGAGACGTGACATCCGCCCAAAGAAGAAATCAGATATTTGCCGCAGCCGAACATGCAAAACTCGACAGTGTTTGTTTTTTAAACTTGGTTTAATTTAAACCGTGTTCAACAAATAATAGAAATAATAAAATCTATTTAATTAAGTTTGATTACCAGAGATGATGTAAGCGATGCAATATCTGTTGTTGAAGTAATAGGAACGGTGGCGCCTACCTTTTCCATGGAGTTGCTCCCTGTATTTTTATCTTTCAATAAAAAGAGCCCGAATGCTTCTTTCTCTCTGGCATTCTAAAAATGCACTCATTCTTTAAAAATCTCCAAGAATTACATAAAAGGCAATATTTATGAGCGCCAATTTAATAGCGCTAGATATCGTCTCTCACTAGCCCGAGCAGAGTAGCGGGTATGCCAAAATAGGGATTTCTCATCGCTCAGTCTATTTCACAGTGTTCCAGAGACACCAATTTTTTTAATAAATTCCACGAAATATTTATACATATTATGGTTCAATACACTGTACGATTTACTATAAAACAAGAACGGAAGCACTGCTACCAATGGCGGTCGAACTAGCTTCCGTGAATGAATATCAAAAATCGTCAATGTCAATGGTTAGAAAACCATCAGATTAGTTAATTTGTACATTTCCAGCTTCTTAGGTATATTAAAACACAGACGAAATTAGAGTGAAAACACTCAATCTCGGGCATGTTCAGAAAGTTATTTCTAAAAAACGCGCCAGTGTTACATGTAAATTTGGTCCAAAATTTCAAGAACACTGCCTCTGAGCTTAAAAATGGTTCTTCGCTGACGTTGGACATTACCGATTTGTGTTTTCAAATTGCTAAATTATTTATCAGTATAATTATTAGTTGGGTAGCAGTAGTAACTTGTAATAAAATTTATCTGTTAAGCAAATAGCAAAGTTCTGTTATTTCATCAAAAATAATGTTTTGGAGCTATTCGAGAAACCGCTGTGACGCCCCTGTTGAGCGCTACTCAGGGATGCTTTTAAGCAGCCCCTGGGTGCCATTTTATAATATCTGCCATTTAAAAAGGAGTATGTGCTCGTAGAACAAAAGGTGTTTACTTAGGGGGCTTTATGATGGACGTATGGTATGACCTTGGATGATTCGTCCAAGGTATGACAAAGATTGTATTTATTTATAATTAGAGATTATGACTATGTTGAGACTATCAGCGGGTTTAATGGTTGAAGTTTCCCCGGAACTAGAAGGGGAAGAAAGAACGTCACCGCCATCTGCTTCAATGGAGCCGGAAGACGTCAGTTTTAGAGAACCAATCAGATACTGTGTTGATTTGACATTTTTAGGTGAAAGAAGCGAACTCCTTTGGCATTAGGGGGATAGGGTATAACGCTAAAACTCGTTCTTTCTAATTAAAAATAAATATATTCTTGGTATAATTTGAAAATAAATATTTTACGAAATTAATTATATAAATATTTTCGGTAGCAACTGCATATTTGCATATTTTGGCATTTATAATAACTTCGAATACTCTACAATTTATTTTCATGAAAAACATTTAAAAGCGTTCTTAATGACCATTTATTACACAGCGATTCATAAAAAACACTTTCCGAAAAATAGAAATACACTCTATAATACTGATAATCCTTACTCGCAAAGAATCAAACTTGTAGACTAAAATATCTTTATTTGGAATATCGATAACCGTTTTCAATATATAGCTTTAACTTAGTCAAGTATCCGTTTCAAGAGGAACTTCGTAAGGCTATCTCTGCACTACCAAGTTAGCTTGACGAAATGTCAGTGAAGCAGTGTTCATAACTTCGACTGCTTCGGCTCTCGAATACATTTCTAGAAACCTTGGTTGGTGGAATTAGAGATAAATTTGAATACGATTTTAAGGATGTTATTTTCTTCGCCATATCTTTGCGATAAGAACTTCGGAGTTCCACAGATACTACTCGTATCAGTCTCCATTTAGAAGTGTTCTGTTTCATCAGCTGTTACACCGAAGCCTTCATTTACGGAAGCTAAATAAGTAATACTAAACACATTTACCAATTTCAGTAAATTTAGTAGAAACTAACATATTAATTATTTAAATATATGGAAGAACATTCTTCCGTTGCTAGTGGCTTAATTATTATTAAGAAATTCCATAAAACTGTGCAATGATCATTTGACTTTTTTCTAGGATTAAAAATCGAAAATTTGCAACGAAAATGGATTTATTTGGTAGCTTTACTCAATTACCATTCGGACAAGTGGTTTTCGCTTTGTTTTTGGGGTTGCTTCTGTACCTGTGCTTAAAGAACCATTTATATTTACAATATTTCAAAAAACGCGGAATACCTGGTCCTAAACCGACCATGTTCGTGGGTCACTTATTCCAACTCCGGGCCAATGGCCGAATGCCTCACGAAACCATCGGAAATTGGATTAAAGAATACGGCAATGTCTTCGGTATGTTTTTCGGTCATCAGCCTGGATTGATAATAAACGACCCGGACATTTTGAAGGACGTTATGATTCGACACTTTAATAATTTTACCAATCGCACAAGCTTTTCTGTAAGAGTACCAACGGTGTCCGATAGTATACTTTTGGCAATGAACAATAAATGGCGTACCACTCGACATTTGTTAACGCCTGCTTTCAGTAGCAGCAAACTTAAATTTTTGGCGAAAGCGATGAATGAGCAAACGGATGTATTGGTGGATGAGCTCAAGAAATCCATTGATCAAAACATAAACGTTGTTGAAGTGTTTCAAGCGTTGACTTTAGACGTCATTGGAGAATGCGCTTTGGCCCTCAATGTCAATTGTCAAAGGAACTCTCGTGACGAGTTCCTGATATCCGTGAGAAATTACATTCAAAATAGTGGGAATCAAATTGTTAGAGCTGCAATAGCTCTTCCCGTTGTTGGTAAACATTTGATCTGGCTCAACAAGTTTTCACCATCCGGAAAACTAACGGACATGATCGTAAGTAACTTAGAACATGTCATTGCTATGCGTAGGAAAGACAATAGCAAAAGCAGAATCGATCTACTTCAACTTCTTCTCGATGCCGAAGACGTCGAAGTAAATGAAAATGACAAGAGGAAGACTTTAACGGACAAAGAGATTATTGGCAATGCGTTCATCTTTCTTATAGCCGGGTATGAAACGACGGCTACTACTCTGGGATTCGCTTTCTACTTGTTGGCATTACATCCCGACATACAAGGCAAACTCTATCAGAAAATAATGCATAAATTAAAAGACGTTGACAGTCCTACTTACGAAGAGGTGTTTGAGCTGAATTACCTAGATCAAGTTTTGAACGAAACGTTGAGGTAAGTTCCATAAGAAACATTAGCGTTTCAAGTAGACATTTTTATTCATGAGTGACAACGCCAGGGGTAAACTACTTTTTATTTCACTGGAGAACCGTAAAAAATTAAGTAAACTAGTGCTCCGTAGATCCGGCTCCAATTGTTTCTGCAAGCCGAATTCGGTTCCAAAGGTATTCGAGGCTCTAGTCAAACCGGTGTAGCCAATATTCAGCACCGCGTCTAAGAAAAAGTGCGACTTAACGAAGGTTGTATGTACCTAATGCCATTACAATTAAATGGATTTTTTTTGTAAACCAAAGATTCAATTTACATAAATAATATACTTAGAAGAAATTAGACTCATAAATTGTTAAAAAAAAGATAGCCCAGAAAGGTATAATTATTGAAAACAAATACTTAAACAGATAAGTAATATGAAGTTGACTTTATTTAATTCAAATAACTATAATTGTTAACTATCTACACCTACAATTAAGTAGTAATATTTTCCATGGTTGTAACTAATGATACACTAAACTCAAGAAGAATGGCATTACAAAAGGTTGTACTCTGTTAACGTCCACAGGGAAAGCAGTGTTTTAGTTTAGAAAAAACAGTTATTTATTTATATTTGAACCGCACTATATTTTATTATTTGTATTTCTTTAGATTGTACCCTCCAGTGCCGCATTTCATACTACGTAAACCGGAGAAGGACATCCAAGTAGGATATGTCTTCATACCGAAAGGGGTCGTGGTCCTAGCGCCGGCTTGGCAACTTCACCACGACCCTGCACATTGGCCGAACCCCGAAGAGTTCGACCCCGAAAGATTCAGTCCTGAGAACAAAGCCAATATCAAGACTGGTTCTTTCTTGCCATTCGGAATTGGACCGAGGAATTGCATCGGATTCAGGTTCGCGCAGCTCGAGATGAAGCTCGCTGTCATCAAAGTACTCAAATCGTTCGAAGTTGTTCCGACGACGAGAACCGAGATTCCCCTACAATTGAAATGCCCATCGGTATTACTAAGTGCCAAAAATGGTATAACTCTAAAATTTTTGCCAAGAAACGAGGCGTAAAAAATGCTTATACAGGGTGTCTTCATTTGATCGGCCCAGGCATTTTTCTCAAAAAATATGCCTTCAAGAAATGTGCAATTTTCAGTATGTACTCTCTCGGTGGAGATCGTTGTTATTTGTGAATTTCAGAAAAATCGTGAAAATTTTCACGGTTTTAGAAATTGTAGTTTTTGAACGCTAGGTGGTAGATGAAAAGTTTTAATGAGTAAGTTGTAGAGAATACTCGAAAACCTTTAATGGAGTTGGTATGGTCAAAATCGTACATTTTGTCACTGAAATAATAGGTCATGAAAAATAACAAGTTGGTACTACCCAAATGTTTTTAAGCCTCATGTTATTGTAATGATTGTCTGTGAAAAATGAACATGTTTTGAGCCAAATCATTGTTTTACTTTTACAAATTAAGTGTTACAACAAGTGCAATTATTATAATAAGGAATTACAGAAAGTTTTTTACACATACGGTTCAATAATGCCACCGTCCGCTGCTATACAAATCCGTACGCGATGAAGCATATTCTGGAACGAACCACGGACCATATCTGGAGTAACGAGTTGGAACGCTGCAATGATTCTCTGGCGCAAATCGTATTCGCTAGTGACTGGCGTCTTGTATACTTCCTCCTTGACGAACCCCCACAGGTAAAAGTCCAGCGGTGTTAAATCCGGGGACCTAGGAGGCCATAGCACTGGACCATTCTTCCCAATACAATGCTCAGGGTACTCGGTGTTGAGGTATTGCACCACATGTCGTTCCTGGTGAGGAGGTGCACCGTCATGCAACTGATGCAAGAACCATAGGTGTGGGAGGTCGACTAAAGGGACATCTTCCAATGCTTCCGCTACTTCATTTCGTAGAAGCGACAAGTAGCTCACCCCGTTAAACTGATTCGTAAGAAAAAATGGCCCAATGACGCAATCTCCTAGTAGACCTGCCCAGACGTTTAAGCGGAATTGTACTTGATTGTAATGTGGAAATCCCCAGTGCGGATTTACATCCCTCCACATATGGTTATTCTGGCGGTTAAATGAGCCGTCCCTTCCAAAGGAACACTCGTCGAACGCCAGGATGAAACGGAGGAAATCTTCGTTGGCATCCGCCATGGTACTGAACCAGTTACCGAAATCCAACCTAAGGCGCTGATCACCATCGTGAAGTGCTTGGTAGAGCGTGGCACGAAATGGGTGAAATTTCTGGTGGTTAAGGACACTCCAAACTTAATATTTTGACAAGTCAAAATCGGAGCATGCCATTCTTGTACTGGCTCGAGGGTAAGCGCCAAAGTAGGCGATGACTGTGTCTTCCATATTAGTGTTATGACCAGGGCCGGATTAACCAATAGGCCGAATAGGCCTGGGCCTAGGGCACCAAGCCTAAAAGGTGCACCAAGAGGGTTCAAAAAAAATAAAAGTACAAAACTTTAATCATTTGCTTTTCACAAAATATTTTCCGGAGTAATTTTAGTAAATGCGTCCACCCGTATGAACCAAAAACGTTTGATTGTCACATTCTCTGACGGACTGCCGTCTAGCCCCTGACGACATACTAAATCTGGCAGCAAAATGAATTTTCGTTCCATTTCTCAATTATAAATTGAGGAAGCGCCTAGCTCGCTTCGCTCGCTATTGAAAGGGGGCACCAAAATTAATTAGGGCCTAGGGCCCCATAAAGTCTTAATCCGGCCCTGATTATGACGTCCAGGTCCGCGGAATCTAGGATTCACTTTGCCGTCTCCTTCGAAGTCAGTACTTATAAAATTGCACTTGTTGTAACACTTAATTTTAAAAGTAAACCAATGATTTGGCTCAAAACATTTTAATTTTTCACAGACAATCATTTTAATAACATGAGGCTTAAAAACATTTGGGTAGTACCAACTTGTTATTTTTCATGACCTATTATTTCAGTGACAAAATGTACGATTTTGACCATACCTACTCCATTAAAGGTTTTCGAGTATGCTCTACAACTTACTCATTGCAACTTTTCGTCTAGCACCTAGCGTTCAAAAGCTACAAATTCTAAAACCGATTTTTTTGAAATTCACAAATAACAACGATCGTCACCGAGAGAGTACTTACTGAAAATTTCACATTTCTAGAAGGTATAGGTGTTGAGAAAAATGCCTAGGCCGATCAAATGAGGATACCCTGTATAGGTTCCCAAGTTAGTATTGGATGCACTCGTGTTTTTCAAACCTTTTAGTAAAGTGTACGCCACAGTTAATTTTGTAAATACCGATGTATTCTTAATCAAACTTGAACTTTCATTTTGGTGCAATTTCTATAAGGAAATATAGAATGTTAGGAAAATTAGGGATATTAATTGTGGGCAACAATTTAAATTTAAATCGCCATTTCACACTCAACAAAATTTGCACCCTGGTATTGATCGATAGAAGGTTTTTCCAAGTTTAGCCAGTGAGTTGTTTAGCAGAATGTTCTTTGAACGAGTCATTGAACCCTGGAGAAGCGTGCCCCATCAAAATTAAAAAAAAGTGGTAGAAATAGCTTCCTACAGACTTTTCATCCTAATTGTAAATAAACAGCGCTCCTAGCGGTCAAAACATGACATTCGATGATATAAGGAGGCTGGCTAATCTCATTAAGAAATCTTAATCTGCATGAGTTATAAGATAACTTATAACCAATAAGTATAAGCAGCATTATTTGGGTCCAAATGTAACCTTAGACATTGTTGTGGGAAGCGGTTGTAAGGGTAGCCGATCAAAAATGCAAAAAGGGGCGCATAATTTGTTCATAAAGGTCACTCTGCAATATCAATCGGATCAAACACGAATTTTTGTCACTTAATGTTCAATTAGATTTTTAGTTATACTTTATTTTTCATATTTGTTTCAGATATAAAGTTTTATTGTGTCAATTGTGTTTCAATTACCTTCAATTGCAAAATTCATAACAGAACAATAGCACCTCTTAAATATTTATTTATTTAAACGAAAACCAAAAGTTTAACCTCCAATCCCTCAGGATAAAGGATTTCATATTCCTCGAACGGTATATTTAATGTGACCATTTTTATTTTCCCTCAAACCGGGATATTGTTAAATCACTACTCAAGACACTACAGGTTACCACTTCCTAACCTAAACAGACCACAATAGAGTAATGTCAGTGCTACGTCACACGACGTCACCTATGCTTTTTCCTATTCCTAAAAAATTCTCGCCCACAATGTTGGCCATGGCCAAAGCTACGGAGTGCTACTACTCTATACGCAAAAATCAGGAACGAATTGCAATGAAAAGCAATCGCAAATCACGTCAGATGGCGCGCGATTGCAGCGACATGCACTTCAGATTTATATACCCCCGTACCGTAAATTAATACGTACCGGGGGTGTAGGAGAGAAGGTTAAATTTGCCAAAAAAGTGAAATAATGAGAAAAAAAAATGGCTATTTGGAACAATAGCCCCGCCACATAGTTTCCACTTTTTACTTACACCTTACCAACGTACTTATTAAGGGGATTCCGAACCAAACTCCAGCGGACCAGGGGCTGAATCCTCATCTGGAAAAAGTAAGTTTGAAAATAAACAGTGCTAAGCAAATAGTCCAACAATTCTATAATTGATATTATTTAATTAAATTTCAATAATGATGACAGTTCTGCTGCTTCAAAATTCAGAGAAAGAGACATTGTGATTATAATGGGGATTTGATTCTTCAAAATTATTTTATAGAACTTTCATTTAGTTTTATTTTTTTATCCTTGTTAAGTTATTGTTTATGTTAAGTTATTGCTTAGGTTAGGTAAGGTTAGGTGGGATTAGGTAAGGCTAGGTTAGGTTAATGTTAGATCAGATCGGGTCAGGTGAGGTTTGGTTAGGTTAGGTTAGCACTCGACCTTGAATTTGTAGGATTAAATGTATATTTTGGAAATTAATATATTTATTGTATTAAAATCAACATTAGATTGTTTAGAAAATAAAACATAGCAAATCTTATTTACCTTGTTTCTTCTCTTACTGTTTAAGAAATTAGTAAGTTTAATATATTCGTCTTACTGGGATATTTTACAGATATTGTTTCGATATAATAGGATAGTCGGTCGAATGGGATTAGGCCGAATGGTAATTGAAGTAATGTTATTGTATCCAATGGCCAATGCTACAGAAACGTTTCGAATGGTATTAAATCCAACGGAATTCTACCCAATGGTATACAAGTCCTAGAACAGACAGTGACGAATCGAAGAGAAAAGCCCTCTTTATACTCTCCCAGTATACCAAGGAGTCATCTGACAGCTACCCAAGGTAATTGTCTCAAAAAAAAAACTAAAATTTGTCTCTTTATCGGAGTATAGGTATTGCATGTTAAGGGTAGTTAAAGTTTCTCGTTTTAAATTTCGATTTCTTAGAAAATCTTAACCAATATTTTTCAATCAGTTTTTCTTAAAACGGATTCTTCTCAATGCAGTGCCAAAAATGTCAAAAGCCATAAAAAGGGGCGGCCAATATCTGACCTCTTTAGGGGGCGACAGAAATACTAGAGATTATAATCCAAGAGTGACCAAATGGGCTTTCTTCAGTAATTGGCTATCTCCCCATTCAAATTGCCAATACATCAATAATAATAATAATATACACGTGGAACGTACGTCCGAAATATTTCCAAAGCGAGTACTTACGTCGTTAGTTAGTTTTGAACTTTTTCTGCTGGAAATAAGAATCTTTCATTTTTTGTTATCGTTGAAACTCACTTTTCTATTAATTCAATTCTATTCTGTAATTTAATATACAATGTATTTTCATTATATTAAAAACGATGTCGTAGTATTAAAATGTTTTTTCTCAGCGTCACAAGGCCCGCTTTAACTTTAGCTTCTCTACACGCACGATATTCCCTTACAAAAATATAAGCTGTATTTGACTGCTATTCATCTGAATTTTAGCTGGAATTATGTTACATTGAACTGAAAAAATTTTCAGTCAATTTTATCCAAAAATATGGAGACTGTTATTTGACTGCATTAACTTTTCAGAGTTCAAAGTGTAGGAAGTTGACTGTAATTACATAAATTTTTCAGTTTAATATTATGGGATAAAGTTTCGTTTATTTGCAATGATCTACTACAACAATTAGATGAACAAATAATTGAGCGAGCTATAGAGCTGCTTCTCTTTATTACTAAAAATAATACAGATATTTGGTCAACAAAAATTATGAAAAGAAACTTTTAGTTTCATATTTTATTTTGAAAACACTGATGCACTGCTGCCATGTAGGATACTAATTATGGCGCGAACTTTAAAGTTTAATTTGTATTCCAACACCCTCTCTCAAAGTTAATGTGTCTTTAATCTTTGAGTGTGACGTAACTTCCCACTCTTTTCCCTGATTCCCAATCTAACAAACAGACTAGCTTTAGGTTCCCACCCAAACATACGGAGATACCTACGAAGAACCAAGGCTTCGGGATAAGCACTACACAAACGGGTTAACGCATTACCAAACTTTACTCCGGGTTCCCATCCGCCTAACCGCCACTGGTATTGGAGTTGGCGGGTTTAAACAAAACATCGGTCAGTTAGTTGTCTAGGGGTATGATTTGTGAGCTTACAGTAAATACACTGAAACGAGGATCTGGCATTAATCTTAATTTTAATATTGAAAATTAAACAAAAGGGGATCGTTGGAATAAACAGTTAATATTTAAATTAATAACAAGGGAACAAAATACACATAGAAACACTAATCATATTAAAACACGGTAACCTAACCTGGAAGTACTTCCCACTATACGCGACCGAACGACAAAAGGAATAACTAGAGCTCTAGAAAATATATACAAATACAGGAAATGCATTAAAATAGTTTATGCGACATGAGGATTAAACGTTGAGTCTCTATTGAGTACTCAACTATAAACAACTATAAACATAAAATCAAACTTAGGAGTTCATGATGAAGAGCGGGAACACTGTGCTTCTGATCGGTGGCGACCTGGAGGTTCCTGAGCCGCTTTTAGAGGTTGGTGGTTAATGTTGACGTGGGCAACATGGCGTAGATGCTGTTGGTTCCTTTTTTTATTTATATCGCTGTATACGCGTGAGACTTATACTTTGTCATATCAACTAGTTTTAGGAAAGTCACCGGTGCCGTCACTTTAACTTTTTATTAAACCGAGTCGCTCTTAACGACCTCCGACGTGGTTCCGTTCACTGCTCGTCCGGCACACCCCGTTTCGCGCCCAAAACTGCTCTATTTATGCGTTCTGGGTGATGTGACCCAAACGCGCAATTAAGAGTGCCCAATCACCACTCGGGTGATGACACTTCTCCGACACCATAAACTATAGTTCGTATTTATCTTTCGTCCTTGCGAAGCGAAAGATATGGTCGCACACAAACACACATGTCACGGGGTAACTACAAAAAGACCGACAAGGGGTACACAACAATGAATCACAGACTAACACACACTAAAAATATTTAAAACGAAGTGTATGGCATTCTAAGTAATAAAACGTAATAAAACAGGCATCGAAAATGGCGGAGTCTAACAATACTAGAAATGGAGCAATGGCATACAAGAAAAAGGCGAGGGACTTTATTCTGAGAATTTCCTCGCAGTGGCGGCTAGTTGGCAACTTCAATTACGGGGGAACTAGCATCTCGGCCGAAGAAGCATCGCTTGCTCAAGGCCAAATACTTTCACCCGCGGGCGACCAGCGCCTTTGAACTGTACGCATTTGGGACCCTCTACCCTTTGTCCTTACAATAGATATTTTAGCCCAAGAGGTTTGACTGCGTTAACAACTGGAAAGATCCCTTTTCTCCCTTTTCGTTAACAGTAGGCCTTCATATAAGCCTAGTTTTAAGCATTTTAAGCATTATATGAGTCCAACGAATACAGAAAGTTCTTTCGTTTTTAGTCTTTCTAGGGGCTTTGTCAACCAATCTGCAAGAATAATTTTGGTAGGACAATATTCGAAGACGAAGACATTTGTGTTTGGTTCGTTTTCATTTTCTATCATTTTCAAACCACTTTGGTTGTCTTCGAAAATTTTGGTCTTCCTATGTTCTCGCTTGAGATCTTTCAGTATATGTTCAATCCATAATGTTTCTCTGTATGTTTCTGCTAAAGTGACATATTCGGCTTTAGTTGACGAACGTGCCACATTTGCAGTGCCGGATTTACCTATGTGCTAAGTGTGCTACAGCACAGGGCCTCACGATTTGAAGGGGCCTCGCCGGGGCTAGGGTTCCACTCTCCTCCGAAAGGTAACTGATTTTCTGAGTTATTGTGCTCTCAAGGTTTAATTAGCACATGGCTCCGCCGAGTCCCCCCTAAATTTTTAAATCAGATTTTTTTTCTTCCCTTTCAGAGTTTAAATCCAATTTCCCAAATAGGATATGATTGATATAGACTAGTTAACTTCGGTAAGTTCGGTTAGGCCTACCTAACCTTAAGCGGGCGAGCCGCGAGACGATTCAAATGTGAAACGAAAGTTCCGAAACAATCAGGCTGACAGCTGCTAGGCCACGTACTTCACTACAGCAAACTTCGAAAATTCTAGAAGCTAGTTTTTAAGCCTAGGTTAATAGATCAAAGTTGGTCGTCATGGCGAAGAGAAAACCATGACGGCACGGGTTGCGCTGCGCCGCAAAGCTCCCCAGTAGCCAACGGAAAAAATGTCGAGCAAAAACGAACTCATAAGGGACTCTCAAAAACACAAAGGTCTCATATTGGGCTCGTTAAAATAATATTGATAAATTGGTCAACTGAATCTATCATCAGGGCTAAATATGGTTATTAAAGGCTTGTTGGCCGATGTTCTCAATGATTGTGAAATTACTACACGTAATGGAGCGTTAACGTGCGGACATTTATTTTACGTAGCGGATGGTATGTGCTGTTTAACAAATTTACCGTGAAAAGTATCCAAACACGAATATCTTGAACCCACGAATTTTCGCAAATGTCCACAAGCGCCACACCGGTAAGATTTGGTAGTTAAACTCTTTGTAATAACTTTAAAGTGTAGTAATAACTTCTAACCTGATTTCCTTGCAGGCAGCCAATCATGACAGAGGCCGCCCAAGAGATTTTCGAAATCCCCAGATGGAAGCAGATGTCTTACAGACAATCAGTCGACTAGCACACGTGCTGTTGCTCGTTCATTCGGATACAATAATTCATCTGCTTAGCATGTTCTTCACGATGACAGCGAACGATTTCCCATTGCGTGATGGTTTGCAGAGCGTTCTGTCCAAGATCCCATTTTTCCAACAACTCTGCTTTTCAGGGACGAAGACACATTTTCCAGGGAGGGTGTTTATAACACTCACAAATAGCTCAAATGGGCTCACAAAAATCATCACGTGACATTAACCCGTGGTTATCAGGAAATTATTTCTGTTAACTTGTGGACTGGAGTAGTTGGAGACGTTTTGATTGGCCCTTACATATTGCCGCTAAGACTCAATGGGATGACGTACATTGTTTTTCCTCGTAATGTCTTACCCGACCTTCTTGATGATGTCCCGTTAGCAATTTTACGATAAATGTGGTTTCAGCATGACGAGGATCCGGCTCAATTTTCCTTGCGGATTAGTGAGTTCCTCAAATAACAATTTCCACAGGGATGGATTGGTCGAGGAGGTCCACTCGCCGGGCCTGCAAGAACACCAGATCTTGTAGGGTTGGATGAAAGATCTTGTCTACGAAACTCCAGTCGAATCAGACGTGGATTTAGTTGTAAGAATTAACGCCGCTACAGATCCCATTCGTACCACACCTGGAGTTTTTCAGGACATACATGTACGTTCATCTCTTCCTCGCCACTACCTTCTTTTTCTAAAAATTATAGGAAGCCATTTTGAGCATTTGCTTATTTTTTTTTATGAAGTGCCAATTTCCTCCTACCCCTAAAATCGGCTTTCCTATCTAGGTTCTTGTGTTCGCGTGGTAGCCTATAGCAAGGCGTCCTTAGGCCAACTTTAAATCACTCTAGCGCTTGTCCAATTCGTTGCAAAGGATCACCACGAAGACAGTTGTACATCCTTACTCAACCCTATAACACCTTAAATTTTCTGTACTGAATTTTTAAACAGCCTGTTGGGTGGTGGAATGGTTAGCACTTTCACCTCGCAGCAAGAGGAGCACTTGTGGCACTGGGTGAAAACTCGGAACAACTCGTTTTGCGTTGAGTTTGCAAGTTCTCTCCCCACTGGTTTAAGGGGTTTCCCCTGAGCTCTTCGGTTTCCCCATAAAAACTTGTTGAGGTTAAAAGTAATAGTTAGTGTAGGGAGCTGTTGGCTCGCGTGGCATGAAGGGCTGGCCACCACCCTCCTACGCATTGTAACCCGGTCACCTGAAAAAAAAAGGCCGCGCAAGGTTTAGCGTATTTGATGTCAAGTAGCGTGATAAGTGGGTTTTTCTTAACCAAGAGTTATGAACAGGCCCATATAGAACTAGTTCATATTTTTAATTTAAGACCTTAGCCATGGTTTGATTTCACTACGTTCATGGGCTGAGACATTAGGACGTAGTGTTGGGAAGATGACCTTGCGAATTTTAACCTTATGGTTTTTGGCCAGATTATTATTATATTGAAACACCTTAAAGCCGAGACTTGCTTTAACGCCTTTGATTCTCTATGACTTGGACCTTCATGGGGGCCTCTATAAGTATGTTAAGCACTGGGCCTCCAGTAGTCTAAATCCGGCACTGCACATTTGCTTGTTTTCGACAAGCCCAACTTATAGTTGCACCAAACCATTGAAATACATATCCCGAGTTTGATTTCCTATCGTTTCTGTCTCCAGCCCAATCAGCATCAGCGTATCCTGTTAGCGTAGTAGATTCTGTGGCTGTTGCCCCAAGTTTCAGTTTAAAACATTGAGTACTTTTCAAGTATCTCATTACTCTCCTTACAGCAATCCAGTCCGTTGCACTTGGATCTGTAATGTGTCTAATTAAGATTGATACACTCGCTGCGATGTCTGGGCGTGTACACGTTGTGACGTATAACAAACAACCAATTGCTTGGCGATAAATTTCCTTATTTGGCATAGCATTGTCTCGTTATTTGCTTACCTTATCTTTCATATAGCCAGTATCCATCGGCGTTTTCGCTGGCTTAGCGTTTTCCATCGAAAATATTTTTAGAATGTTTGAAATATAACCCGATTGGTGGATTTCAAAAATTCCATCCACATCGCGTTCGATTTCCATACCGAGTTATAATTTCAGTTTTCCAAGGTCTTTTATCACAAATTTGTTCTTTAGGAGCTCAAGTTTTCTGACCCAACAACAATTAGGTCGTCAACGTAGACGAAAACATACATATACTTATTTTCCACCCTTTTTGAGTAGAGGCTCATATCTGCTGCGAGGGGCTAACCACTCTTAGAAAATCTGTACACCGGATTACGCTTAGATTACCACTGCCAAAGGCAGGGACTTCAAAGATTACGCGTAATCCCATTAGTACAGTCAAAGGTACAGCTCTGTACACCGATTACGCGGAGTGATCAGCCCCTCGATCTGCTGTCCCTCTCTGAAACTCAATTGCTTCTAGAAAGTCGTTTATACGTTCATTCCAAATTCGTGTGAATTGCTTCAATCAGTATAGAGGTCTATGCAATTTACACACTAAATGTGCCGAATCTTTGGTATAAATTTCCTCCTCCATTTTTCCATTGAGAAAAGCGGTCTTTATATCAAAATGACGTACCCTCAAATTGTGATGTCCAGCAACGGCGAGAAACGTTCTTAAAGTTGAGTGTTTTCCAACAGGTGCAAATACCTCGTTGTAGTAGCTTCTCGAATTTTTGAGAAAAGCCCTGAGCAACAAGACGTGCCTTGTGTCTGCTAACGTTCCCATCTATATCCCTTTTGGTTTTGTATACCCATTTACAGTCAATTCATATCGTCCAAAGACTGCAATTCTTTATCCATTGCCTTCTGCCATTCAGCTTTCTGGGGTCTGGTCAGAGCTTCTTCCAAACTATGAGGATCACTCGCCGTATCCTCGTTTGGATTCTTCATCATAACTTGCATCAGTCTCTGTGGAGGCGGTCCTTTTTTGCTGCGAGCTGACCTTCTGATTCTTGGCTTGGTTCATCTTCGTGCTGATATTCACTCTCTGAAACGTTTTCGACTGTCGGTACTGTCTGAACTTTATACTAAATGAAAAAAAAATAATAATAAAAAAACCTCCACTAAGATCTTCACTTACCTTCCATATTTTCATGAACATTTATCTAAAGAAAAAACACAATAAAAAAAACCCCCTTCAAGATCTTTACTTACCTTCCATATCTTCGCGAACATTTATCTAAAAAAACAAACAATTACCTTCTAGATCTTCTCTTCACACATCTTCTAATCCGGTCTTCATACCGTGGGAAAAAACCAATTACCTTTTAGATCTTCTCTTCACACATCTCCTAAACCGGTCTTCATACTGTGAAAAAAAAACACTCTTCCAAGATCTTCACTTACCTTCCATATCTACATTAACATTTATCTAACAAAACAAAAAAAGCAATTACCTTACCTTCACACAACTCATACCTGCCAGTCTTCATCACGTGGAGTTCATCCTCATCGTCGTCCTAAAAAAAATCGCTATCTTCACTTACCTTCTAGATCGTCACTCAACAACTTCAAGATGTTCATTTCACGTCACCTTCATAGGCTTCTTCCAGTTATCCTCTTCTCATCTTCTGAAAAAAAAACCACAACAACAACAACAACAATAACAACAACAAAAACCCGACAAAAACATAAACAACAAAAAAAAAATCGAGACCTTCACTTACCCTCTAGTCCTTCACTACATACTTACCATATTCCTTGGCTTCTTCTTTTTGTCAAGACCTTCAGAGAAAAAAAAACTATCATCATCAACAAACAAACAAATACCCTTTGCGCCCTTACAAAAAAAACCTTCGAGCCCTTCATCAACAAACGAACATAATCTTCGAGACGCCACAAACAACACACACAATCTTCGAGACCTTCACAAATACTCAATTCATATATTCACACAAAAAAACAATAGTCTTCACGACCTTCCAAAACAAACATATTCTTCAAGACCTTCACATTTACATTAAAATATAATATACGGAACCTTCACGAGTAACATACATAATCTTTGAGACATTCCCAAATTACAAACATATATTCTTCGAGACCTTCGCAAATAACAAGCATATAATCTGCAAGATCTTCACGAATAAGCAAACCTATATTCACATCAAGTAAACAAATACCCATCGAGACCTTCACGAACCAACTTATACTCTCCAATACCTTCACAAATTTAAAATATATAATCTTCGAGACCTTCACATTTAACAAACCTATAACTTTCGAGCCTTTTACTAATTAACAATTATATAATCACGTCAAACATATAAACAATTACTCTTCAAGACCTTAAATAATAAACAAACACCTAATCTTCAAGACCTTACATAACAAACAAACACCTAATCTTCAAGGCCCTCATACACCAATAACCTTCGAGACCTTCACCAACTTCTCCTCACTTCTCCTCCAGATCTTCTCGTCATCCTAGTATTCGAACTCCTCGGACTTCTTTCATTTATCCTCTTCCTCGTCGTTATCCTCGTAAAAAAAATCCAAGAATTGCAAAACTTTTGATTTTTATCTCTTTTATATTCTGTCAAAGCCAAAAAAAGTGTGAAATTATGTATTATCTCTTGCTTCGTTCTTAATAAACTTCACATGCGACTTCCAGCGGCGTCCCGCTTGTGCTTTGCCTCTCGTGTCCTTTCGTGGGGTTGGGTTGGGGTTTGGTTCGGCGGGGTGCTCCTTCCGCGCTGTCGTTGCTGATCCGTTCCATTGGCTGTGTTTTCGCTTTATCCTTACTTTCAAAATTTTAATCGGCAAATCTTTCCTTCTATTTTACACCCCCGGTATGTATTAAATTACGGTACGGGGGTATACAAATTAAGATATCGAATGTCGGTACTTCGATTGATACTTCTTGAGAAGACTAATTCATATTAGTGACTTTTGTACACAACTGAGCTTGACACTGTTATTCTACAAACGTACCACCTCTACTGATAGTTAATTTATCGGTGCTTGTGTCCAAAATCCTGTAGTCCATCATTATTAGCTTCTTTGCTTTACGAAACTTCTTATTGGGTATATGCGCGAAAGCCGTACATCCAAATGTTCGAAGATGACGTAGATCAGGTTTATTTCCAAACCAATGTTCAAAAGGGGTTTTCTCAAGTGCCAAAAAAATAATAATCATCAGCTAGGCTAATACCCAAGGCACCACCTTAGGCCTTACTTGGCAATCTGTTTTGTAGATAGCAAGCAGTTTTTATTGCTTCACCAAAGTAGCGGTTGTCCAGCTTAGCATCAGCCAACATGCATCGTACCATTTCCGTTAACGACCGATTTTTTCTCTCCGCTACACCGTTCTGTGGCGGCGTGTATGGCGCTGTCAGCTCCCAATTTATCGCCTCATTTTTAGGAACTCTTTGATCTCTCGATTTACGTACATTTTGGTTTCCTGTTGTACTTCGTTTCCGAAACCCTTTCCGACGACTTCCAAAGTTGCATCGTGAAGCCTTTGTCAACGTACGTGGTATCAAGTTTCATGAAAAATGTTCTATCATTTGACATATGGCATGTCGCACCTGAGTCAATGTACCAAGCATTTTCGTGTCGCATTCCTTCAGACGCTTTGCCGCCTTGAAAATACGGCAATCCCTTTGGAAATAGCCTGCTTTTTCACACGTAAAACATATGTACCCTTTGGCCTGGATCTAGGAACTGATTGCTTCCCAGAATTAGCATAGTCTTTTAGCGCTGTCTCTTTTTCGCCAAGTGGTTTTTGAAACCCTCCCTCCGTTTATACTGTTCAATCAATTTTCCCTCTATTAGCTCTTAGGTCAAATCAGCTTCTAGTCTCGTTTCCAATGCCATAATAAGCGTTTCGTAGCTCTCTGGAAGGCTACCCAGCATTAACGCCACAACTAGTTTTCCTTGAGATTTTCTCCCAATCCCCTTAGTCTATCTACGAGATTCAAAATATGGTATCCATATGCTTTTCCATATTCCCAGATTCACTAAGCTGGCTTCTATAAAGCCTCTTTCAAAGAAATACCTTTGAACAAAGTGTACTTTTCTGTTGATAGTCCTTTATAGCTTTCCAAACTTCAATTGCCGAAGTTTTGCTTCTGATAAGCATGAGTTGATTGTCTTCAACGAGAAACCCAATAGTGGCTCTCGACTTGCCATCTTGTTTCTGCCAAGCTCACTCTATTAG
The DNA here is from genome assembly GCF_980474605.1 of Leiobunum rupestre. NCBI lineage: Eukaryota > Metazoa > Arthropoda > Arachnida > Opiliones > Sclerosomatidae > Leiobunum > Leiobunum rupestre. The sequence continues at coordinate 17,117,817 of NC_143386.1, forward strand.
TTTTGACGGGGGATCCGAAATCACGTACCATAAATCATCTTTCATTAAAAGCATTTTCATCTTAAACTTCCATATTTGATAGTTGAAACTGTTTAGTTTTTCTAACTGAACCTTTGTATTTTCTGCCATCATTGCCGGCTCAGTCCGTGAACCAACGCCAACTCCCTATACTCTGCTATGCAGTTGAAGTTAAGCCTTTCCCCTTAGTTCACGGTTTACAGCGTCACAAAAAAATAACCCTTAGCTATTCTAAACAATTGAGTTTCTTTTCTTTTCACCGTAACGTATATTCCAAACTTTCTCTCGTATTGGACCCATAAACTATTGGGAAAAGTTTCGGTTCCTGAAAGTTTATTTGCAATGATCTACTTAAAGAAAACAATTTTGATAAACAAATAAAAGAGCGAGCTATAGAGCTGCTTCTCTTTATTACTAAAAATAATACAGATATTTGGTGAACAAAAAGTATGAGTTAAAATTTGATGCAATAGCAGTTCTTGTATTTTATTATTTTGTAGAAATCTAACCCTTTTCAATCACTAAAAAGTTACCTTACAAATAATTTACAGATTTTTATTTTCATATTACATCCAGGTTGAAACCCATAAATATTTGTAAGGGTTGTTTTTTTTTATAGAAAAATCAATTCGTATATTTCACAAAGTAAGTCGGTGTATTTTTCTTTCTTATAACCTGCTGTTTAACTTAATTTATAAAGTGTCAGTGTTCAGTAGGGCATTTGGAAATATTAACACCTAACAGTGGCAAGGGAGGGCTCCCTCCAAAATTTTGATTTCCCCTTTAATTAAATACTGCTAAAGATAAAATATTTACAGAAATTTAATGGACAGACGAATCTATTTCTTAGTTTTGAATATTCCTGATGTTCGATAGATATGAAATCGAGTTCTCCATTTTTTAGCTTTAACGATAGATTGATGAGCAATTAGAAATTTACACTATATTTAAACAATTGTTCAACATAATCATAATCATATTCATATTCATAGCCAGTGAAGCGACCTTTGCTAATACAGATGGCCTAAGCTTTTTAACTAACATTGTAATCACTAGTTAATTGGTTTATAAGAAAACAATTTTATTAAATTATATTACAAAATTTAATATGGAATAACGTTTCCCCTTCTTTCTATACATTCTAGTAGCCTTCATCGAAATGAGTTTGTTAACGGGCGCATCAATGACCATATTTTCAAATCTTCTGAATCCCGCGGAATCCTTTGTTCCATGACATACGTGATTCTGGACCACATGTATTATATAGGATTGAGATCGGGGGCAAAAGTGGGCGAGGCGAGAGTCTCTATTCCTTTCTTCGTCCAAGAGGTTATAGAATAAATTAATTACTGGATAACCGTAGAGAAGAAAATATTTTTCTTACCCTCCAGCTTCTTCTAGATCATAAATTGCCGCTACCGACGGCAACATTGAATCACTTAGGATCGCTAAAAATGATTGGGAATTTAAGCAGCCGACTATCGGTCTTAAGATTCCTGCTTGACCATCTCTCGGGCAACACCACACGTGCACCGGGAATCGTCCACTCCTTTTCGTTCGGGAATATTTATGGAGTAGTTTCGTTGCATCCTACGTCTCGTCACCCACACAGTCGGTGAACTGGGAGAACTCTGAAACGACTAATAGAATTCTAAAATTAATAAACAGTTACGATAATTTAATTTAAAAATTCAAATACAACAAAAATACTTTTTCATCGGAAAATAAAATTTCGCGCTATAAAACATCTCTAGGCCATCGAAGTAGCTGGCGACAAAAAGGTTCTTAAGTTCTTTTTATTGCCCAACAAAAGGTCGAAACCCATCACGTCAAGACACACTAATACAAACAATAGGTATATACAAGAATCACTATACCGAATGCATACGAGAAGCTCGGGAAAAAAAATATATATAAGCAGATAGACAGAGAATTTAAAAACCGCATAAATATGTAACATACACTGTTAAAAATTACTGTAGCTTCCTGTTAAATTCCTGTTAAATTTTAACAGGTAAATTCCAGTACCAACTTTTACCGTTAGAGTTACTAGATAGTTGCTGTACGCAACAGCTATAGTCCTGTTCGTCGATTAACCGTTATATTAACAGTAAATTTTCGGTAATACCGTGTAACCGACGGCTTGAGCCCGCCATCTTGTGGAGGTTGCAGTTTTCACTAGTTTCAAAGTGTAACGGCTTTGCTGTGGTGCAATTGAAGATGATCGTATCACGGAACACAAATTATCATCAAATACAAAATAGTGAGTAGAATTTTAAATTTCATTATTTTAAAAAATAATTAAGTTAATAATGGGGCCATTTTAGTTAAGTAGATATTTGTATTGTGTATTTGGTCAAGAATGTATTTATTTTTGCTTGATTGGTATAAACAAAACGCCTAGGCTTAACTCAATAACGCGTCAATTTTTAAATTATCCCGTTAAACGCTATAATTTAAAACTTTAATTATGATTCTGAGTGATAAATTTGTATATATTATAGTTATCACTTTGAAGCAAAATAGCAGTTAAAAAACACTTAGCCAACTTAATACTGTAATATATACAAATATTTCACCCAGAATCTCAATTATTGAAACTAAAAATATTTAGCATAGCTATTATATTATATTATATTATTACCCTAGTCAGACTTAGGGAAGGTTGTTTTAAGTTATCATTCAAATGAATTTGGAAAAAATTTGCTATAGCTTTTAAGTATATTTTACACGACGATGGATACCAAAATTTCAAACTGAAATTTAGTAAAAGCTGGCTAAATTAAATTTTTTCACTCGTTAACATATTCAGTGGGTGAACAGAAATTAAGACTTCGCTCTGAAAATATTGAAGCTTCCATCAGTCCAGTAACTTTACCATATGAAAATTTTTCATCAGGTCAATTGAACCAAAAACATTTTCTACGTTATGAGTACTTTGCACAGCTATTCTGACTTGAACCTGGTTTTTTAATGCTTGTTGGATTCAATGGATAAATTACTTCAGCTTTTATATAAATTATATAGGTAGGATAGAAAAAATTCTTATTCAAAAGCTGAAGTATATTTTTTTATTTAACACCATCACTTAAAAACAACCTTGCCCAAGTCTGATAAGCTGCGTTGGGTAATTTTTCGATTCAATAATTGTAATTCTGGGAAAAAAATTGCATGCAATTAAGTTATCACATTGAAAGAAGCTTCAGTGTTTTCGTAGTTAAATGTAAGGGAAGTTGGCTTTAAATATAGTGGAAAATTACCTTTGTTATTCTATGTTCACCCATTGAGTATGGTAGCAGATGAAACAAAATTAATTAGCCAAACTAATACTGTAATATATGCAAAGTTTTCACTCAGAATCAAAATTATTGAATCCAAAAAATATTTAGCTATTTTATTATTACCCTACAGAGCTAGTCAGACTTATGGAAGCTTGTTTTAAGATGAGTTAAAAATGAATTTGGAAAAAAAATTGCTTGAGCTTTTAAATTTACGATACAGATTGGATCACATTTAATGTGATGATTCTGAGTGAAAAATTTGCATAAGTCAAAGTTATTGGATTGCAGGAAACTAGTGTTTTCAGGGTGAAATTTAAGGGAAGTTGCCGTTAAATATAGTTGAAAATTATCTTTTTAAGTCTGTGTTCACCCAATTAATATGTTAGGAAGTGAAAAAATTTCATATAGCAAGCTTTTATTAAATTTTATTTTGAAATTTTGGTATCCACCCTTTATCATATATTTAAAAGCTCAAGCATTTTTTTTTCCAAATTCATTTTAACGAAATCTTAAAACAAGCTTCCCTACACATAACTGAACCAAGAAATATTTATCTACGTTATTAGTACTCTACACAACTACTCTGACTTGCACAAGGTTTTTAAAGTGATGGTTAAATTAGAATCAAAAAAATAAATTATTTCAGGTTTTATATAAATGATATAGGGTGGATCCAAAAAAAATCTTATTTAAAAGCTGAAGTAATTTTTTTTAAATTGAACACCATCACTTAAAAAACAACCATGCCCAAGTCTGAATACCTGTGTTGGGTAATTCAAAGGTGGTTACATATTTTTTTCAATTCAATAATTGTAATTCTGGGGGAAAAATTTGCATGTTATAAAGTTATCGCATTGAAAGAAGCTTCAGTGTTTTCATAGTGAAATGTAAGGAAAGTTGGCTTTACATATAGTGGAAATTACCTTTGTTATTCTATGTTCACCCATTGAGAATGGTAGCAGGTGAAAATAAAATTAGCCAGCCTAATTCTGTAATATATGCAAAATTTTCAATAAGAATCACAATTATTAAACCCAAAAAATATTTCGCTATTTTATTATTACCTTACAAAGCTAGTCAGACTTAGGGAAGCTTGTTTTAAGATATGGTTAAAATTAATTTGAAAAAAAAAATGCTCGAGCTTTTAAATGATACAGGGTGGATACAAAATTTAAGAAAAGCTTGCTAAATGAAATTTTTTCACTTCCTAACATATTCAATGGGTGACCACAGACTGAAAAAGATAATTTTCAACTATATTGAAAGTCAACTTCCATTAATTATCACCCTGAAAACACTGAAGTTTCCTTCAATCCAATAACTTTAACATATGCAAATTTTTCACTCGAATCATCACATTAACTGAACCAAGAAATAATTATCTCTGTTAATAGTACTCTACACAGCTATTCAGACTTGCAAAGTTTTTAAAGTGATGGTTAAATTAGAATAAAAAATGATATGTAAATGATATAGGGTGGATACAAAATAAAATCTTATTTAAAAGCTGAAGTAATTTTTTTTTAATTGAACACCATCACTTAAAAATAACCTTGCCAAAGTCTGAATACCTTTGTTGGGTAATTTTAAGGTGGTTACGTATTTTTTCTCTTCAATAATTGTGATTCTGGAAAATAAAACTGCATATAATAAAGTTATGGCAGTGAAGGAAGTTTCAATGTTTTTACAGTGAAATGTAAGGGAAGTTGCCTTTAAATATAGTTAAAAATTATCTTTGTTAGACTATGTGTGACCATTGGGTATGGTAACATATGAAAAATTTTATTTAACCAACTTAATACTAATTATTTGTGGACGGACTTCCTGTACATGTACTAATTTAAAATAACTAAAATTTAACCACTATTGCACAGTAAAAACATATTTATTGCTACTACAGCTGTTTCGGCTCCCTTACCGGAGCCGTCGTCAGGTAGGGAGCCGAAACAGCTGTAGTAGCAATAAATATGTTTTTACCGTGCAATAGTGGTTAAATTTTATTTATTTTAAATCAACTTAATACTGTTATCTAAGATTTTTTTTAACCCAGAACCACAATTATTGGACCAAAAGATATTTAACCACTTTTTTATTTTAAAAAGTTGGCGAAGTGAAAATTTTACACCTGCTACCGTATTCAATGGGTAAACACAAACTAATGATGTTTCTTTTCAGCTGCATTTAAAGTAAACTATTTTATTTCACTACGATAACTTTAATATATTCAATTTGTTTTGCCCTAAATCACAATTATTGAATCAAAAAATATTTAACCACCCTTTTATTACTTTACATAGTTATTCAGACTTTGGCAAAGTTGTTTTTAAGTGATGGTATCAAATTGAAAAAAAAAAAAGCTCTAGCGTGTATACCACCAAAATTTCACTTATTTTAAAATTTAAGTTATTGTTTTAACACCTCTAAAAACCACCTTGCCCAAGTCTTGAAGTAGGGGATTACATTTTCTTTATTCAATAAATGTGATTCTTAGTCTGTGGTCACCCATTGAGTAAGCTAGGTGAAAAAAAAATCCATTTAGCTCCCTTTTTAAAATTGAGTTTGAAATTTGGTTATCTATTTAAACTTTTTTACTAAAAATAATTGTATTTGTATTTTAATCACTACCGCTGAAAGAACCTGCCTAAAATCTTAATGACTATGCTTAATGTGCATATGTTTTTGGTTCAATAATTGTGATTTTGTATGAAGAATTTCCAGTTATTAAAATGATTATATTGTTTAGCTGCAGTACACTCATAGAAGACATTGAAATTGAAAAATATTTTGGCTGAATTTATTAAAATCAAGATTGAGAAATGGAAACAGCTGGATTCCAGTATTTGACTAAAGTTTCATTTCGAGTATCTCCATCAATGGCAATCAAACAAGAAAGCTGAAGCAGATAATTTCAAAAAACATCAATTGTTAAATTAAATTAACGGTCTTTTTTTCTGCCTGTTACCCTTTAAATTTACTTACCTGCCGCACAAATACCCTGGTGGTAGGCCAACGTTTTCTGCAGTTGGCCTAACACCAGTATATTTGTGTGGCAGGAAAGTAAATTTAAGGGGTGACAGGAAGAAGAAAACCTAACCCTTAGAGTATTAAATAGCAGAAAATTCACGTTTATAATTTAATTACACCGAAATACAAGTGTTAACGAACGTTGACAGATTTTATTTTATTAATTGATTTGAAAATTTTAACTTTAAATTTTATAAATTGTATAAGTATTTTTAGTAAAAACAATCTTGGTGAGGTTTATGAACTTTTTGAAGTTTTAAAATTTTTGTTCACATAACCTGATTTGATTCAATTGCTGTATCATGTTCTTCAAATAAAAAAGTTGATCAATAATTTAGTTTTATCTATTTAAATTTAAAATTGCCATTCATGTACAATTATCATGTAGTAATTAATATTTGGAATTAATTTTGGGTAGGCCTATAGCCCCAGCATAATTTTTGCGACAACAGGATAATAAAGTTCTATTGTTAAACGTACGTAATGGGAAATTTCATGTTGGAACAACAGCAATTTAAAATTTACTGTTAATGGTACTTTATATTTCTCGTGTCTAGAACAGGTTTTTACTTGCTACGGTTACAGGAAAAAATACCTGTAATTTTACAGGAATTTTCCTGGTAATTTTCTGCCAGGTAAATTCCTGTAAATTTGAACAGCAATTTTTAACAGTGTAGATATATGGAATTAGAATATAAACAGGAACGCTATATACAGTGTTCCAATAAAGAGCCGCTAGAGACTAGACAAAGAGGTCTAGGTAAGTCGTAAGGGCCTTCCTGAATTGTTTGGGACTAGGTACGACTTTGAGAACGTCGACGTCGCAAGCCAACTTTCTTCAACTTTGCCCGCACAGTTGGAGGTGTTACACGAACCCCATCAGTTAAATTCCAACGAACCTTCAGTTTTTAATGCCATGGTTTTCGAATGGTATCTCTGTCCAACTCGCTGTCTGAATTGGTGTCGTTTTCTTGGGACGACCATCTTTAGAGCGATCCTAATACGAAATTAGATGTCGATAAAAATATAACTATAAAAATGTGTTTTAAGCAAAAGAGTTTAATTATTATAAATGGTATAAAAACAATAAAAATAGCGGTATTGGCAGCTCCCACTGAACAATTTACTGCTGCCACAATGAAATTCCACGTCACTCCTCCTTCACGCGAGTTGACTATTTGTGAACGTTGTTGTTCGATGATTACCGCCATGTTGTCCTCTTAGAAAATCTGGCTAAACTGATATTTCTTCACTTTTAACACCTCTAGTTTTAATTTCGAGAATATTCGAAGATAAATATCATTGATAATTATGTTTAACAATTGTTTAATACAAGTTCCATATCTAGAACCACTGACGTTTAAATATTGCGTAAGTTTATAATTGCTCATCAATGAATCCTTAAAGCTAGAAATTGGCGAACTTGATTTCATATCTATCGAACACAGGAATATTCAATACGAAGAAATGGATTCGTCCGCGCGTTTATTTCCAACAACTAATTACCACGTCCTCGGAGCGTGCCGTGCCATTAAATATCTGCGTAAATTATTAGACAATGGACGCTTCAATAAAAGATTATCGGTTTTTAATCCCCTCTCCAAATTCATCTGGGAAGGAACTATTTCCGGTCGGTCGGTTAAACGGTTAGAATGGCTAACCAAAAAGTCATATTTAAGCCAATTGGAGAATTTTGCGTCAGATAAGAAATGCGTCGGCTCACGTGTATAAGGAACATACTAATGTTAATTTTCGATAATATATTTTAAGGTAAAATATATAATGTTACTAAAACTAAGTATAAGAAGATAATATTATTATTATTATCATCATCCTCTTATGGTATAAATAATTAAAATTATACGGAATATTTTTATATTACCGGGCAATTTTAAGGCTTCTCATGGAGGTAGAGTTAATACATTTCGTATAAAATTATCTTTCGGAAAAAGATGAAAACTAATTCCTTTAGAACTAAACGTATTACTTTTGCAGTACGGTATGCAACAAGTGTTTCCATTTAACCAGGTAACTTTTTTGGCATGTTAAAGCTTAGCAAAAAACCGATGTTATGTTCGAGAAAAGTTTCCAGCTTTCTAATATTTCAACAAGCACTATATAAATAGTAACCTATGAGTCCTGGCTGTCGGAAATATTACTTCTTCGCAATTTCTGGGAAGATGTTTTATTTAAGCGCCTATTAGCTGTCGCGCTGATCCGCGAAGGGAAGATAAACCCGAATGTCTCTATTTTCCCTTTACCATATAGTTTCTTCATTTTCATTCGCTTAATGTAGCACTCTAAAATGAATTTTTGTCCAAATACTTTTGAAATGCTGTGCGAAGTTAGGCGTGTTTGATAAAATGGTCAATTATGCATTTTAGAGACATAAAAATAACACTTCGGAAATATGAATCGATTTTTTTTCGGGTAGGGTCGGATTGGGCAAAATGTATTTTATTTCTTTTCGGGTCGGGCTGGATCGGGCTCCAGCAAACAAATAATAACATGTATTTGGCACTTTAAAATTTTTCCAAAATTATAAATATTAAGTGCGTTTAATAACTTGTCATGGTAAGCCATATGATAACATTACAAATCGCGTAAGGGGAAAGGGGGCTTGGACTGAATTTGACGGGGGTAGAAGTGTTGGATCCAATGTTAAGTTACCCATCAGCTTTAGGCATACCAGAACATCAATTATCAATTATAATAAATAAATTTTAAAAGTAATTAAAATATTGAATATGTAAGTTTTGTATAATCGAGAGGCGTTTGAGTGTTTCTTACATAATTGAGATGTTGGGTATTTCGTAGGGGGAGTTGAAAAGTTGTTTTTTGTTGCATAATCTACAATCATCTCCGTTTGAGTGCCCTGTAATTGGTTTTATAGTAGTAGCACGATGTGGTTTTTGCTATGGCTGTCAATTTTAGGGTAAACAATTATCAATTGGAACAAGTAAGGGTGGCATCCTTTGGCGTAACAGTGCCATTGAGTTTTTCGCAAAAACATGTACACCAGAATTCTAATTTCCAATAATTTCCAATATTTCCATTGTGTTTAAGTAGTCTTTCAGTAGAAGGAAAGTGATGACGAGACATCGATCCCGGGTTCGGGTTTGGGTTCGGGATCGAAATCCGGGATTTAAGGGATGAAATGGGGGTAAAATCGTCGAAAAGTCAATGTATTTATGATATTTCTCGCGACGATTTGTTTTTTCGTATATCAACATATTGTGTCCAGGCCAACTTGTTCATTTATCTACGCTTATCTCGAAAGATACTTGAACGTATATCTTATCAAGTTTTATCGTACGGAATAAGTTGAAATGATGTAAAAATTGATAACCTAGGCGACGCGTGCGCAGATTACCCCGGGGGACGCGGTTAATTTGAATTTAAGAGTGTTTTGACGTCATGGAATATTCGTTGTTAAAGTAGAATGGAAATATTTTTAAACTTCATTTTAATATCATTGTAGTACGCTTGACACTTGAACCAATCTCACGAGTATTTCTTAAAAGAATATCTCGATCGCGTTTTATCGTACGAAATAAGAGGAAATTATGTAAGTTGTATGATTAATAACCTAGGCAGGAAGATAGCGCGCGCGCGTGAGCGGATTACCTGGGAGGCGCGGATTGCCCGGGGAGCGCGGTTAATTTGAATTTAAAACATGGATTCCCTCTCCGAAATAATTCATGTACCCAAAATTGGACCGCAAGTTTTTTTCTTTTAGGGGAATCTCTATGGGAGTTTAACATTACAATAAAGCTAATAGGTCCAGTTTGGGGTACTTTTGGTCCGAAATGGGGTACATAGGGCCGAAAATGGTGACTTTGGTCGTTTTAAGAGTACTTTTGGTCTATTTTGGTCCATTTTTGGGTACATCAGAAAAGCAGTTGGAAAAACGAAGAGCCTTATTTTTTTTTCCACCCATCTCCAAACTCCAAAAATTTATTGCTTTAATTTATTTATCGCTTCCGTAGGTATAAAATAAGATAAAAACCACTTACCTATATTTTAATTACGGTAAATTAAAAATACTTAATTCGTGTACTAAGTTACGTTTAAAAGAACCTTTTGTAACAATTCCAATATGTAAATATAGGTATAAGGATTGAAAAAATACTTTAAGTGGTTTTACTGATAAACTCTAAAGGAATTTAACTTTAAAGGGTATCTTAGATTATTGTTTTTAATTTTATTCAAGTTGAAAACGTATTAAGAGTCCTTCAAAGTACTATAAAAGGATTTTATTTACGAACTTAATTCATATTTTCTTCAAACTTTCAATTCACTTTTATTACTATTTAAATACGGTAAAATATAATTCTTATACACAAATATAGTCAGAAAGATACTATAAAACACTAAAATTAAAATTAAATTAAATTTGTGTGGATAAGATTTGTAAATATCATTTTGAAACTAATAACTTTCACGCTTTATTTAAGTCAAGCCAATAAAAACAATTACCTATATTTTAAATACGGTAAAATATAAATACATTTCCGATATGTAAATAGGTAGAATAACACTATGAAAAGTTCCTTTTTCTTCTTTTAATACGACAACACACAACTCTGATACGCAAATATATAAAGAAAATATAAAAAAAAAATTTACTCTACGTTCGATACGTTAAAATACATTTCCGATACACAAATATAGATAAAGAAATACTATAAAATGTAAAAAGGTAGAAAAATACTACACATTAACCATTATGAATTGAAGCTTACAACATCCTTCACGTATAGAGCATAACATATATGTTCAGAGTTAACTTGTTTCCTCGTTATCTTTATCGCATGTGTTTTAAATAGCGTATGGAATAAGTTAAGAATGTACTGAAATGGTGTATGTTTAAACCTCGTAGAATAAAGAGTAAAACATATGTTCAGAGTCGGCTTGATTACTAAAGCGAATAACACAGAGACGTTTCCGGTGTAGTCACGTAGGAAGAAAAATACTACAACACTCTCTATACTCTACATTCAACACGTTAAAATATACTTCCGAAATGCCAATATAGGTAGTAAAATACTACAAAATCTCTATACTTTACCTTCAATACGTTAAATTACATTCCAATATGTAAATATAGGAGTAAAAATACTACAAAAGCCTCTTTTCTTGGCGTTCAATATGATAAAATAGATTTCTGAAATGCAAATGTAGGTAGTAAATACTACAAAATCTCTATACTCTACCTTCAATACGTTAAATTACATTCCAATATGTAAATATAGGTAGTAAATACTACAAAAGCCTCTTTTCTTGGCGTTCAATATGTTAAAATAGATTTCTTAAATGCAAATATAGGTAGTAATTACTACAAAAGCCTCTTACTCTACGTTCAATACGTTAAATTAATGATATGCCTCCGATCGAATCGTTCATTTTTTCCTATTTAAATATACGCATCTAAATTAGAATTGCTTCTAGTGTTCGGCAGTCGATTAATTTTTATCCACAAATTTTCCGATTTATTTAAAAAACGTTGGTAAAAAGAATATCATTTTAACTTATTTAATTGTGTTTTTTACCCAACCAAGCATTTATTTGAATAAAAGTGGTATTTATTTAAATAACCAATAGTTAAATAAAAATTGTTAAATGTTTAAATAATCGAAAGTGAACAAGCCTATTTTTTAAATAAAACAAACAGACTTTAGAGTTGATAAGATTTGTAAATATCATTTGAAACTAATAATTTTCACGCTTTATTTAAGTCAAGCAATTAAATTTTTAAAAATGAAAGAAGTTAAACAATATAAAAATTTTGTAAATATTGTAAATATTTTTAGGTAATAAAGAAATTAAGAAATGTTTTAATTAAAATATCTTTCATTTTCTACTACATTCTTAAAAATGAAAGAAGTTTAACAATATAATTATTCTAATATAATTTCAAAATCAGGTATTATTTAAAGTACAAATGCATAATTTAGTGAAGCAATTCTTATTTAAATACTTTTATTTAATTAATTTGTGTATCTGAAATGTATTTATTGAAAAATAAGTGGGTTTTACTATTTATCACGGTTTATATATATATATATTGGAATTGTTACAAAAGGTTCTTTTAAACGTAACTTAGTACATTAATTTATTTTGGAAGTTCAAAACGTATTAAGAGCCCTTCAGAGTACTATAAAAGGATTTCATTTACAAACTAAATTAATATTTTCTTCAAACTTTCAATTCGTTATAATTTGAATTTAAATGAAAACATCATGGATTATAGGTGCGTAATCTACTATTAGACCGAACTAATTAAAAAAATACTTAAAGTAAGTGGTTTTACTGATAAACTCTAAAGGAATTTTGGAATTTTCTAGAAAAGCAAAGTAAAACTAAAACGTAAACCAAGTTTAAAACGAAACTAATAACTGGGAGAAAGGTTGAAGTAAGTAATTTTTTTTGATTTTTCGTTTTTTAATTTTGAGTTCCCTATATTATTATAAACTAAATTAAATATAATTTTTGAAAATTTGTGATAAAAGATCTGCTCCTTCGTGTTTTACATATATTTAAAAACTCGAGATTTTAATGAATTGTTTTCAAAGCATGAAAAATATAGCAGATCCTTTGATTTTAATTGTAGTTAGTAGTTACTTAAAAAAAGTCTGAAGGGCTCTTAATACGTTTTGAACTTCCAAAATAAATTAATGTACTAAGTTACGTTAATAAGAACCTTTTGTAACAATTCCAATATATATATATATATATATATATATAAAAAACCGTGATAAATAGTAAAACCCACTTATTTTTAAATTAATACATTTCAGATACACAAATTAATTAAATAAAAGTATTTAAATAAGAATTGCTTCACTAAATTATGCATTTGTACTTTAAATAATACCTGATTTTGAAATTATATTAGAATAATTATATTGTTAAACTTCTTTCATTTTTAAAAATGTAGTAGAAAATGAAAGATATTTTAAATAAAACATTTCTTAATTTCTTTATTACCTAAAAATATTTACAATATTTACAAATTTTTATATTGTTTAACTTCATTCATTTTTAAAAATGTAATTGCTTGACTTAAATAAAGCGTGAAAATTATTAGTTTCAAATGATATTTACAAATCTTATCAATTCTAAAGTCTATTTTTCAGGTATTAGTAAGTATTTCATAAAACTAACTTCTAAAATATGGATTTAGTTCGTAAATAAAATTCTTTTAAATTACTTTGAAGGACTCTTTATACGTTTTGAACTTGAATAATATTAAAAACAATAATCTAAGATACCCTTTAAAGTTAAATTCCTTTAGTTTATCAGTAAAACCACTTACTTTAAATATTTTTTAATCCGTTCGGTCTAATAGTAGATTACGCACCTATAATCCATGATGTTTTCATTTAAATTCAATTTATAACGAATTGAAAGTTTGAAGAAAATATTAATTTAGTTTTTAAATGAAATCCTTTTATAGTACTCTGAAGGGCTCTTAATACGTTTTCAACTTGAATAAAATTAAAAACAATAATCTAAGATACCCTTTAAAGTTAAATTCCTTTAGTTTATCAGTAAAACCACTTTAAGTATTTTTTCAATCCTTTTACCTATATTTACATATTGGAATTGTTACAAAAGGTTCTTTTAAACGTAACTTAGTACACTAATTAAGTATTTTTAATTTACCGTAATTAAAATATAGGTAAGTGGTTTTTATCTTATTTTATACCTACGGAAGCGATAAATAAATTAAAGCAATAAATTTTTGGAGTTTGGAGATGGGTGGGAAAAAAAAAGGCTCTTCGTTTTTCCAACTGCTTTTCTGATGTACCCAAAAATGGACCAAAATAGACCAAAAGTACCCTTAAAACGACCAAAGTCACCATTTTCGGCCCTATGTACCCCATTTCGGACCAAAAGTACCCCAAACTGGACCTATTAGCTTTATTGTAATGTTAAACTCCCATAGAGATTCCCCTAAAAAGAAAAAAAACTTGCGGTCCAATTTTGGGTACATGAATTATTTCGGAGAGGGAATCCATGTTTTAAATTCAAATTAACCGCGCGCCCGGGCAATCCACGCCTCGCAGGTAATCCGCGCACGCGCGCGCTATCTTCCTGCCTAATTTATCATACAACTTACATAATTTCCACTTATTTCGTACGATAAAACGCGATCGAGATATTCGTTTTAAGAAATACTCGTGAGATTGGTTCAAGTGTCAAGCGTACTACAATGATATTAAAATGAAGTTTAAAAATATTTCCTTTCTACTTTAACAACGAATATTCCATGACGTCAAAACACTCTTAAATTCAAATTAACCGCGTCCCCCGGGGTAATCTGCGCACGCATCGCCTAGGTTATCAATTTTTACATCATTTCAACTTATTCCGTACGATAAAACTTGATAAGATATACGTTCAAGTATCTTTCGAGATAAGCGTAGATAAATGAACAAGTTGGCCTGGACACAATATGTTGATATACGGGAAAACAAATCGTCGCGAGAAATATCAGAAATACATTGACTTTTCGATGATTTTACCCTTATTTCACCCATTAAATCCCGGAACCCGATCCCGAACCCAAACCCGAACCCGGGATCGATGTCTCGTCATCACTTTCCCTCTACTTCTTTCATTTATCGATAATATTTTAAAGTTATTTCAATATTTCCAATAAATCTCATATATTTGCCATATTTCAAACCAGCACTAGATTTAAAAGTTTTTAGAAATACCGTTCCACAACACAATCTCAAGCTATTGGTTATGATTTCTTACGATATTTGATTAGGTTTCCGATATTTTCCATATTTCTCAAATATTTTCCATATTTCTCAAATATTTTTAATATTTCTTCAATATTTCTCATATTTCTAAACTATTTCCCATTTTTCTCACTAATAATTCGGTTCTTAGCATAAAGTTAACATATTAAATGTTTCAAGAAATACCTTTCACAACGTATTCTCCAACTATTGATCATGTTTCCGATATTTGCAATATTATAAAAGTTCGTAAATATTTCCTATTTTTTTCAACATTTCAGATATTTCCGATATTTACCATATTTCTTAAATTTCTCAAATATTTCGCATATTTCCGATTGTTTCGGGGGTTAATTTTATTTTTTCAGATAAATTAAAATTAACCCTCGAAGAAATATCAAAAGAATATGGTTTTCTGTCAACAATAAGTTTTGGTATGATTGTGATTGATAGCCACGTAGTTAAACAGATCTACAATGACCTACTCAATTATGCAAGTTTGCCGGCACGGACTGGATTTCACTTCTACATGTACAAAACGACTTTAAATTCTTCAAGTACTCTCTTGACGGTTCATACTTGGAACATTTTCTGTACAATTTTTGAAGATTTGAAGTACAAAGTTTATAGCTTTTGGGTTGTTGGTGGGACTATTGTTTTATTTTCAGGTGATATGCAAATTAGCACACTCTAAAATTTGTGCAAAATAGTTTGAAAACATCAGCTGTTAGCACTTGGCTATCAAAGATTTCTAACAGTAGGTGGTTTTTTTCGCCTCTCCCAGGACAAAAAGTGTAAACTTTTTACCCTAAAACGTTTTATTCGCCTGTTCTCGGGGTAAGATTTACCCTGTCCCGAGTTTTGTTCGCTTGTTCCAGAGCTCAAAGGTTACACTTTTTACTCGTCCTCGAAAGGAGGTGTAGAGGGAGTAATCTAGCTTATATAGAAAATTCGTCTTCTTAAATTTTGTTTCACGAAAACATAACGGGTTTTTGAACATCTTCACATGTGGCAAGCGTTTAATAACGAATATCCAATTGTTAAATGCTATTTAATGACTTTAAAAGTTGCTTGATGACTTAGACCTAAGGTGGTGTCTTGGGTATTAGCTTAGCTGATTATTATTATTATTAAATAAATAAGAAAAATGACTCCTATATTGATGATCTCACCACCGGTCGCCATCTTAAAAACAAAACAAATATATAACCTTTAACCTCTAACTACTCCCTTCTTTCTCCAACTCGTTTTTTTCGTCAAGATAGAATTGTAGTAAAATGACGTCATAGGGCTACACTTTTGAACCTGCTCAAAAAACCCAGAACAGGCGAAAAAAAACCACCTGGTTTCGTCGTATTTAATGGATTTGTCGCTCTTTTTCTTTCAAGTAACATTACTAAGACTAGAATCAACAGATTTTTCTTACGGACTGTAGTCCTAACAATATAAGTTTGCTAATTTAGTTTAAGGTTGAGCATTCACTTGCAACGGAATCGTTTGATGACGCCCGGAATTAGAACGATGAACCCCGCAAAGAAGCCTATCCCCAAGAGAAAGAAAGTGCTCGTGAGGTCTTGAAGTATAATGTAATAGGCTGTCACTTCTGCTCCTTCAGTCATTTTTCTCAGTGCCAGAGGACGTTCTAGTTCTTCAAGCCATTTAGACAAAAAACCAGTTTCTCGGAGAGCCTCGATCCTGCAAATATTTAATGTCGCAAAATCTTTTTAAATTAAATGTAAAATGAGAGGTTTTTTAGAATACTAAACGAATCCTCAGAAAAGTGTAATTTATACAACTTATAAAACATATTAAATGAATGTATCCTTTTTAATTTTAACTTTATTTATTTCGTTTCGTCGGAAATACTTGAGAGACAAAAATTTGTGTTTTCCATTCTACGAAGTTTATTCACTTAAAACATGGGTCGATGCCGCTTTTCCTGATATTTCAAAATATTTTTTGAAAGATCTTTAAAACTTTCTTGTTTTAAATTCCAGTTTCATGTTAATTGGCATCGTTAAATACATAACCTTTGTTAAAAAACAAAGGTTATTGGGCTAAGTCATCTTAGTGACTTGTAATCCCTGCACGATTGGCCCAAATATTCACTTTTGACCCGAATAGCTTGGAATTCTAACTATGAGTTAGATAAACTCGTTTCTTCCATTGCAACCGAGCAAATGAAGTTCGTTTAGTTGTGAAACTAATGTGAAACTGCCGTTTTGTCTGGTCACCTTGTAAGGTCAATAGTAGTAGCATTTTTAAAAATGACTTTTGTTTAATTTTCTTATTTCTTTTATTGTTGCAACTAGCTATATAGAATTAGACGAGACGTTGGAAACATGGCATGGAAAAGTGGCAATATAGAAGCTAAGATGAAGGCTATTTGCATGGTCAAGACGCTTAGTTCGATCTAAGGGTATCCGGTAATGTAATCGCTATGAAACACTCGTGCTTTCAAACTATCTCATAAATTTACTATTTTCACTTAGTACGAATAGCCATCTCCACCATTTTGGACAAAACTCTCTAACCGTTAGGGGTATAATAGTATACAAGAAAGTAGCGGTTTTATATTTTGGCAGTCTCTGAAAATGCCTAGGACCTACCGCTTATAGGGGTCTCTCCGGATCGATCAATATGTCAAGTTGAAATTAAAATTAATAGATGGCTAAGCTTCCAAAATTAGATCCAGATAAAATCAAGATTGAGCAGATTAAATTTGTGGAAAATACAAATTGGATGGGTGTAAAATACCAATCAAATCAATTCTTGCACAAAACTTGTTTTTGGATAACTTTTTTTTTTAAAATAGCACTGAATCAAAATATTTTGATTCCAAATTTTATAAAAATTTTCCGAATTAAAACTATTTTGGATAAAAATTTAACCCACAAATATTTGTTACCTTTCCAGATATGATTGGATCCAATAGTGAGTGTAGGGTGTTGTTGGCTCGCGTGTTAGCCTAACTGATAATTATTGATTATCTAATAAAGCTTAAATTGTAACGTACACCCAATTAAAACAATCCTTGCACTCGAAATCCTTCCTGAATCCAACAGCTATTCTTATGTTGAATAAGTGCTCCTTAATCATGAAGTATTTAAAGTCCTCGTTTCCAATGTCTCTCAAGCCAAGACTGAAGCTTTTGCTAAGGTATATGATAGCCATTTTCTGCTCGTTGAGATGGGGCAAATTTTTTAAATTAAGTTTTATTGGAACGGCCACTTCCCGATAAAGATCACCGTACTCAGTCAATGAAGGCTGTGGAGTACAGAAGTCCAATTACCAAATAGAAGAACAATTAAATATTTGTAAGCGTGATTTTTGTATGATCCCAAGTGTTAAATGTTCCCATATCTATCAAATTTTACTGATATTTCAAACGTATGTAGCTTAAACCATGTACGAGAGTCAAATCGAAAATACTCTTTTATCAATAATAATATGTATTTAGCAATTTGGTAGCGACATTGCGCGCGAACAGAAAAATGCAAAATAAAATATTATATAGAAGAGAGAAGACTAGGAAAACGTTCGGCCATTTTGAACAATAGTCCCGCCACATTTTTCCACTTTGTAAGCCTCACTTGTGACTTTAACCCGCTCTTAACCCTTCGGGTCAGAGGTCGCCACTTTCGGAGAATTCCAAAAGTGGACAAAGTGAGCGAGGATGAGTTATCCCTACCTTCCCCAGCAGTGATGGCCCACAACAACGATATAACTGTCTGAATTAAACGGAAACGCTGTTAGGGACAAAGCCTACATTTGCGATTGCAAATGTGGGCTCTCGCTGTTTAAAACTCCTTTTTGAAAAGATACGTTAAATGTTAACCTTTCAGAACCATTTAAAAAAAAATGTTTTGTGGTTGGTAATATTAGCGTAATATTTACATTTGACATCGTATGGCGGACTAATACACGCCGCTTATTTTAAGCAATAAATTCAGGGTCTCACGCAATTTAGAAAATACTGGTTTTACATTTATAGCAGCGTTAGGTTGACTCTTTATAACTAATCGATTAACTGGCGAGAGGGATAGACTCACTAAAATTTTATCTAATTGAAAAAACAAAAAAACCACTATTGCGTAGTGGTTTTTTTGTTTTTTCAATTATTTTAATGCGTAGGAGTAGTCGAAAATAATTTAAATTTTTTTTATCTAACTATGAAATCTAACTTTATCCTTTAATTTAAGGGTAACTACTAATTAAAAGAAGTAATAATTTTTATATCATATTGGTTTTATATGTAATTGATGGTTTCCTAGTTAAAGATTGCGGGTCTTTTCCATTGCTCCTGTTTGTAATGAAGGGTTGTCAAAACTCCCTTTTGTATTTAATGAAAGGTCATTTAATAAAAACACAGATATATTATATTTTTCGGTTTGATAAAACTTACATCAGAAATTAACAAATCTTGTTTTACTACTAACCTTAATAACAAGCTATACCTTGGACGGTGGAAATCATTCCTGATATACAATTAACAAATAAATTAGGTTTCATACCAAATTGTTTATGTAATTTTCGACGAAGGTCCCTTTGAACATTCCGATTCGCAGTGACCGTTTCCGGAACAAATGGGACAATTTCTCCAATGAATCAATCTGATCTGAGTTAGTGACACTGGTTGATGCTGTTAACAAGTCACCATAGTGTATGGCTAAGATGGTCAATGCCAATAACCAAAACGATATTGGAACAGTTCTCCACAGCCGGTTACCACTAATTCCTGTACTTGAACCTGCGTTTGTCAAAAACGAACGAAAGAGAAACGACCTTTGTCTGCAATGCAAGCTAGATGATTAGGTTATTAAAGTGATAAGCTAATACACAAAGCAGCACCCTAGGCCCAGGTCATTTAGTGACCTTTATTGTCTTTTAATTCAGGTGGCCGGGTTACAATGCGTAGGAAGGTGGCGGTAAGCCCTTCATGCCACGCGAGTCAACAGATCCGTACTCTTACTATAACCGCTTACCTCTACAAGTTTTATGGAAAGTAAAAAACGTACATGCAAACTCTATACAGAAGGAGTTGTTCCCAGCTTTCACCCAGCGTCACAAGCTGGGTTCGAACTCGACTCCTATTCTATATGCCTCATAAATAAAATTGGATGCTATGATTTACGGGACACAATGTTTGATTTACTGTTTCTAACTCTCGTAATTTAAGAAAAGCGGAGCTTGCTCGCAGAAACAAAAACAATCTAAAAAATCTGCCCTAATTAACGGAGGGAAAGGAAATTAGTTTCATTAGAATTGTCCTTACTTTGTCCATATATAAGGCCGATGACGTACCAAATCGCCCACGTTTTTTCATGAAACAGATCGTAGGTTAACCCTCGTACTAAGGGAATCATTGTAACGATAGACACTAGAAAGACTAGCCAAACCTGAAAAATATAAAAACCCTTTCGTAAATTATTGAGTCGGCATTACTTAATACTTATCATTTTTTAAAACGCACAAAAAGCCACTTGAATAAAGTCAGAAGAATTTAACAGCTCTTAGAGATTAATATCTATATTTATATTGCTACTAATGTTTTAATGACGTGCTTGTGCAATTTCAGATTTGGTTTTATTAAGAATAAATGACGCTTCAATTTCACCACTTTTTGAAACAATACTACAATAGTTTTGGAAGAACTGGAATTTTTAATACAAAACGAGAATGTGTGTTTGAAATAAGAAAATATTTCTAACATCTTCAAGAGTGGCACATTTTTAGCCACGAATAGGAGTGTGCTCCTGTAATTTCCCTGATAATTACTTATTTTAAAATTTAAATTTCTTTTAATTTAGGTGTCTTAGCTGTATTCTTCTCCTAAAGAACATATTGTTTACTTCTGGTAATCTATATTTTGAAAAACCATTTTTTTTGTGAGCTGTGAACTATTGTATTTTAATTGTTTTTTATCGTAGGCTTGGTTCACACTGTTCTGAAAACGTGCATAAAGTTGCTTAATCCTTTCAACAGATTTTCGTGAACCAGGTGAATTCTACAGACGATTTTGCAACTTACTGTTATCTGAAAAGGACTAAGAAACAGCACTGTTGAGTTTCTCGATGGCGATTGTGGTGCGATGAAGAAATTTAAAGTTTCTTCGTAGTACGAGCTGCTGAAATCAATGGCAGTTCTCCTCTGATAAGTGTCCACTAGGCCCGCTATTCCGATATCCATTTCCTTATTTATAAAAACGTTCGCTCAATACTAAAAAAAATATCCTTCAATAAAGAACGATACCTTGGTAGCGAGTCGTCCAACCACACCTGTCCAGGTTTTGTTGGGAAGAACCGTACCATATCCAGATTTAATTTCGTATAAGCCGTATCTAAAAGAAAATAAACAGAAAACTCAAATATAAAGTAGAGTTCGTTTATTTGAGCTTTAAATGAACAATTTATATAAAAACTTGTTGAGGTTAAAGGTAATAGTTAGTGTAGGGAGTTGTGGCTCGCGTGGCATGAAGGGCTTGCCACCACCCTCCTACCCGTTGTAACCCGACCACCTGAATTAATGGCTTTAAAAGTCGCTTGACGACTTAGGCCTAAGGTGGTGCCTTGGGTATTAGATGATAAAATTAGCGAATAAGTAGATTAGTCCATTATGAAAAAGGATAATAAAGCTAAACCCTAAATAAATTTGAAGAAATTTAAAAACTTACTAATAGCTCGTACCGATAGGTCTTCGAGCAAACAAAAAGACGCGAAACTCGGACCAAATAGATCTTCGAGTGAAAAATTAAATTAAATAAAGTAGATAGGAATTCCAATGGTAGACCGGTTTCGTCCTATTTGGGACTCGTCAGTACCATGCGGGAAATCTGGTTTGCGACTATAACACCGAATATAGAAACTAATTTTTCACTCGAAGATCTATTTGGTCCAAGTTTCGCGTCTTTTTGTTTGCTCGAAGACCTATTGGTACGAGCTATTAGTAAGTTATTAAATTTCTTCAAATTTGTTTAGGGTTTAGCATTATTATTCCTTTTCATAATGGACTAATCTACTTATTCGCTAATTTTATCATCCTTTACAATGCAGCCCATAGGTGGTTCCTTTTAACTTAACGTTGGGTATTAGCCTCGCTGATAATACCATAAGCCAATCTTACATTCCTGTCAGTTTTAAAAATATCTTTGAAGTTCAACAACGAAAAGTGGAGCGCTATCTAGCAACTAGCAAAGAGACATGCTCTTAAAGCTTGCACCGCGTGAAGGCCACCCAATCTGTAGAATTAAACATCAAATAATATTCTGGCGACATTTTTCAAACGCCTGGATTGATTTTTCGATTCTTTCGGTGCCATCTTAGAAAATGCTTGGCAGTACGAAAATCCCATTACCTCGAGAACTACTGTCTCGTTCACATTTTTGATTAGATGTCCTATTTCAAACGTTTTTGTAATTCCAGTCTTAAAAACAATTTCAGGAATAAAGTCCACTTTCGCTTTATTAATATTATTTCGGTTGATTTTTGGTTAATCTCAGACGCTACAACATTGCAAAAACGAGGAAAACGGCAGATACACAGCAGTAGGACATTTTCTTGTGCAAAATAATATGTTTTACTTATTGATAATATTATAGGAGACTTTAAATTATAAATTAGAATTTAATACAAAATTAAAAAAATCCTTTAATTTTCTCTAACAAAGTCTTGAAATGAAACTTACGTGAAATTGAGAGTAGAGGAAAGAGCATTGAGTAGCTTTGATTCATATCCGCTGTGTTTAACAGATTCACGAACGGCCCCATTGACGATTCTTTCGACGGCTTCGGCTTGGAACAATTCTGACTGCCGTTCAAAAATCAGGTTTATCATTTATTAGTTTCGTTCACTTTTAATTTAAAATTTTAAAATCATACTTTAAAAAATGCAATTTTAAGCTTTAGATTTGTGCAGCTGTTTTTCTGTTGTAACATTTTCTGAAGAGTACACTAAAAATTATTACTGCGGTTATTTGAAGAAAAACTTTGATATCAAGGTCTTTTTAGATCGTTTACTGTGCACAAATACGTTAAATAGTCCTCTACTTTTATTTGGTCCACGAGAAAAAATAAATATAAAATTGTAGATAAATATTTATACAGTAATCGTAGTAACAGTCAAAAGTGCTTTGAGTGTCGTGAAATACTGAAGTAATGAAGTTATATATTACATTTTTCTTTACACATACCCTTAAGGGAATTTCTGGAGTTTGTCGTTATTAAATGAATTTACTCCAAATATGTAATTTCAGCCTCTAATATTTTACTTGACAAATACTAAATGGTAAAATTTTTACAACTTACATCCTATCTACCTTCTACTATACTACATAAGAACGTTTTAGCACAAATAAAAATACAAGTAATTACTAACAAACATCTACCCACTAACAGTCGATCGTTTTTCTTCTTACAAACACACACACTTGAACCAACCTATCTTCCTACAAATTCCTACGTTTCCAACTATATACAGTAAACACTGGCTGCGTTCAGTAACCCTCAACGGAGAGCGATTTTTCACTGTACGATTTTTTTTTCTTCCGGTTTTGACGTCACGTTGCTCATCCGAAGGTCAACGAAGTCATCGGCTGGAGAAGCCGGTATTTTCGTTGATCAACGGTTTAGTTGGGGTATCAGTAGCTTTGGACGACTTTGCAGACGAAATTTTACTAAATTTATGGCAATCCCAACGTGCCACGTTGAGAAAAACGCCTCAACGAAAACGGTTTCTCGCCCGTTGAGCGTTAATGAACGTTGCCATTGTTTCGAAACATCGATTGAAATGAAAAATGGGTAAGTACAGGGTGTAAACAAAAACGATTCGGTGCCAATTAGTATAAATCTATTATTAGTAAAGATTTTAAATTTTCAGGTGACGTAGCTCGTGCTTTTGAAACGGAAACTTTCAATGACCCTCAATCGTGTCTTCAAGGTCCGTAATAAATTATCTCGAGAAACTTGGTACTAATTAGAAAAGTGTGTGCCATGATATTTCAAAGCCAAATGGCTTCGACATCTTGCAAATTGGCCAATCAAAAGCTGATAAATTAAAGGGTAAACAAGAAGGTTATGGTGAAAATAATGCCAAAAATACCAAACTGAAGTTTTTATAAGTAAGAAACAACTCTCGTTTTATAAACGAAATTTACATGATAAAATTATCATGATAAGAAATGTTTGACAATGAAATGTTGAATGACCTTGAGCCATGTCTTCAAGGTCATTCAAAAATTATATCGGGAACAGTTGAGTTTAGAAACTTAGTTCCAATTAGAAAAGTGTGCGCCATGACATTTTATATTCTTATTTAATTGATTTTAAATTAAGGGAGTTGTTTCTTACTTACTAATACTTTAGTTTGGTCTTTTGAGAATTATTTTCACCATGACCTTCTTGGTTTAGCCTTTGATTTAACGGCTTTTGAATAACCAATTTACATGATTTCAAAGCCATTTGTCCTAAAAATATCACTTTTCTAATTCGAACCAAGTTTCTTAACTAAACGGTTGTTGAGATAATTTTTGAACGACCTTGAAGATATGGTTGAAGGTCATTGAAATTTTCCTTTTCAAATGTCCCCCTGCACGAGCTACGAAACCTGAAAATTTCAATCCGTTCTCAAAAAGATTGGGATTTATTAGCACTGGACCGCTTATTTTGTTTACACCCTGTATAAGAAAGTGTTTTTCTATTTCTCTGAAATAGGCACATACAACTTCAATTAGAAATATTTCAAACACCAATATCTACTTAACAACTTCCCCGGAAACAAACTCGAAACTCCTCGTGCCTTCGATGTTCGTTAACCCAACCTAGTGTATCAGTAAAGCAATGATTTAGCGCGTGATACGCCGTCATTATGCAGGAGGTCGACCGTTACGATGAATAATTATTGGTAAGTCAGGTTTTATCTTTAGCCCGAGTTCTTAACACGGCCGGGAAAAATAAATAAAAATCAGTTGGTGTATTGATAAATAAATCGCTTTTCACGCTAAGGCAAAATAGCTGTGAGGTAACTGAATTCTACGAAATGTTTTAGTTTTGTAAAAACCTTGAATAATTTGCAAAAGAAATAAAAATAAAACCAGTTTTCGGGAGAAAATATTTAGGCGCCAGATTGTCTGGGAGTAAAATTTCCACTAATGTATTTGTCTATTTTTCTTGTATAGTTATAAGCCTAAATATCCTGCCCATTGTACGCGCCCCCGTGAATTACAACACGAGGGTCAAAGTGGGAAAAAGTGCAGCGTCATGGGTTGGAAAGGAAAGATTTGGACATTCTTTCCACCAATGGTGCCACCTGACCCCTTGGTCCCTCTCCCACATCTTGTAAAAACTCTAAATAACTCATCCGCAAAAATGTATTCACTGTCTCTTTCTAAAATTATCTCATGACTTGACGCGAAATAAAATGTTTCTTTTTCACCAACATCGTTAATATTTTACCAATACTTAAAGGGGCTCCAAAGTTCGGTGGCAAAAAAAAATTGAGCATGCTTTTCATTCTCCCCAACCCCTCACTCGGCCGTGGCAGAGGCGGGCAGAGTCAACCGTAAATTTCGCACTTTACTGACTTTACACACATTTTTCCACCGAACTTTGGAGCCCCTTTAAGTCCCTAATCGAGCAGGCAACAGTAAACCTAGCGTTTTTCAGTCGGCGCTATGGTAAAAATTATTAGCTCTCCCAACCCCCGGTAGTTTCTAAAACTAAAAATTACAAGTTTAAATGGGTTAGCTTGATAAGATTAATATTTCAAAAATAGTTTCTTTGAACTTTAATGAAACTATTTTTGAAATATTAATTAAAGTGTAAAGTATTGTGTAAAGCCTTTTTAATAAATTGAATTTTATTTAAAATTTGGGGTTATCAAAATAATTGTACAAAATTAGCACCAAATAGAGATAACGCTTATCTTGTAAGTCTTGGGTAGTCATCGAATAATTTCAGAGCTACGGGTCTGGTTTGTGCATACAGTGTTTGGACTGTGCAGCCGGTAGCCTAAGTTTGAGCCCAATTGACGGAGGATAATAACTTTCCTTTGAAGAAAACCGGATGAAGCATTAAAGGGTTAAAATATGTGTTATAAATACAAACTTGAGTGAATGTTCCATAGTTACCAAAATTGATTATGCTTGATTTGGTAATTAAAACTACTGGAAAATGTATAAGTTAAGTGTTTTCATCTTCATGTTATGGGAAAAAAGCTTTGAAGATAAAAGGTTTTGGTAATGTTTAAATGGTTAGCCCAATAAGCTGAAACTTTTGTAGGTAGTGAAAGTAGTATGCGTAGGGGTTTACTAGATTCCCGTATTTCCTTCTATGTTACATTGTTTTTAAAGACTTTCTGACTGAATAAAACTGCCTTTGTGTCTTAATGAAGGTGAATTGTGAATTTTGACATATATTACCTGAGATATCTGACTTTTTTCAAAGATCGTAGTGCAGTATCTGGTTTAATGAAGAGATTTAAATTGAATTCCGAAGAGCGAATGTGTGCAGTATACTGAAAATAAAATTGGGCATTATTTATGCAGCCGTTAATATGGGATATTTCAATTTATCTCACCGAATACACAGATGATCGTATTCGGCTAAACGTTATACTAATTGTACTTAGGTTTTTTGGTGTAGATTTTTGATTGTCATTGAACGTGACCCTTAAAGAGTCGCAGTGTGCAATAACTGGTGGCTATACCGGGGAGTCGGGGTCCGCCACACCCATAATTTCCGTGGCGCACTGGGAGATGTTAGCTGTCAGGTAGGGGCTGGAAACTGGGCTTCGCCGCAGGCTAACGGAGAGAGTCCAGGGAGGCTATTCTGTAATTTTCATTTGGATCGAGTCTGTCCAAATCATTTGGAATTTGGACAGTTGGCACCCCAAATGACAAAAATGCTTATTCTGTAATACCATGTTCGCACGGAGAAGCTAGGGTAACCTAGGGGGGTTAGCTCACCCTCCCAGGTGAATAGCGGTGACCGTTCGGACGGGGAATTTTTCTCTCCGTTTTCCCAGAATTTTGAAACTCCGGAAACCGTTCGCACGTTCTTTTTCTGCACCGATTTTACAACACACAGCTATTTCGATTTTCTGGTGCTCTAATCAGGATATTATCTTTAATAATGAGTAAATCGGTTTTAATCAATATAATCATGAATAAATTGGATTTTATCATCTAAAGGGTGCGTCGTTGATCAAGGAAGTGAACTTCCCTGGAACCATTGCTTATGTCAATAGATTCACTATTGAAAGATAATACTTAATTATTTATTACCATTTTATTATATTACAACGGGCAGGTCATTACTGGTTTGGATGCGTTATATAATCAAAGTAAACTAATTAAATCAAGATAATCGCGAATTAATCATTCAATCAAGATCAAGATCTAATCAAAATAATCACGATTCAATCATTCAATCAATATCAAAATAATCACGATTCAATCATTCAATCAATATCAAAATAATCACGATTCAATCATTCAATCAATATCAAAATAATCACGATTCAATCATTCAATTAAGATCAAGATCTAATAAAAATAATAACGATTTAATTATTCAATTAATTAAGATCAAGATCTAATAAAAATAATAACGATTTCATTATTCAATTAATTAAGATCAAGATCTAATCAAAATAATAACGATTTCATTATTCAATTAATTAAGATCAAGATCTAATCAAAATAATAACGATTAAATTATTCGAAACATTTCCATCATTTTAATCACGATCTAATCTTTAATCATGATTAAATCAGATTCACTGAAAGAAGGTACCATAAAGCGTTCGCACGTGCATAAGTTCTCGGAACTGGACTTCCCGTAATCCGTCAATTGTTCGCACCGAAGAAAATTCTTGGTATCTCACCCCCTAGGTGATCAGAAAACCGGAGGCGAACATCTTCGAGGTCCGCCTCCGGTTTTTTCGTCCGTCTTTTCGCCGAGCGTTCGGACTGTAAAAATGCTCACCTAGGAGGGTTATTTGACCCTCCTAGGTTACCCTAGCTTCTCCGTGCGAACATGGTATAAGTCTAAATCCCAAATCATTTGGCTCGAAGCCAGCCAAATGATTTGGCCATACAAGTAGGCGGCCAAATGGGGGTTATTGCTCATTTAGGTAGTTTACCCCCCCCCCCCCCGATTTTCACTCACGTTTCCTACCTTTTTGGTCGCTATTGATTCCGCGTAGAGTGGGTTCTTTTTTGCTGCGATTTTGATATTTTTCGTGGTATTTTACAACTCTGAATTTTTGATATTACCTCAAGTAAGTTTAAAGCTTTATTGCGAGGCTAAATTTATATTTTACAAATTTTAAAATACTTCTTAACTAGGGATTCATTTTTGGTGGTGGGATATCCTAAGCCTTTTCTTTTTCGTTTAATATGGCTGCTTTGTTTTTCCGACTTGAGCTTTTTCGTTTGATGTATGAATATCGTGATCGCGTTGAACGTCGCGATCTACGAATTCAAAGGGTTTATAGAGATGTGAATCAAGTGTGGGAGTTAGATGACCTTCGTTTCCGAACGCATGAAATGGTTTTAGGCCTTTGTCAAACCTTGACGGAATTAGAACCACCGCACTGCCAGTAGATTTGAAGGTAAGAAATATCACAAATCTAACTATTTTAAATTATACTAATAAAATTAAACGTTCTTTTTCAAGGTCCTTATCGCTTTGAGGTTTTATTCGAGAGGGTCATACCAACTGGATGTAGGTCAAAACCTTTTTCTTGGAGTCAGCCAACCTAGTGTAAGCCGTTGTCTTAGAGACGTTACAAAGGCTATCAACAGTCATCTAGTACCATTGTACATAAAGTTTCCCGTGACCGAAGTGCACAAAGCTGCCGTTAAATTGAGATACCAAGAAGAGTGCAACTTTCCTGAAACAATTGGAGCGATAGATTGTACACATGTAGCAATCGTACCACCTGCGAACATTGACCCAGACTTTCCGGAGTACCTATTTGTCAACCGCAAGTCGTATCATTCTTTGAATGTTCAGCTGGTAAAGTATATAAATAATTATTTTCACTACCAAGAAAAATGTATTAATAAGTTCTCCTCTTAGGTGTGCGATTACAATTAGTAGGCTGATCTCGGGCAGCGGGTCTCCGTATGAGGCGCTCTCACCCTGTTTCCCGACCTTTTGGAGCCCACCGGGATCCCCGGTGCCAATTATGCCGGTTTACGCAGGGTTGCACTGTGCCCGCCGTTCGCCTTTAGGAGTCTTTTCTTAAGGGCTAGGATTCGCGAATTATATTATTTTTGTTTAAAAATAATTTAAATCTATACCGTTGATAAGTATGGGTGAATCAATTTATTATTCCGATTTAGATTCACAAAGCGCGTCATCTGATACTGATGAAACGAGCTCCGAGAATTCGAGTCAGCTTGAAGCTGAGGTAGACTAAGAACCGGAAGATGTTGGCCAAATTCACGGTTGATGATGCTCTAAATGATTAATACGTAAGTAGGCATCTTCTTATAGATGTTACTAGTTGGCATTCAAATTATGCCAACTGCTGTAGATTGCCGGTGTTGTCAAGAGTAAGAAGAATTAAGTGACTTAATTGAAGATCTTTATATAACGCCAAATCGTGACTTCCACTATGGATTAATTAACTAAGGGTTGTTCCACGGGCTCAAAAATATCAAAGTTGCCTATTCCAAACGCCACCTATCATCGAAAAGCGCCAATAGCGAAAATTTAATTTTTATCGATACAAACAAACACACGCGGACGGGTGGTTGCAGTGAGTTTTTCAAACATGTTCCACGCGGGAAAAAATCAAAACTTGTATCCGGTTGTATCGGTAAAAAGGTGATTTGCACATGCGCGGCTAAAATGATTTCGGAACAGTGGCTAACGCTCGATTTGGCGAGTTTTCTACGGCGGTGGAACATCCCTTAGTTAATTAATCCATGCATCCACAATACCTGCAATGTTGAATTTGGCCTACCGTGAATTTAATAACCCCCAACCTGGAGTTATTCTAAGACAGCCACCTCAAAGCTTAATTCATAAGTAGGTTCAAATATAATTATAATTATAGAATGCTAAACAGTCCCCTCATTTTTTTACCAGGCCCTATAGGTACTTGGCATACCGAAGATTCGTTAGATGGAGTTTTTGGCTAAATCCAAATCAGCGCTTCCCCATTCCTAGTTGTGTTGTCCAAAAAACTAGGGAGGCCTTTCCCTCTGATGATATTTGCGGCTTGAGCCTTATGTGCCAAGGCCGAGAAATAGACAAAGAAATTAAACAGATAAGTATTAAGTGTTACATAGTGCAGGAGTCTAGGAATATGGATGGGCCGAGGGCAATTGCCCTTCTAAGTATTTTACTTCGTTTGGCAATTATAATGTGTCAGCTGAAAACTGATGAGTTAAAGCAGGAAACTATAGAGGTATACACTTGGAATGCCTAATTTTCCACTGGGACGGTGATACGAAAGCGCGTCGAGAAAAAGGCAGGGCTTAACTACGTCAAGTGTGAGACGTAACATATGACATTTCAAATTCATTGGCTCAAGGTTTGACGCGAAAAGAATGCGTCGTCATGGTAACCAATTGGCGATCTTCCCACGCAAAAAAGGCTTATAAAATAATGGATTTAAAAACCTCAATTTGTTATCGTACTTAATATTTTGAAGTAATTATAACGTTCTTCGTGAAAGAAGTGTAGTGAGATATAATCAGCCTAATCAGGTAAGCTAATAATATAATAACCATGACTAGGCTTAATCACGAGTTTTCGTCGAATTAGGGTAGCGACATAGACTAACATATTGGGTTAGTCTATGGGTAGCGAGGCGCGAGAGTTTTTCTCGTGAGTTTTCCCGCTTTAAGACACGCCCGTATCTACGAGCTTCATCACGGCCATAAAAATCTTCCTTAGACATTCCAAGTGTATACCTATATAGTTTCCTGGTTAAAGCTATTAAAGATTTAATGAAGCCAGAAGCCTCTAACTCCCTATACCGCCAACGTAAAATTTTTGAAACGTCTTGTTTTCAACACGGAGCCAACAAGAAAGTAACATGGCCTAGGACTGGCAAAACTAGTGAGCGCTAAATTTAGTCTTTGTAGCGAAAAAGTAGTTTGATCTCCAAAACGTTTGTTTAAAATTTAAACTTGAAACGCGGGCAAGGCTTAAGGTTTTTCAAAGCGTATTGAGAAAATTATACGGAGATATCGCCTTCAGAATCACGAATATTGTTCATAGTATGTATATTTATGATAGCAAATAATAGTTTTAACATTTATTACATTTATAATGTGGAAATTAACCCAGTTCAATCAAAACGAGGCAAGTCTCTCAAAATTTAAAATCCCCAGCAAAATCCTACGGGAATTCTACGAGCTAAAATGTAAAAAATCGTCTGCATTTTTCAAATGTTTTCTCCGCTTCGGCTCGCGTATGAATCGACGGGCTATCCAATCATTCCAATGTTTGTAATTTTGTACATATGTTTTCAGATTTCAAGTGATTTCAATATTTAATTGATTAAAGTTATTAAAGCTACTAAATTTAAGTGATTTCAAGTGATTTCACTGCTGATTTGTACACCTGAAGTACTTCGGTATGAATATATCGAGAGGATTATATTTTCTAGCCAAATATCGCCTTAACAAATATGTACCCCTCCGAATACCTCTATTTCGAAAACGAGACGTTTCACGATTTTGGGCGAGTTAGAGGCTTCTCAGATACGCTTCTGCTGAAGCTAAATTTAACCCCTGACGATAAAACTGTACACAATTTGATGATATGCGCTACATCCAAGGCCCTAGCTAATTTTGGTGCCCCCTTTCAGTGGCAAATTGACAAATGGATGGAAAATAATGTAAATACAATTTTAATGTTGACTTTGCGGACATTTAAGTGAGGTTAATAAATGATTGCTTTACATGGTATCGAAAATGTGGACGCATTTACTAAAATTATTCCGGAAAAAAATTTTGTGAAAAGTAAATGATAACATTTTTGTACTTTTAATTATTTCGGAACCTCCTGGTGCCCCTTATAGGCTTGGTGCCCTAGGCCCAGGACTAGTCGGCCTATTGGGTAATCCGGCCTGGCTACATCTGTAGTTCTGATTTAATATCAGTTATTTATCCTATTACATTTGAAAATTCTTAAGCTCCATCTAGTGCTCGGAATTGTTTATTCATTATCCACAAAATTTCCGATTTATTTAACAAAAGTTGGTAAAAAGAATATAATTTTAACTTATTTAATTATGTTTTTTGCGCAACCAAGCATTTATTTGAATTAAAATGGTATTTATTTAAATACTTGTTTGTTTTGTTTAAATAATAGGCTTATCCACTTTCGTTTATTTAAACATTTTACAATTATTATTCAAATATTGGTTATTTAAATAAATATTATTTAAATATCGCCGAACTTATTTTATCCAAAAACATTCCCGAGTGTTATGTTTTGAGTTGCGTTTTACCCCTTCAACTTCTCAACCGTTTCTACGCTCCTGATATAATGCTTATTTTCTTTTCCTACAGCTAAAGCTGAGTTTTTTTTTGCCATGGCGTCACTACCAACCTGGCCGTGTTAAAACATTTAGGCATAAGTAACATATTATTATATTATATTTCTTATTCACCCAAAGGAAGTTTTTTATATGATAGTCTGTTTTACTAATGACAAGGTAAATCATTATGTAGCGACAGACTGACAATCCTTCGCAAATGGTCAGTTTACGATGCCTTGGAAATCGTGGGTGCAGATGGTTTTGACGGAGCAGCCAAGACCCGTTGAAAAGCTATTTAAAGGGTAAATAACGCTTACTTTTGAAAAATAATGATAAATTATAAACTATTATAAACACTGACTTCAGATTTCAGACCTAAGCGCATGTATGCTTGTATTTCTGGCCATTGCAAGAATTTGGCGTTATTTTGCCTACTGAGGGAGTAGGAAGTGACGAGTTTCCGGTTTCAAAACTTTCAATTTCATAAACTCTGCGGCAGACTATTATTCTATTGTTCTGTATAATCTTTATGGTTAGTATGTTACTTATGGTTATAGGTCTTTGGAACTTAGTTATTTTAGAAAAAATTTACTTCACCAAATTATTGCAAACCTCCTTTCTCATGACACCCCATTATTAGGAATTATTGTGTTTAATTTTAGTTGGTCATATTTACCGTTTTAAATTATACACTTGGACGGTCGTCCAAGTGTATATATATAGCTAATAAGATTTTTAACATTAGATCGAGTCCTTCACGCTATGAGAGAAAATTAAAATTTTGGGGGCGAGATTTTGGAGAGTAAAGAGCTCTGTGACGTCACTTAACGTTAAATTATTTAGCCAGGGCTAGAGAAAAAACGGTTGGTCCGTTAAGGTTCAAATTTTAAACCAACTTTCTTTATTGAATTGTCTAAGGATATTTTTAATTTTATTAATTTTAAATGAATTTAAGATATTTTAAATTAATTTTAAAGAAAATTATTGTGTATTATTAGAACCAGATGGTGATAGCGCTACTATGTCCAAAAATTATCACTATTGAACAGACCTCTTATTTTACGGTGTCTTTGCGCCATCGCGAAAAAGAAAATGGCCGTTATTGATGCACAAGCTCGTATTCAGTTAAGCCTTGGTCAAATGTAAAGTTATGGTAAAAGAAATAATCACCACTAGCGAGATAGGCTAGCGCGGCCGAAGGGTTACGATCGTTGTTTGTGAAATCTTCAACCTACGTATTAAATGTTCGAGCCTCGTCATGTTAAGAAAAATATATGAATAATATAGTGTAATTTATAATATTGAATTATTATAATTGTTGAATTTAAAACTAACAGTTGTAATCTTAAATTTAATATAATCAATATATTAATAATAATATATTTTCAGTTTATCTTCCCAAATTTTTTTAAATTTAAATAAAAATTATTTTTTCTTCTAAAATTTCTAAATTTAAATAAAAATTATTTTTAGTCTAAAATTTCTAAATTTAAATAAAAATTATTTTTTCTTCTAAGATTTCTAAATTTAAATAAAAATTATTTTTAGTCTAAAATTTATAAATTTAAATAAAAATTATTTTTTCTTCTAAAATTTCTAAATTTAAGCTAAAAATTATTTTTCTTATTAATTTTTAGTTACAATATTATTATAGCAAGTAGCGTAGCGAAGCGCGTCGTCGTTGCGCAGTTTATTTGCCTCTTCCCTTAAGTGATAATGTGAAAATGATACCAAAGAATTTACCTACTGACCATGAATTAACTATTTTGGTGAATGGTTTGCCTACAAAACAAAAATCAGTATGGAAATCCTTGGTGAACAGCAGTTAGTAAGAAATGCTTTGCTCAAGTTACAAGAAATTAACCCGCTGTATAGAGATATAAATGTGTGTGACATTAATGAGGAATTCCTTTATGGAAGTACAACTGATAATGATATAAAAATTATCTCTAATGATAATGCCTTACTTCGAAGAATATCTTTATCTGAACAGAAAGAACTGTGTGGCCACTACTCTATACACCCAGTAAATTGCAAAAATCCTAAGGATATTTTGGATGTATTTCAAGTGAAAAAAGTTGTAGGAAGTGGTTTAAGTATTTGGTATAAAAACTTCGATTTAATGTGCTTTCCCGATCTTTTCCCAAGTGGTGATTATGGGAAATATTCTGAACGACCATTTTCTCAGTTGTCTGAAGCTGAATTCCGTCTCCAAAGAATATTAAATAAAGATAGGAGATTTTCGAAGAATGAGCAATTCCTTTTTCACCTTCTTTATGACAGAGAAATCAAAGGTCTGTCCAGCAGCATTCACCATATGTTACGTATGAGTGGGAACAAGAATCTTTCCGTAGATATGTTGGTTAATCAAATGGAAAGTAATGACAAGGAATTAGAAGCTTATTTGTCAGCGTATAAGCAAAATGTGCGGGGAACCCAAGAATATTGGTTTAAGCGTTGTGGTGAAGTTAAATCAATGTGTTTTTATTATGGTCCCCCTACGTGGTTTATTACTCTTAACCCGGCAGAATATGATTGGCAAGAATTGCTCGATCATATAAAATCATTTTATCCATCAACTGAATTAGCTTCAAACATTAGGGTTGGTGAACTGTGCAATAATTATCCGGTGGCCGTTACAAAACATTTTCATAACCGATTTAAAGCTGTCTGGCCAGATCTTATTATGGATAAAAAAAAAATACCTATTTTGGGAGAAGTGGCTCATTTTTTTTGGAGAGTGGAATATCAGAGCCGTGGTGCACCTCATATCCATTTTATTTTGTGGATAAAAGATGCACTGGAAATTGGCAAGTCATCAGATGACGATGTTTTAATCTTTGTACAAAAACATATCACGTGTGCGTTAGGCGACAAGACTAAAAATTCCTACTTTGTACGATTTAGAATCGAAGTACCAATGGCACAAGTGTAATCCAACTTGTTTGAGAAAAAATAAATTGGGAGATACCTTTATTACACTTTGCCGTTTCAAATTTCCAAGATAAGTTATAAGTATAGCTAAACTGAATAAAGTTGATTCTACTGTAAGACACCATGTCTCTGGAAAATATTCGAAAAAGCTTTATTCACTACCTAGGACGGAGGTTGAAATGCAAATTAATGACTACAATCCTGTGTTGCTTTTGGCTTTCAAAGGCAATATGGACATTCAGTTTGTAGCTAATGAAAAGATGGCCATTGAACGTTATATAACTTCTTATATTACTAAGAAAGAAAAATCAGATAAAGAAAATTTATGGAATGAATTATCCAACCAAGATCTTCGTGGTCGTCTTTGGGCGTTAGGTTTAAAAGCTATTTCGCATAGAGAATATGGAAGCTACGACGCAGCCGATCGTTTAACCCATCAGCATTTGTATAGGAACTCTGATTCGTTTGTATTTATCAATACTACCACAAAAGAGCATCGAAAACGCTTGTTAAAGTGACACAAAGATTTGCAAATTCTTAAAGAGAATGATCCCGAAAGCACCGATATATTTATAAAACAACTGGTTGATGATATTTATCCTAATCGTCCGGATAGTCGTCAAGACACATGTTTGTATGACTGGTCGAGGTTCTACTATCGTGTTCCAATAAAGCCTACCACAAAACGACCGGCAGATGTACTTGAATTGAAAAACAATAATGGTTTTGTTAAAATTGGGGTAAAACCTTTTTTAATTCAGCACCCACACCATGATCCATACAAATCTGAAACAGAGGCTGAGAAAATTTACCATAGTATGTTAATGCTATTCTTACCTTGGAGGGAAGAAACTTCTTTATTAAGTAATAACTAATTATACATCTTTTAAAGACTCTTTTGAAGCTCATTTGCCAAAGTTGAAAGACACGATGAAGTATCATGAAAAGTTAAGTGCTTTACTAAAAGCTGAAAAATCTTTGGAAAAAGCGTTAGCTAAAAATACACCATATGTTGCTGAAAATAAATTTATGGAAGATGCTACCGATAACCCTATTGAAGGCAGATAAGTGATAGAAGCCGAAAATACAATGGAAGACATTAAAGCAGCTCTTAATGAAAATTTGATATTAACTCCCGAAAGTCTAGTCAGTGAGCTTATAGCTTTGGAAGAAGATCAAAGAGTTTTACTTTAGAATGTATCGGCACACTTCTGCAGTGCAAATCCTTCTGATGAAGGTTATGTGTTTGTAAGTGGATACGGTGGCACTGGAAAAAGTTATTTGCCGTCATTTTAAAAACAATTTAGCTGTAGCTTTAACCGGGTTGGCTGCGTGTAATATAGAAGGTGTAACTCTGCACAGATTATTAATGTTACCCGTGCAACGAGGGAAAATAGCGAAATATCATAAGTTGGGTTCTGAAAGTTTGCAAGTAATGCGAAACACATTCAGCCTTGTGAAATTGTTAATAATTGATGAAATATCAATGGTCTCTTCGACTTTGTTGAGCTATATTCATTTGAGACTTTGTGAAGTTACGGGCGAAAGAGAAACTATTTGGTGGTATTTCAGTCTTAGCTTTAGGGGATTTGTTACAATTACAGCCTGTCAAGGGTGAACCAGTTTTTTCTACGCTAAATCACCAAGAGGCGAGAAAACTTATTGGCGCGGTTGGCGAATTTAATTTATTCAAACAATATTTTAAGTTTGATGAATTGACAATTAACAAGCGACAAAAAAGTGACCACGCTTATGGAGAAATGCTTACTAGAATACGCGTCGGTGAAGTTACAGAACCAAATGTCAAAGTGTTGAACACGCGTTTAATTCCCAAAGCAAGTAATGTGGAAAATATTGCAAACTATTATGATAAGTTATGCCAAGAAAGAAAAAGACCGGTTTGTTTGTTACCAACCAATAAAATGTTCGAAGCTATTAACAACATAATGCTTCAAAAATGTAACAATCCTATTTTGGAAATACTGAGTGTCGATAAAGTCCATGGACACCAAGAAATGCAAAAACACGTTAAAGATCAGTTAAAGAAATTGGAGAAAAATGTTTCTGCTACAGCAGCTGGTTTGGAGTTTAGACTTTTCCTTTGTATTGATGCTCGAATAATGTTAAGAAGAAATCTAAATATAGGGAAAGGTCATGTTAATCGAACCATGGGTACGGTGAAAAGCTTTATGGAGAACGCAGATGGCGTTATTTCAGAGTTGATGGTTTTGTTCGATGGCCATGCTGTTTAAGGGAAAATTGAAAGAGTTAAGGTGAAGTTTGAAATTGTCACAAACCTTTTTTGTGCAAAGATTTCAATTTCCTGTGATTTTAGCGTATGGAGTTACTTTACATAAGAGTCAAGGTATGAGCACAGATTGTGCTATGATAAACATAGGAACAAGTGTTTTCCAAAGTGGAATGGCTTATGTTGCTCTTTCTAGAATTACATCGTTAGATGATCTTCATTTACTTGATTTGGACCCTTCCAAAATATACGCCGACTGGAAAGCTATAACAGAATATAGTCGACTAAGAAATGAATTTAGGAAAGATTTGCCACAAATTTAGTTGATACATAGGAAGAAAAAACCATAATGTTCCAGCATGTACAGCTGTTTCAGCTGAAATAATCAACGAAACTGATAAGTGTAGTGAAGTTGGAGTACGTTATAAACCTTTTATTTCCAAGCCTTCGATATGTAAGAATCCTTTAAGTATTCAGAATGAAACATTGCCTATTACAGTGAAAGGCTTTCTAAATAATGATAATTCGTGCTACGCTATATGCATTTTACAAGCTTTGTTTCACGTTCCTGAGTTTGTAAGAAATATTCAAGAAAAAGTCACATCTCCGGGGCCAACAGCTTGAACATTGAAATATTTATTATTTGGGCGATCAGATACTAACATTCCTCATTTGCAAACTATTAATGTTAGAAGAACGCTTGACAATCGATTTCATGGCATCAACCAAGAGGATCCTGTGGAATTTTTAGTTGATCTTCTACAAAATCTTAAAAATGGAAACGTCCTCATTGATAATTTATTTTTACGTGGCATTCAAGAGATGTTGTTCTGAACCACATCCCCGAAGATGTATACATCGTAAATGTACTTGCCGACAGATCCAATTTAACTTTTCACGATTTTTTTGGCCATTGGGAATTGTTTGTGATAAAATGCGTTCATTGTCAAAATGAATCGATAGAACGCAGTGGCGTCGCTAGGGTGTTTTAGGCGGCGCTGGAGCCACCTGAAAAATTTTTGAAGCGCCACCGAAAATTTCCGAAAAGCGCCTCCTAAAATTCAGAATTTTTCCAATTCACTTGGCGAAAAGTTTCTTCAAACTTAAAATGGGAATCGAAATTTTTCCTAGTCGGCCTCAATTCTTCAACTTTACAAACCGTTTTGGGAGCCCCCCCCCTCCCCCATATCACTCAATGAGACGCCCTGACCAGTGCTCATGGCTTAAGCGCCACCAGTTTTGAAATCCTGGTGACGCCACTGATAGAACGTCGCTCGATTATACATTTTTCTAGTAAGTACCATTTCTAAAATTTTGAGAGGTTTTCTCATGGAGGTACTGAACGGTTTAAAATTCACACTCCAATTAAAGGATTCGTTGCTGACCAAATAAAAATTAATAGTATAAGTTTTAAAACCAAAGCTGGCGTAGTTCATTTGGGATATGATTGCGACGGTGGTCATTATATTGTTGCTTTAAAGAACCCAGGGACTGGATCTGGATGGACATTGTGCGACGACTAAAAATAACTCAAAGAAAATGTTTTTTTTGTAATTTAATTGACGTGCATTGTTTACTTTTAGAAAAAGTTAAATTTTTTTTAAGAAAAACAATTTTCTTTTAGTTTGGGAAATCAATCACAATACAATTCTATGTATGGATAAAAGGTTATATTTACTAATGAAGGTTTAAGACATTAATTATATGCTTTTGTTTTATTAATACGGTAGAACGGGTTGCAATGTAAAATATCAAGTTTAAGCATGTGTTTCCAAAGATTATTAAAACTCAATGAACGTCCCAACACCAACGTACAAAAATGTCCTATTAGCATTACAGTTTTCGGGCTATAGGCGAAACGACAATCTGTAAGCGACAATTTCTTAACGGGAATGAAATTGGTATTCTAAGAAGTGTCTCGTTACGGCAGTGTTATGAGAGAGAGGCTAACGACAGAAATTTTTAGTCACGTGCTTCCGCTCTTGCTAGAGCCAATAGCGATTTATCGTTTTATCAGTTGTTTCGTTCATCCTTCATAGCAGCAGACGGTAGTAATGTTTTATTCTACAGAGGTTAGGCTTAAGCTGTAAGCCTTGGTTTCCACTAGCGCGCGTGACGACGCGTTTCTCGGCTTTGACACAAACATAACGTTTGTAAAGAAAAATACATTTTGACGTGCGCTAGTGTAAACCAAGCTTTAGACGTAGAAAAAGAAGAAAAAGTGTTCATTGTGAACAATAAACGTACAAAAAATTCCTAGTTGAGTATTTGGTAAATATTTTCATCTTACTTCACCAAAATTCATTGGAACCGATGCTTTCAAAAACATAATCAAATGGTAAAAGTAACTGTTTGTTGTTATTACACCCGAGGGGAATAATTTATTCGTGTTATAATTTACTTGACTATGGTATTTTTAGATATATTAATCTAAGTAAGTTAATAATAGTTTTTAATATTCACTGGTATTGCCAGTGTATTGGTTTCTGATAAACTCTCACCAAGCCTATCACAATGAGTATACGTGAGTTCTTTTTTACCGTAAATAAACGCTTAAATCTATACTCATCTTACTCAAATGCTTGAGCTCGAAATCGTATTACTTTTTGAAGTTATAAATCACGATTATTTTTAATTTCCTGTGCTAAATCTCAAATTTCATGTCTCGAAAATAACGCCACCTTTATAAAAAAATTGTCGCCCGTGGCTCTAACTACAACTTTTTTTTGTCGTTAGAATTAACGACAATTTTAGGTTTCTTCTGACGACAATTTTCTTAACGAGAGCCTTAGAATTGCATTTTTTCTCGCTAGCGACAATTTTCAAAGATAACGAGGATTTTCTCCCGTTAACTTCCTTACCGATAATATCAGACTAACCCCTTTGTTGTAATAACAAAACAATAATATCACACGATTAAATCCAGACGTTTTCGAACGGTTCACGTTTATACATTTTCATAGTAATATTTTAATATATTATTAGTTGTATTTGGTTCAGAGATAAAACAACAACAATACTAAACCCATTTTTTAAAGTTGATAACACTGGCCTAAAATAAGGAAAACCGCGGTTCTTTGAAAAATATCCGTCTGTGGTTGCCAGAGGATTTTAAATATAACGACACTGACAAATACAGTGTATAACAATGTTCACCCCAAAAACTTAAGAAATTGCTTGGCAGAACCCAGTTTTTATTTGACCAAACAGCACTTAAATAAGATCGGATAGCCACTTATTTCGGTGAGTAAGTAATTTCTTGCAATAGTCCTACTCTGTAAGGCAAGGCAAAACGTTTTTTTTAGATAGTTGTTAAATTAGATTAGTTTTTCTTGACTGGCGATTCAAACAGTGTTCCAACCAGCCTTTTCGAAAGCTGTCACTCCCATTTTCTCGATTTAGCGAGAAAAAAAACGCATCTCGCCCCTAGGTTGAAATATTATTAAAAATGTATAGAATGACCTAAATTTAAGTGGACTAAAATAACTTATGTAATTTTATAAAGTGTAACTCACGTCGTCAGTTTGACAGACTCGGTAACAATTGCAAGTACAAGTACGCGCTTCGCAAACATTTTGCCTTATTTGAAACCTACTTTTTTCTTATACAACATTCTTTTGTGAAATTGTAGAATTGTTTTCCCGAATCTTACCAATATTTCAATTTATTTCAGAGCTTATTTCTCATATATTCTTAATCAATTATTTTTGCCATTTCGGCTTATAACATAAAAACTTTCTTGCTTAACAATGTTATAGAATCTCAAATCGAAAATTTACCACCAAAGAAAAATGGATTTATTTGGTAGCTTTACTGAATTACCATTGGGACCGATAGCATTAACTTTGTTCGCGGGGTTGTTTCTGTACATTTGTGCCAAGAACTATATGCTGTTGCAGTATTTGAAGAGGCGTGGAATACCGGGTCCTAAGCCAACCATGTTTGTTGGACATTCACTGGAAATATTTACAAATGGTCGAATGCCTCACGAAACGATCGCAAGTTGGATTAAGGAATACGGCAATGTCTTTGGAATATTTTTCGGTCCGCAACCCTTACTGGTTATAAACGACCCTGACATTCTGAAGGACATAATGATTCGACACTTTAATAATTTTGCCAATCGTACACATATCATCATAAACATTGGCCCACTGTCTGACAGTATTATTCTAGCAACGGGCTAGAACGCCTGCTTTCAGTAGCAGCAAAATTAAACTATTGGCAAAAGCAATGAATGAACAAACGGATGTGTTGGTGCAAGTGCTCCAAAAATCTGTTGAACAGGACGTAAATGTAGTTGAGTTGTTTGAAGCTTTGACCGTGGATATCCTTGGAGAATGCTCTTTGGCCGTCAGTGTCAATTGTCCGATGAACTCTAGCAACGAAGTGTTGATGTCTCTCAGAAATTTCTTTAAAATGGGTGGAAATCCTCTAGTTAATTTTCCTCAACAATTATCTACCAGCCGGAAAGGTAACTGATATAATCGTAAGTAACGTAAAAGACTTAATTGAGATGCGCAGAAAAGACAGCACTAAAGGCAGAATGGATCTACTTCAACTTCTGCTTGATGCCGAAGAAAAAGACAATGACCAGAAGAAGACTCTAACGGACAGAGAGATAATTGGTAACGTGTTCGTCTTTCTAATGGCCGGGCTTGAAACCACTGCCAATACTTTGGGATTCATTCTGTACCTCTTAGCAATGCACCCGGATATACAAGACAAACTCTATCAAAGTATTATGCATAAGTTAAAAGATGTGGAAAGTCCTACCTATGAAGAGGTGTTTGAGCTGACGTACCTAGATCAAGTTTTGAAAGAAACATTGCAACGCTAATTTCTAGATGACGATTAAACGTGTCTATTGGTTTCTCTAGCGTTAGCAAAGTAGGAGGAATCTCGTGAGAAACAACCTTAACGTTAAGTAACCGGGTTCAAGAACCCCTGTAGCAAATCGGAGTCGGGCCGACGTCGGCGGGAGACGCAATTCGCGGAGTCGGGCGGACGTTGGCCCACTGCACTATTTAGGGTCGAAATGTCCTACTTGATTTAGGGTCGGCCCGACGTCGTATGTTCGACTTCTGCCGACTTTAAATGTTCGTCGTATCAAGGTCGTATGTACTCCGAAACATCGGTGGGGCTGTATGGCAAAGTAGGGTCGGGCCGACGTCGACGATCAAGATAAATACCCAAAATTACCGACGTCATCCCGACTAAGAATGTACTGTATAATTACGTCGAAACGACGTCGGGCCGACTTCCTTTTTGATATTTTATTTAACTGAAAATGACCATGTAAAGTCATAAATACAGCTATATACATGTATGTAATTGGTGATGTCCCATGAACGGGAGTGAAGCAATGAATTTCTTTCCGTCGGAAAGCTCTTGAATCTAGGGTACAGAGTTTTATAGTTTCTTGGGGCTTAGTAAAAGTAACTAGTAAATCTTCATTGAAAATATCTTACCCTAACATATTTAGCTATATGAAGTTACTACTTGAGTTGAGAGATTTTTTAATAAGGAAACATTCTCAGATTGAATATACGATCTTTTTCGAAAAAATATAATACAGAATAGATGTTATTTTAAAAATATTTCAATTTGTTTTATTAAATCGCAAAAGTTTCACAGTTTTGAGGGATTAATTGGCAAATAAAATGTCGGATATAAGTCGACCGTTGGTTGGGCTATAAATGTGTAATGTCTTTTTCAAGTCACGACAGCTATAACAATTCAAGGTGGGCGTTCGGATTCTAAATAGTTCCAATGCTTAGACTTTTAGAGTCGGCAAGTGGTCTAAATGTTGAGTCACCATACCGACTTTAAAACGACCAAAAACGTTTTTACAAGGTACCTTTTATCTCACAAACGTTTAGGACTTTTAGAGTCGGTATTT
Organism: Leiobunum rupestre; assembly: GCF_980474605.1. Lineage (NCBI taxonomy): Eukaryota > Metazoa > Arthropoda > Arachnida > Opiliones > Sclerosomatidae > Leiobunum > Leiobunum rupestre. Next base: position 17,161,481 of record NC_143386.1, read on the forward strand.
GGACCAGGACCGAAAAGCTACTTTTCGACCAAAGGTCGCCTTAAATCGACTCTTCATGCTACAGGGTAAGTATTATTTTCGACCAAAAAAGTACTTAATGGTGTTAGAACCAAACGAGTGGTGTTTAAGAATTAAAGAAAAATAAGTAAGTTGAAAAGTATGAAGATAAAGATTTTTAGTCATTTTGTCGATCACGGTGTTCGCCAGCTCGTTTTATCTTTAATCTTGTACACGATTAAAGTAAAGAAATTTGACAATGCATATCACTTTTTCAATAAATTTTATTTAAAAATAAGCAAAATATTACAAGCTAGCACTGTATATTTTATTGATTTAATCGTTTATCTATATACGTATTCAAAAAGTTAGCACAGTATTTTGGTAATATTTTGGGTTCATGAAACCGATAAGATGCCCAAAATCTCAATTATCAGAAAACAGTGTACTTTAATGTACTTAAGGTCTTTTTTAAGTCGGAAATTGCACTATAAATTTCGGTCGGCACCCTGACTAAGAAAAGTCTGAAATACGTACATATATATTTTTTAAAGATTAAGACTTTTTAGGTCGGCTTTTGGTCATGGACCTAAAACCTTGGAGGAGGGAAGTATTCTGGAGTGGAAAATCCCATAGCGGTAATAAGAACGTCCTTTCCCGCCTATTGCTGTTAGAATTACCCAGACTACCCCGGTTAAACCGGTTTTTGGTCGGACGTCAGCTTTATCTGCCATCATTCTGGCTTGATGACGTCCGACCAAAAAGAGCATGATGGGAATTTTACAAAGCCGCAGGTGGCGCCCGACTTTTCCACTCCAGAATACTTCTCTCCTCCAAGCTAAAACGACCTTCAACCCAACACCGACCCGTAAGCGACTTCCGTGTATTACAGTGGTCGCCACCCTGACTAAGAAAAGTCTGAAAAACGTACATATATTTTTTATTCGAAAAGATTTAACCTTTTTGGGTCGGTTTTTGGTCATGGACCTAAAACCGACTTTTCGACCAAAGACCGACCCGTAACCGACTCCCGTGTGCTACAGGGGAATGTCTAGGGGTATGATATATTTAAATATACAACGAGAGTACGGGTGTCCAAAAGTTTTTATATATTTAAACCAAAATAATAATAACAATACAAATGACAATAAAATACTTAAACACTTAATAATAATAAAAATAAGCATGCAATAACACGAACGTCGCGGGGGGGGGGATACGCGGGCTCTCTCTCTCTCTCTATAACAATAGTTTGAAGCCTGTGGCTTTCACTCACCGATTGATGAAACGGTCTGGTGTCGTTCAACGTCGCTCGTTTGGGTCTCCTTGCCCCTTTGGCTCTGTCCGCTCTTTAACTCGGTCCACTCTCTGGCTCGATCCGAATTCTGGCTCTGTCCGAACTCTGGCTCTGTCCGAACTCTGGCTCTGTCCGATCTCGGGCTCTGTCCGAACTCTGGCTCTGTTCGAAATCTGGCTCTGTCCGATCTCGGGCTCTGTCCGTCCTCTGGCTCGATCCGAACTCTGGCTCTGTCTGAACTCTGTCTCTGTCCGAACTCGGGCTCTGTCCGACCTCTGGCTCTTCCGTCACTCAGGACCCTGAGGACTTACTCAGGACTCTGAGGACTCAATCCCTATCTCTGCCATAAAATCTCTCTAACTCCCTGGTTTTGTTCAGCACCATTTCAGTAGGCGTGGTTTAATTACGGAAACTGACATTTGGTGGCTTCTTATTGGAGAGGTTAAAAGGTTAAGGGTAGCTTGGAGTAGGCGGCTTGGCTTGAAGATTATTGGCTGTAGAACGTTTGCGTATAAAAGTAGAAAGATGAAATCATCTGGTGTCTTTTCCAGGAAGAAGGTCGCACGACGGTACCACATGTCGCCACGTGGCTTTCGGGAAGGGTACACGTGGTTGTAGTTTTTATTTTTAAAGGTGGCCGTTTGAAATAACGCTTCTTTCAATAGTTTACTATTGACGTCTGAACGCCGTACAATAGAGAGCGCGCATCTTTAAGTCATTTACGAAACGACGCCGAGTATTCAACAATAGAGAGAGAGAGAGAGAGAGAGAGAGAGAGGGGTTATAGCGCACAATGGATGAGTCAAGATGTGCGCTTTCCCAGCACCGAACGCTGGTTAGGGGAGAGTCACATGTAGAGGGGAGACGATACTTTACACGGACAACAATAATACATTTTACAAGAAAAATACTAATGATACCTTTTTACGACTTGGACACCCGTAAGAAATTGAAAAATATAAAAGGGACTTAAAAACTAAATGTTATAAGTTTTAAACTACACTAATATAAATAGGAAATATTTTAAATGCAATAAGTTTTAGATAACACTAATCTTTAAATAAAACTTTTAAAAATGAGCGTTACAACATTGAGGTACGTATATTGAGTAGATTCGTTACTAATTAAATTACCCCACCAACTGATACTTTTTATGTAGATTGTTTCCTATAGAACTTTAAAATTAGGTTGTAATTCATTGTATTTCCAATTTTTTTAAATGTACCCTTAATTCATTTAGATCGTATCATAAATATTATTTAAATTGCATTCTTAATTTGGTTAAGTTTGCATTCTTAATTTGGTTAAGATTGCCTTCTTAATTTGGTTAAGATTACCTTCTTAATTTGGTTAAGATTGCATTCATATTTTTTAGATTCCCCCTATTATACTAAGATTGTGTCCTCAATTTCATTTTGATTGTGTCCTCAGTTTCATTTAGATTGTGTCCTCAATTTCATTTAGATTGTGTCCTCAATTTTATTTAGATTGTGTCCTCAATTTCATTTAGATTGCGTCTTCAATTTCATTTATATTGCGTCCTTAATTTCATTTAGATTGCGTCCTTAATTTCATTTAGATTGCGTCCTCAATTTCATTTAGATTGCGTCCTCAATTTCATTTAGATTGCGTCCTCAATTTCATTTAGATTGCGTCCTCAATTTCATTTAGATTGCGTCATCAATTTCATTTAGATTGTGTCCTCAATTTCATTTAGATTGTGTCCTCAATTTCATTTAGATTGTGTCCTCAATTTCATTTAGATTGTGTCCTCAATTTCATTTAGATTGTGTCCTCAATTTCATTTAGATTGTGTCCTCAATTTCATTTAGATTGTGTCCTCAATTTCATTTAGATTGTGTCCTCAATTTAATTTAGATTGTAAAATGGATAATATTAAGCGCCAAAAATGGAGTCACTCTCAAACTTCTGTCAAGAGTTAAAACGTGATAGGTCTTTGTTTCATGCAGGGACATCCCTTTGGGGGATAGGGGTAACCCTAATTACTGAATCGTTTGTACATTACATTTCGATATAATAAAATATCTTGATTTTGGTATTCTTGTTTCTTTATACAATTTCAGGATAATTTTAATCATCTGGTCACCTTAAAATCTCGTGGATTTTATTCCTAATATTCTTTTATAGAAATCGAATTTCCAATTTTCAGAAACATTCATAGAGTTATCGAGATATACTGAAGGTAATTTTACTCAATTTAACCTTAACCACTCTTTGAACGATTTAACGTGTAGAAGCTAAAATTATTTTCATTATTTTGTTAACTCGGGATACCCAAATTGGCGATATTTAGTAAATGGTGATTTTTTCCTTCAAAACATTAATTCAAAAATACATTGAAATTTTATTAGCCAAATCACTCGTTAATTAAAAGCTATCTTCAAATTGGATATTTTTTGCAAACCCTCTCTAGCCAGAATTGATCTATTTATATATAGAGATAATGTTCATATTCCGTCAGTGGCGACGCATCATGAACCAGGGGAATCAACTAAAGGGGGGAGGAAATGGAAAAAGAGGCGTTCTTATTTAACGCCTCTCGAAGCGGATATACGTATATTACGTCAATCGCGTCCAGAGGACGTAATATTTAGGCAGCTAATAAGGCGCCTGGAGTTGATTGAATTTGAAGGGGAGGGGCCAGGTTCTTATCCTAGAGCTGCGACGAGAGCGAAGGGAAAAATCGACGGAATATAAACATTCTCTCTATATACAATGTGTAACTCCAAACTAGTGTAAGAGTTATGCGAAGGAATTAAAAACTCAACGATTCAAAGTACACTATAAAGCAAATTTATTGTTAAAATATTTTAAACATTAAAATAGTTCAACTATTAGACTTGTAACTGCGTTTGAAAACGGCGGCGTACTCGCCACAAGCCGAAACAAGTCGCGCCTTTTTTTAGTTGAACTATTTTAATGTTTAAAATATTTTAACAATAAATTTGCTTTATAGTGTACTTTGAATCGTTGAGTTTTTAATTCCTTCGCATAATTCTCTCTATATATAAATAGATCAATTCTTGCTCTAGTTTATAATTTTCAGTAACTTTTTAAGCGGAAAAATGTTTGACCTTAAGATAAATTAACTAAATTTTTAATCGACTTTTGGTATTTTTATCGAATTATCAACGCCTAATATACTAAATTGCAAATATCATGAGGTTATATCTTTTTGGTCTTGAAAATAGGTTTTACAGTTCATTTCCTCTACTTAAAAAGGTAAATGTTTTTTGGTATCAAAAATCTTTAAAATTTTCTAAATTTTATTTTTTCAATGGATACTAAGATTAAACAACATAAAATATTTCTGGAGTTGACAACGTTGGTCAATTTGTACTGCTGCAAATTGGTTTTTACTTACAATTAATATCTGAATTTGAAATATAGTGACGTCTGTAAGATTTTAATATGAAGGGGCACATTTTCATAATAGGGCGTAATCGTCGGGGGCTAATTTTAAGTTGTGTTTTACTTTTGGTGGCTTTAATTTTGAGCTTCAGCAAATAATATTATTGTTTTCCTATCATACGAGCGATAAACATTTTAAAGACTTCCATATAGCTCATTCCATTTATGAGGAATTCGTGGATTTTTGGGATGGCTAGCGTGATCACGAAATTGCCTTTATAAGCAAAGAGATATTCACACGTATTGCTTTCTTAATTTTAGAATAGATTTATTTTAAGCTTGTAAAATGGAAAATAACTTTCGTGAAGCTTGAAAAATTCGTTGTAGGAACCAAATTAAACTATTAATTTATAATTTCTGAAAAATTATTTACAGATATAATTTTGTTTTCTACTTACGGGGAGTGTACCCGAGGTGTTAATCACCGATTTGGATGAAACACGGGGGGTATGTAGAACTTGGGGTAACATGAATTTTCACCCAGGGAAAAGTTACGCTAGGCTTCCGTTTTACTATGGCAACCAAAAATGTGTTTTACAACTTAAAATGAAAAAAATCTACATTTAGAAAAGCATGGGATTTGCTCGGTTTACCCAGTTTTGGTCAATTTATCCAATTTTTGACGATTTAAAATAAAATTATTTGACAATACCCTATATTTTGCAAATATTCCTTAATTTATCAAATTCATTGAAATTTTCTCATTTTTCCCAAATTTGAATGAAGTTTACCCAAACTTGATGAATTTCACCCAAAATAGTTCATATTTAGCATTTTAGTTGAGATTTGAAATTTTTTATTTATTTTTCGAAAAATTTCACAGTAAGTACCCTGTGAAACCGAGAAAATCCCATGCTTTTTTAAATGTAGATTTTTTCATTTTAAGTTGTCAAAAACATGTTTGGTTGCCATAGCAAAACGGAAGCCCAGCGTAACTTTTTCCTTGGTGAAAATTCATGTTACCCCAAGGTCTACATACCCCGAGTTTCATAAAAATCGGTGATTAACACCTCGGGTACACTCCTCGTTAGTGAACTATTTACGCTCCCCAACACCTTCGTTTTGTTCTTCACTTTGGGTTTTTACCATTGGCTCAGCTATGACGTGTTACATTTACACCTAAGGTGCAATCGGTTGGAAGACTGCACCTCTGGTGCATATTTGGGTCACGTGATGACCCTTTGTTCAAACTCAGGGCAAAAGCCTTTAGCATGACCAAGATTCCCGTAAAATTGGGTGAGTTCTTTCTATCGTTCATATGTTTTGAATGTTTCTGCTTTTCGTTCTCTTCAGCGAGGTCAATCGCGCTAATTTCAGTTGTGATTCTCAGATGATATGTGTGCGACGGAAGTCGGGAAGGGCACTCTTAAAAAAGGGTGTTGTATAACAGCTTTAAAGGAGAGTTCAAATGTCACCGATCATACACCTTTTTGAGGCTGCAAATATACTCCTAAAGTGATACCATTACACCCTTTATCTATTAAACCACTTGAAGGGTGTAAAAATAAACCTTTAGGTAGATAAAATGGTATATGCCTATTAGTGCAGTTCTCGTTAGCGCAGTTCCCATTTGCACGGTTTCCCAAAAGCGTAGTTCTCAAAAGCGCAGCGTCCTAAAAGCGCGGTTCCCAAAAGCGTGGTTTCGATTATTACGTATAATCGTATATGTATATCAAAATTAATGAAAATAAACCAAAGGAAATTTAAAGGAGAATACTTCGATTCGAGGTAAAGCGTCCGAGTGCTGTTTAGGAAATCCGAGTTCGAATCTCCGTTAGGGAAAGTAAGTTCCAAAATATATTTCGATAATTTCGATTAATTATCCAAATTTCAGTGTATATAACTTTGAATATGGAATGACTAGGTTAGGTTAGCATTCTAAAAATGTGTATAGTTTATTTTTGAGAATAAAATAAGGGATTAAACTTGAAAATTTTTTTACTCTTTGTTTTTTAATGGGAAACTGTGGCGGTGGAAAACCACATGAGGCCCCACGCTTTCAGGAAAGTGGGCAAACGGGAAAGTGCGCAAACAGGAAACCGCGCTTTTGGGAAACCGCGCTATTGGGAACTGCGCAAATGAGAACCGCGCTTTTGGGACACTGCGCTTTTGAGAACTGCGCTTTTGGGAAACCGCGCAAATGGGAACTGCGCTAGTGGGCATAAACCGATAAAATAACCCCTTAAATGTGTAAAAATACACCCTATTGGGGAGGTTTTTGACCCCAAATAAATTACACATGTAAGGTTATAAATAACACCCGTGAAGTTATAATTAAATATATTTCAAATTATAAAATTACACCTAATGGTGTTCAAGAAAACACAAAAGGGAATCAACTCTTTTTATTTGATAAACTTTAATTGATTATTTCTATTTATATTTTAAAAGGTTTTCAAATTAATCAACTGAAATCGTAACCTCTTTGCCATGTACCAATTTAGTAAAAATAAATCTTTTGTTATAAAAACCTAAAGCATGAATTACTAAATAATGAATTTAACTATTAATACTATTTGAGGTTGGAAATTCCCAAATTAATATTTAAATAATGGTTATTTTTATTTAATTTATCATAATTTTCGTTTACTTTGAAATTTTAAAATATACCGTTTCACACCTTAATTCTACCATAAATGAAGTTTCTCAACCCTCCCGAAGGTGACAAAGGGGTTTATACTCTTTCACTCCCATTTCAGAGGTTATGAACACATTTGAACATCTTTATGACTCCTTAAAGGGGGCTTAACACAATTTTTCACCAATAAAACACCTTTCAACAAACATTTTTTTAAAGAACGTTGTGCAGTCACAAAGTGGTTTTAGTAACGATGAATCTATTAATTAGCGTAAGCCTGATCAAACATTTTATATTTTTACATGTTTAGTTCTTGGTAAGACCAGCCAAAAGCAATGTTAATTTGTTTATATTACCTTAAATTTTTTTTCAATATTTTGCGCTAAAATGCATAAATCCATATACCGTTTAACTATTTTCTTATCAAATAAAACACTTTGACTTAAATGTATCCTATTTTATTAACTTAATTTCCCCAGACAACTTAAATTGATCAACACCCATAATGGCATTCCGTTATTCATTAAAAAAGCTACAAGCATTTAAAAATATTTGGTAGTTTAGTTTGGTTTTAATTTTAATCATAGCCTCGGCCAACTTTTAAAATGAATATAACCCGTCATTCGGAAAAAAATCGTGTCTTCATCTTTAAACAGAAATAAAACCGGCGATAATTGATGCCTCTTGTTATGAAATCTATTGCGAAGCTGCGTTCGAAGTTTTATTTCCTTATCAAATTTGATAAGCTTTATCACCCATCCCCGATGAATCTTTATAAAGAGGCTAAAACAGCACCTGAAACGTTCACACTCAGTAAACAAGATGTTGGCCGGAGCTAGTATTTTCTCCTTTCTATTTGCGGTACTCGCTCTCTGCTACTCTACGGAGGCGTCGAACGCCAAAGAGATAGTTGAAATCGTGACCAAGAACGGGGCTTACTACCACGCCAACGTCACCTGGACCCTCAAGAACTTCTTACACCTGCCAATATGGAGTATCCAAAGCCCGTATTTTCCTGCCAAAAATAATAATGGACTCAAGTGGTTTCTGATCGCCGTCACCAAATCACCCCGAGATAGCAATGGCGACGTCGACTTGTTGGTCTATCCTCTGGGTTACCAGAACCTCAACATCACCTCTTTGTCGGTAGGTTTTGAATGCGCCGTCATTGACGCCAGAGGCAAGAAGCAACTCAAGAAGAGTAAGTCGAGGTACAATATCATCGACCCAGGGACCACACCATTCTACTTCACCCCTTTCGTAAGCCGTGAAACCCTGCTGAAAAACCAAAGTCAACTTTTGCCAAACGGACATTTGACCTTTGAATGCAATTTGGAAGGCTTCATCAAGAGAGGAAATCAGAACGCGACTGAATCCTACTTAACTACCATCGAGAAGACGCAACCTGAAGTCACGTCCTATTGCGCGAGGAACATTGCCGAGAGTACCATGCGAAAAATAAGAACGGCTGGGTACCAACTCCAAAGCGATATCATTCTAACAGCGTCCGGTAAGAAGTTCAAAGGTCATAAACAAATTTTGGCACCTTTGTTGTCGAAGGTGGGTTCCGCAAACGCCACTCATTTGGAATTCGGCAACAACGTTGACGCTAGCGAGTTGAAAGACTTGCTGAGTTTCATGTACAAAGGAAAGGCCGATAATTTGCAACGAAGTTGCGAGCGGTTGTACGGGGTTGCGAAGAAATTCGGGCTACTGTGCTTAAGAAAGACCTGCGAGGACATCCTGATTGGACAAGTGGCCAGATCTACCTCCGCTAAGTTGTTGGCTTTCGCGGACGCCAATGACGCGCTTAAATTAAAGAAAGCTGTTCTGCTTTGTATCGCAAATGGGCAATGTTAAAAATAATAAATATAAGATTGTCTTCCATATTTGTGATACATTATTTAAATCTTTGTGTTACATATTAGATAATAATAATAATAACAAACAAAATATTTAATCATGAAGTAGTAGTTTTATACACACGTTATTTTCTATTAATGGTTAATCAAGGAAAATATAGAATATAAATAGCATTTACTTGGCTTTAAAATATATCTGTAGTTAAGGGTTTGCTTGGGGTACTTCCGGTTAATGAATGAAGCTTATGTCATTGAATTACCGGAATCGAATAGGCCTAAATAACCCGTGGTTTAGGTTAACTAGGCAATGCACTAGAAATCAACCTACTCGCTGGTGTTTAATTTTTGAATACCGAACTAAAGACTTTACTATTTCCAATTGATTGAGCGTCACGTATGTACTGAAAAATAAAAATCTTCACGGAGATGTGGGAACCAGTCCCTAGATCACTAGCTTCCCTAAATATGTTAACCTGACTCTTGATCTCAGCTTCCCCGAAAAATGGTAACCAGGTACTAAATCCCAGTTTTCTTTGAAAAAGGGTGACCAGTCCTAAATTCAAATTCATTTTTATTTATTTTTTTATTTTTAAATCTTAGTTGCCCTAAGATACATTTTAATTTACAAGCTTACTTAAGTGCCTGCTAGGAGGAACGAAAAATATTATTCCTAGCTCAATGATTCATCATTTTTAACTTGCAGAAGCTTATTTGAATAGACCTCTAAAACATTTTTTAAAAATCATGAAAATACGTGCATTCTTTCTTACAAAACGATCATAAACTGCTTCAAATAAGCCATAATGAAATATTTTATGTTAGTCCTGGATTACTTCGATTACGATTGTTGAATCTGGGATTATATGTTAAGGGGGTTAAGCAACAGATATTATTAACGGGAACGTATTGTCTTCCACAGTGCTTCGCAGACTTTTTGCCGAGCTATCTTGACAATGCTGTCGAACCCTTCGAAGTTTACGTTCAGTTTTCTACGATGTTTTGCTACAATAAACTTTTACTACGCCGAAGAAAAGATTTTCTAGGCGGCTATAAATGTACCCTTTATTATCTTTGCAATATTCAATTATTCATATCGCAGTTTACAACCTTTTATAATACTATTCTTTAGGAGTTATCCGACATTAAGAGATTGAGCAAGTTCAATAAAACGCGAAGGATTACGCTTTGAAACAAATGCCGAATTTCTCTGTAGTAAAATTTTAAATAAATTCAAACCCACCATAATAAGTGCTTAAAAAACTAGTATAATTAGCCTGAAAAGCGCGAATTCACCTGAAGTTCATTTACAATGAGTGGTCATTTAAGAAATGATTCTCAATAAAAATTGAACACATGCTTACTTGAACATAATTATATACTTATGAATAAATTTGTGTCAAAATTAGTTAAAATAAATATAACCTCATACATGATTTATAATGAAGTAAATATTCTTAAGCAGTGTCATTTTACCTCGTCAGGCCGAGAATTACAACACCGTACAGGTTAAGCTGTAATGCTATTTAGCGGCGAAATTGGTATACTTTCAAAAATGCATCGAACCTTAGAAGGCTCATGTTTTATTTTATAAGCTTCTGGCGTAGTTATATTTATAAGTTGTACATTTGTGGTGCCAAAAGATCGCGATATTGAAGGTCGAGATGACCACTTTCGAGCTCAAGATTTCTCTAATCGTAGTAGTTAATTTGTATAACAAGATTTTAGTGAATTTACGTGACAAACATTTTGAGGGTCGACTTTATTATTTTCAAGGTCATAATCACCATTTTCAAAATAAAGATTGCCCCTATTCTACGCGTGTTGACTGAGCGGTTAATTATCCGAGCTTAATTTCCGTCAATGGAATTAGCGATGATAAACTACGGACATTGCGAACTCATTCCCTGAACAATAACACTTGTTAAAAAGGAACTAGAATCTCACGAAACCGATTCCAGGTGCTACCGCGATAAGACGCGATTTCGTTAATTGCGGCAATTGAAATTTAGTACATTTAGCCGACATATAGGATATTCTAAATCACTGATAAGCTATTTACAATCTTCCCAGATTTCAATTACAACATGCTCATAAAAGAGGCATCTTTCTTATAGCGAGAAAAGATCGCGGGTAGAAAATTTACTTTGCTTCAACGATGTCACCCATACCGCACGCTCTCGTTCTTCTGCTCCTAGCTTTGGGCCAAACGCAATGCGAACAGATTGAGGAGGTGATTACCATTGTGACGGACAACTTGGCCCATTACCAAGCGGACATCACCTACACCATCGAGCATTTCAAGGAATGGCCGTTGGAAGAAACATACTTCAATTACAAGACTCCGAACTTTCCGAGTGAGTCCCCGAGAGGAGTACAGTGGTATTTTGTCGTACTGCCGGCCAATTCACGCCACGGTAGCAAAGACTTCGGTCTCGTTCTCAACTTGATAGCTCTGCCCGAAAACACCGAAACGTTTGAAGTAACCGTGGAATGTTCCATCATCGGCCGAAATGGACAAAGAGAGATGACACACCGCGGTACACAAACATTTCAGGGAGCTGGAGGTTCAATCGTTTTTATCGATTTCGCATCCGTAGCAGAACTCGACAACGAAGCTAACGGACTACTGAAAAACGGACATTTAACTCTCAGTTGCAAAATTGACGGAATCATTACCCCCAAGACGAACGTAAACGAGCTGGTACCGTCGGTTGAGGTTGAAAGTACTTCGAGTTCGGACTCGACTGATTGGCTTTCAAACTGCACTATTGCGGAGCACACGTTGGATCACCTGGCTGCTTACGACTTCGAATTGCAGGGCGACGCCATTCTGAAAGCGTCCGATCATCAGATCCAGCTTCACAAGGACGTATTATCAGCCCGTTCTCCCATCTTCAGAGAGCTTCTTACTAAGAGCAGCTACGTCGATTTTGGAGCCGAGTTGGGAGCCGAGGAATTGAAAGATTTGGCTAGCTTCCTGTACGAAGGGAAAGCGGCAGGCTTGAGGAATTCCTGCTTCAAACTGTACAAGATCGCCACGGAGTACGAAGTGACGTGTTTGGCCAGGGCGTGCGAAGAAGCCTTGATCGACGGACTGAACCGGGACACGGCCAGTAAAACGTTGACCATGGCAATCGACAACGAAGCCGTTAATCTGGCCAGAACGGCCGCTTCCTTCCTGTCGAAGCTCATTTAGAACTGACCGTCTAAAATGACCGTTTGATAAATGTGATATCCTCTGGATATTGAATGTATTTTTTGAGCATTTGTATTCCGGAGAAATAAAAAAATCTAGTCTTTGAAAAAGGGGTATAGGTCCAATTGGTCGAATTTACCCCGAATTGATCGAAAATGAAATGATCAAATTGCTTTTCGATTAGACTTTTAATTTTTGTAGAAAGGATCGAACGTTCAGTTGATCGAATGGTATTTAAATACGTCTTAGACCGATATTTTAGTAGCAATTTTGTAGTAGGAAATGTTTAATTAGTTCGAATGATCAATTGATCGAACCGTTTTGTTTACTAAAAAAGTGAACGATTAAATAAAAATTTCAAGTATGTCTCGAACCACTGTGGTTTGGAAGATCAGCGCTGGACTGCCGATCGAGAGATCCAGATTAGAAACTCCCCAGAAAAAGGTAGGTTAATACATACATTTTTTTTAATAATTGGTGTTTTGTGATGTAACAGCTAGACGTCGCTGTCCATGGATATATGGGATGGGTTATTAATTTTCGTTGAATAACTGTTTAATACTTAAAATTAGGTGCCATAAACTCCCAGTTTAGTATTTTCCGTAGTTTCCTCACGATAGCAGTTTCGATCTTTCGCACCAGCTTTCGATCAAATGCAATTCGATCATTGATACCCAAACGAAAATGAACGTATCTTCTTAATGGTTTAGCATTAAAACCTAAGAAAGTTCCATTCCTATGGTTATAATCTTACTTATGAATATACTAATAAAAAGCTCTTGTGACGTAACGCTTACGTTTTATATTTATAATACTTATTCATGTTCTCTCTTGTGGCACTCCTTCTGCTCTCCGACGCTCTGTTCGCGAGATTGTGCGTCCTAAACTTGACCAACTAGCTTAACTTTTATTTTTAACTTTTATTTTACTCCCCTTTTACGTTTTCCCCAACTATACCATTTATACTATTATCTGCGACTTCTGTTTTACTCTAGTCTCAAATGACCCTTTTAACTCGTTGTACCGTATGCACCCCTTTTATTTGTATTTTGTAAGTTTTGTTGTTTAATCAATAACCAATAACCTGTAACTATTTTGATATACTGTACGGCCACATATAAGCTAACACTAGCTTAGTGACCGATTTCTTTATTATATAAATAAATAAATAAATGTAATATATACATTTACTTTGAGCAGAAATATAAGAGACCAATTAATGTAGTCTATACAAATTAAAAGTAATAGATTCGCCGGCTCAGGCAGTTTCCAATGCGCGTACCTTTCTCGGTTTAGATATGGATACTTCTGTCGAAAGAAATACATTATATTCTTCTGATTTCATTTATTTCAAATATACAGATTTTTTGTAGGGTAATAAAATGTATCGTAGACTTAAAGGTTTAAAAATATTGCCCAGTCCGTAATAAGTTAGACACTAGTCGATTCTATATAGAAAAATACGTATTTGCTACTTCTTCATTTCGTGAGAAAACGAAAACTGAATCTGGCAACAACGCTATTTTTTTTCCTGACTGAAAATCATTTTCTTTTTTTCTGATCGGCGGCTTTTCCGACAATTATTTTAAATGAAAATATTTATCTTTACTCATGTATTTTTATATAAAGGGACACATGAAAAATTCGCACCGAATTGCCGGTAACTCCTCCCCTAACATCACGTGACTCTGATATACCTCCCTGCTTCCCAAAACACGTGATTCTGTTTCACTAAACTCCAAATTCAAACGATTATGTGGCCCTTGTTGATATTTTCCAACATAAGTTGATTCACTTTTTCATTTTACATAGAGCCACGAGGTGGCCTACGGGAAAAGCTCCTAAAATACTGGGTTTTCGTCTGCTAGGCACACATAGGTTTTGTAAGTGATAAATACTACTTACGGACAAAAATCCAGCAGCTTAATAGCATCTCAAGTTGGCCCCTCTGTGGATCTTTGTAAACTGAAGTTACTAATTAATTATAAAGTGGTCTATAAAAGCATTTGCAACATTAGTATGAAGCAGATAGATATTTACGTACAAGTAAGCTGTTACAATATGTTGAAATGACAGGCTTACGTAAGAAATATAGTTTTGTTATTTTTGTTTAGCACAATGTCCTTTTCACCGTCTAATCCTCGATAACCGTTACACGGATTTTAAACAAGAGGGAAATCACTTATTTAATCTGGTGTACACTCCTCAAAGTAAGCCTCTTTGCAGAATCTACAGGCCTTGTATTGCCTTAGGGCTTTTTCCAAGCTCCTGGAAGCTCTCTAGGGCCATTTTTCTCCCCAAGCCCGGTAAGTCAAATTACCTTCAGGCAAAGACATATAGGCCAATTAGTCTCACCTCTTTTATCCTAAAAATTTGGAGAAACTGGTAGACTTATATAAGGGAAGAGGTTATTTCTCAAACGCCTCTCTCTACTGCTCAGTATGTCTATCAAAAAGGCAAATTAACTGAGACCGCCTTGCATGGCATTAGCATTTGTCTTGAGAGAACAATTGAGTTTAAAGAAATCGCTCTTGCGGTTTTTCTTGACATTGAAGGGGCAGTGCAGTCTTGATGAAGGCTGCCAAGATTTTTGGTATCAATGACACACTTTGTCTCTAAATCAAATCTATGCTGACAAACGGAAATTTCCAACGACAGCCAGACAGCCAAGGATGTTATGAGGAGAGCTCTTGCATCGGTGAAAAACTGGTGCAATGAAGTGAACCTCACGGTCAATCCCAGTAAGACGGTTCTGGTTCCTTTTACTCGTAAAAGGACTAGGGGTGCGTTTAATGGTATTTCCTTGTTTGGAACCAACCTGGAGGAAAGCACTGAAGTTAAGTACCTCGGTGTTATCCTTGACAGCAAAGTAACATGGAAACCACATCTTGACTATGTTATCAAGAAGGGAAAAATGTTATTTTGGAGAATTAGAAGTACAGTCAGCAAGTCCTGGGGCTTGAGTCCCAGAGTTGTTTACTGGCTATACACAATGACCATCAGACCCATACTGTCCTATGCAGCTGTGGTCTGGTGGCCAAGGGTTACTCTTAAAACGGTGCAGTCAGAACTGCGCACTCTTCGAAGGCTAGCTTGCGTTGGCATAACAGGAGCTATGAGAACAGCCCCAACTGCTTCTCTAGAAATTCTACTGAATATTCTTCCTCTACATTTGTTTATAGAGGAAGCTGCTACTTTTGGTGCCTATAGGCTAAACCAAAACGGGTGGTTGATGGCCAATAATTGGGAAAAGAGCCACACTACGCTTTTTAGGGATATTTCCAGTTAGTTACCTGTTCTTTCAATGGGTTCTGACAACATGGCTGCTAAACTTCGTTTTAGTAAGCCTTTCGGCGTGTACTTCCCTATCCGCCCAGAATGGTCAAATGTTACCCTCGGTACCAGAGGGGAAGTTGTCTGGTTCACCGATGGGTCTAAGACCCATTTAGGTGCGGGCGCAGGGATGTACTGCTTAACGGCCAAGCACGGCTTTTACGAGAGCCTTGCGATTTATACAAGTGTCTTTCAGACAGAGATTTCTGCTATCTGCTTCTGTGTTGACTTCTCTCTCAAGAAGAACTATCGCGGGAAAGTTATCCACATTTTTTCGGATAGCCAGGCTTCTTTAAAAGCTCTGAACCCGTCTACTGTTTCTTCCAGACTGGATCTTGGTTGCTTGGATCTCCTTTCCAATCTCGGGACGCTTAATAAGGTTCAGCTTTTTTGGGTCCCTGGACATAAGGGTTATCATGGGAATGAAAAGGCTGACATCTTGGCCAGGGAGGGTGCGACGGCTGGGTTCTGTGGGTCAGAACCTGCTGTCCCTATCCCCCGTGGCTTGATACGCAGCCTGGTCTCCAAGTACATGACTAACCGTCAACTTGAGCTTTGGTTCGAAATGGATGGCCAAAGACAGGCTAAGGAGTTTATCCCTGGCCCCTCTAGGCAAAGGGTGAAAGAACTGCTTTCGCTTTCAAAATCTAGTATAAGGTTGGTTACTGGCCTGCCCTAGATTCTAGTTCAAGTTCAAGTTCAAGTTTGTTTATTGTTCTTCATTTGGTTTCACATTGTTAAGGGTTGCAAGGGCCAAGTCAGCAATGGCTAGATATTAAATAAAGAAATTAAGTTAGATTTAGCTAGAACGGACATTGTCGCTATCGAGTATGTGTTTTTTTAGTTTCTTTTTTAATAATGCGACCGACGGAATGTCTTTTATTATCTCATACAATTGGTTAAATTGCTTAACACCAAAATAAAAAAACCGACAAGATTTTCTTTTCCGTATGACCTAGTGGGATTTTTAAGAAATTGGTAATTCTTGTTTTGGTTATAATATTGTTTAAAGGGAATAAATTGATATAGTTATTCTTGATGTTTTTTAAAAATAAAGAATATACAGGCACTCGTCTACATTTGGTCGATGTTTAGTAGTTTACTTTTGTAGTATAATTCTTTAGTGGGGTGTCGCCAATTGGCTTTGTAAATATTGCGTATCGCACGTTTTTGCATTTTTAAAACTTGAGATAATTGTTTGGAATTTTATTTACAAAAGTGTAAAATCCGAGTCAGGTACTCTCTTTAAAATGAACTCTACTAAAAAAATTACAAGAGCAAATACTACGATAGCAACGCCATTTTGTAATACAACAAAAAAATTAACATCTATATTTTACGCCGGCGTACAATTATTCAATTTACATAATTATAAAATTGCAAACTTAACAAGTTGGCACGCCAAAATATACCTCTCCTCGGAAGAATGGTCCCTAGTGGTATTAATTTCTCGAGACGACCCTTAAAGATATCTCCGCAAATCAGAGTTATTTACCAAAAACGTAATCCCGGTTCTATCCCGCCCGGTATAAAATTTTAATTTCAATTTAAATAATTGAGACGAAACAACCGAGTTTAATTTATTCAGAATAATATAAATTAAGTAGTTACAACAGCGAGTTAGACGTACTAAAACAATGCACAATTGAATTTAACCCTATTTACAGAACCAGTTTATCAGTTAAATATAATACGAAGCAAATTTTAATGAAAGAAATATCTACAGAGGGTATTTGTATTTTTCTCGCTTACGAAATACTTGCCGAATCTTTAACGCTCATTTTTTTTCAACACTCGCCCTTGATGAAGATACCGTAGAAAAGCTATATTCGATATCTGGAAGTGGACGACTTGTAGACTTCCTGTTGACGTTGTGACACATACCGCATGAAAAAGACCACTTCCTGATCACGATCAAATTTTTATACGCTACCAATATTTTTATGATATTATGATGATGATTTATAAGATATTCTGATTCTGAATATCTATTTAATCACTAATAGTTTGTGATAGAAATGTTGTGATAGTAAATAACCCAATAACTCGCTACTATCACAAACTATAAGTGATTAAATAGATATTCAGAAACTTATTAAATAGCCCTAAATCTCTCAATTTCCACTCCTGGTTCGTATCTTGTATATGCATTTACATTATCTTAAGGAAAGTTTTTTTCGTATGTCAAGAATTGTGCAATGTGGGACAGCGTTGCGAATACCTCTCTCCAGCTTCTGAAAAATGAGATGCGTATACGTTCGTGAAGCTGTATAACGATATGTTCTAAAATATGAAATATAATTAGTTAAGTTAAAGTTACATGTAAATTTGAATATAAAATTACCTACCTATTTGTAAAATTTTCAGGTAATTGTCTTTGACAAGCGTGCAAATAGCTCCTATAAGTGGCTCTCAAAGCACGCTTTTATTGGCACATAAACTTATAATCAATGTCATAAGTTAAACACCGAGCTAGTTCATTTCCATCAGATCCATTTTAGTACTCAATAACCTTCTCAATTTGTTTGCAACAGATTGACCCTCTGCTTACATCCTTCCAACTTTAATATCTCTTCATGTTTTGAATTTGTTCATCATCACCATTTAGGCCAACCCATTCAGGGACACATTTCCCACAAGTGCAGTTTTTTGATTTCCTCTAAATTGATTTGAATTTGGGCATTCCCAACTATCTCATTTCTTCGTTTATTTTCTATTTCCCTGAGATCTTCTTCTGTATATTCCGGTTCAACTTCAAAGGAATTTACACCAAGCATTTCAGATTTATGAAATATAATTGCAAAAAATTAGTGAGAGACTGTTAGACCTAGGCTTAAGAAACACAGCAGACGATTTATAATCTAGTAGTCTAAAATAAACTCTCGCCAACGATTGAGGAGTCTGTGAGCAGGGGGTAGAAACGTACGCGAAATGCGTTGTCTCATGCGATTCCCTAGTGGGAGAGGGGGGGTGGAAGTTTAGTCTGAAAAGTTTCAGCGGGTTCGTCTGCTTCGGTATCTGGAGACTGGACCTCGTTCGGACCTCAGGCTAAAAAAGGATCACGCTTATTGTCAAACTCAAAAGAAACAACCCAAATCTAAAAAGCCAAATGGTTAGTACTGCAATTTTAATTATCATCTATGTAGTCATAAATTGTTTGTTTTAAATATAAGTTCAGGGGTAAACTTTAAAAAACGCTTCAAAATTTATATTTTTGCCCAATGAAGAGATTGAATCTCCTGATTTACCTTTTGTAAAAATTAGTTTTAAATGCTTAATTTCAAATGTTTTTCTATATTTTTATTCTTTTTAAACAGCTTTGCTTAGAAAAGATTAAGGCAAATCCAATAAAAATGATGACAAATTAAGCATTCTATTACTTGTCCATATTTACAATTGAAGGCACCAACGTATTAATAAACTTCGCTACAATTTATATTTAACTCAACTTATGATTAAAGATGACTTGTGATAGTTCTTACAACTCTTGAATTGGCAAGATTTTCCCATATTTAGTTTACACCTTGGTAAAATAAAATAAACCTTAGTTTTATATTATATCTGGTCAGTGGCGTAGCTGAGAACTCAGAGGCCCCCCGCGAAAATCTCTATGAGGCCCCCCCTTTTTAATTGTTTTTCGTTAGCGCCCCCTCCCCTGAAGATCGAGGTCCCCCCGAAGCTCGAGCCCCCCCCGCACCGCGGGCCCTGCGGACCATCAGATACGCCACTGTATCTGGTTAATGTAACTTAAAACAAATACCTTTGAAATCCAATCAGTAAAATAAAGAAAATTTACGCTTCAAATCAAACTTGGTCGAACCCTCGGGGCTCGGGCCTCGTCCTTAAATACTGCCAGCAGCCACTGCACCGACCGCGAATACGAGATTTAAAACTGAAGCGAACTGAATTTTTCATACTTTTTACCTCCACGCTATTACATTGCCCACCGCAACTAGGGATAGTAGGGAATCGCATGGTTAGACGGGAGCCCGTAGGAATCTCGCTGCATTTCCAATCTAGGGTACGTAGTCTAGATTATCTTTGCTCTGAGTCATGTGACCACAAAGAGAGAATCAAGTTGTAAATACAGCATGTACAACGGCAAGCCTGCTTTTATCTCTATTCGGATAGAGCAAGAGAGAGTAGGCTCTATAGTTTCTCGCGTAATGTCTTCGGTGACTGATCGATTTTTTTTTGAAATCGGTAATGGCGGCACCCACATTTCAGCGTTAATGAATTTAATTTAATTTATAACTAATTACTCAGGTTCGTTAAAAATTTTCTTCACTTGTATTTTCTTCACTTGTATTTTCTTCTTAAGAGTGTAAATTATAGTTTTAGCGCTAGAAAACTTGGAACCAAATTTTTCCTTTAAGGTTTGTGTCGGAGATAGGACTTTTCTAAGTCATAGGTTAGGGGTGCACAATGGACCTACGGTCGAAGTGCATGGTTGGGCATTCATGCCTCCCCACCCCCTTTCAATAATAATAATGAATGAATGAATGAATGAAGTTTATTGTGTAGCAAAACAACCCTAGTTACAAGGTCAGCTAGTTGTTACACAGCGTAAAGAATAAAATAAATTATACATACGGTAAAGTGAGAATAAATGAAGAATAAATAACAAAAATAAAAATGCATGTTAATTACAATGGTGAGATGATTATGCGTGTGTTGAGGATATGATATACAATATTAAATGCGCAATGTACCTATATAGATTGAATAGTACAATATATAACAGAGCGATGCTTAAATATACAGGTTTTTATAGTTTAGAGAGGTGGAGATTTTTAACGTCAGATTTTGTACAGTTGTATAAATCGATAAGAGACAAGAATTTATTTGTAATTATTTGAAGACGGTTTGTAGGGTTTATTAAGTTTTTCGTTGTTTTGAGCATTTGTTTATTTCTTAATTTGTACTTTGGAACAGAAATATTTAGGTTCGATATAACATTTTCGGCAGGTATCTTGTTATTTAATAGTTTAAACAGAAAAATTAATTCGTTCTTTTCCCGAGTATCAGCGAGGGTGTCAATACCAAGGTCGGAAAGAATTTTCAAATAGTTGTAATTATGAGATTTCAAAACGTTTCTGTGCTAATATTCGACAATTTTATTTTGGATGTTTTCAGTTAGTTGCAGTAGATAGGAGCTGCACCCTCCCCAAGCTAGGGAACCGTACATCGCTCTAAATCGAACTAAGCTATGGTATAGAAGTATAAAATGTTTTGCGGAATTAATATGCTTACCCAGCAATATCCTACAGCGGTTAATTGTTATCTGAATATTTTCCCGGAAAAATAGCCCTTCGTCGATGGTAACACCAAGATCTTTCATAATCGTTTTCCGGGGTATCAAGTTATTTGCGACTTTGTAAGAGTGCCTAATGATCTCGGTTTTCCGAGAGAACGAAACAAGGGTGGATTTAGTAGGATTAATCGGTAGGTTATTGTCCGAGCACCATTCTGAAACTCTGTTCAGATCGTCCTGAAGTTTGTTACCGTCTCCTAAATTATTAATTATTTTACAAATTTTATGGTCATCGGCGAATTGATACAGTAATGAATAATTTATGACAAACTGTAAGTCGTCAATATACATGTTGAATAAAAGCGGTCCTAACGAGGACCCTTGGGGGACCCCGGTAGTAACGCCGTAAGTCACATCGGTTATAACACCATTGCATTTGATGACCTATTTAGTAAATAGTCACCTAGCCAGCGCAGCAGATTGCCGTTGATGCCGAATAGATCCAGTTTTTTGAGAAGCAGGGGGTGAGAAACCCTATCGAATGCTTTAGCAAGGTCCAGAAAAATAACGTCGAATTGTTGTTGGCTGACGACAGCGTTCGAGGCTTCAGACAAAAAATTAACGTGGTTGGTGTCTACGCTTTTACCCGTCAGAAAACCATTTTGCGGAGGATTTGGAAAGCGATTAACCCAGTTTAAAAGATATTTATGGACGATGGAATCAAAGATTTTTGCAAAAATACATAGTAGTGAAATGGGTCGGTAATTTTTCGGATCCCCAGAAAATCCACTTTTGAAAATAGAGCTAACCACGGACGTTTTCCATAGCGAGGGGAATTTACCAGTACTGATGGACAAATTGAAAATGCGTTCTAATAATGGGATAAAAAGGTCCCCGCAGCCTTTAACTATGAAAGCTGGAATAGTGTCTATTCCAGTAGAGAAAGTTAGTTTTAATGTTAAAATAGCTTCTTTAATGTCAGAGTGAATAATTTTAATAACACTATAGGTGTCCGAATAATATAAGGTATTGTAGTATTCAAAGGGTTGATCAACTTTGGGATTATCTGTGGAAACGTTTGAGAAAATAGTGGCGAATTCATTTGCGAGGTCATTAGGATTAGTTATGATATTTTGTCCCAGCTTTAGGCGAACTTCCATGGGTTTCCCTTTGAGGTTTTTGTTAACGTATCCCCAGAACATCCGGGGGTGAATTAAAGCCGTATCACAAATGTTTTTAGAGTTCTCTATACTGTCCCTTCGAATTTAATTTTTAGAGATTTTCCGTAGATTGCCTGTAGTCCTCGATAGTATGAGTACGTTTATATTTCAGGTGCAGTATTTTTTGCGTTTCAGGGTAGATATTAGTTCAGCGGAGTACCAATTTGGAAATATTTTTCGAGTCTTAAGGATCCTGGTAGGGATACAAGCATCCATGGCAGTTTTTACTGCGCTGGTTAGTACACAGAAAAAACAATGTTTAAATTCTAGACGTTTTTCAAAACGGGAAAATGCAACGCTCTCACAGACATATGCTATACCAACACGCGTTGAGTAGAAGAAGTCTTTTTGCGCGTCGAATTACAAAACGTTTTCGGTTAAAGCATGTTAAGTTCTAGAAATGATTGTTTTATGCGTGTTGAGGTCTTGTAGTGCTTAAAATGTAAACTCGTCTATTTGACGAAACGTTTAATTTTCAAACGCGTCGAGTTCTTGACACATGTAATATTCAAACGCGTTGAGTTCTTGACACATGTAATATTCAAACGCGTTGAGTTCTCCAATCATTTAAGTTTCAAACGCGTCGAGTTGTCGTAACGTTTAAGTTTCAAATGCGTCGAGTTGTCGAATCGTTTAAGATTCAAACGTGTTGAGTTCTTGAAACGTGTAAGATTCAAACGCGTCGAGTTGTCGAATCGTTTAAGTTTCAAACGCGTCGAGTTCTTGAAACGTTTAAGATTCAAATGCGTCGAGTTCTTGAAACGTTTAAGATTCAAACGCGTCGAGTTCTTGAAACGTTTAAGATTCAAACGCGTCGAGTTCTTGAAACGTTTAAGATTCAAACGCGGCAAGTTCCCGCAACATTAGAATTCCAAACGTATCGAGTTCTTGAGACGTTTCGGATTATTCAGAGAAAAAATTGATTCTAAAGAAAATTTTTATTTGAAAAAAATATTTTATTGATTATCAAACATTTTATATCAATATGATGTTCTTCCACAAATTTTAAATATTTGGTGGTTTTAACAAATGACGATTTTGCGGACCGATTATTAAGTACGTACTCTTGCTCTGCTCCGCAGCGCTCCACAGTGGCCAAGGGGAAATATAATCGTGCCAAAACGGACACAACCGTCTCTTAAAAATAAAAAGGTCTCATATCGGCATCGTTACAAAAATATGGTCTCAGCCCGGACTCGTAGTAGTACATTATATTGGACTCCGCTAAGGGTCACTGCAATTTACTATATTTTAATGGTCTCATCTCGAGCTCACAAATATACGCTGTATTAAAATAGTTTCAGTTCGAGCACACAAAAATACGCTATAATATAAAGGTCTCATCTCGGGCTCAAATTAAATGACCATAACGTTTTGGTCTCTTCTCGGGCTCGTATCATTTTCATAAAAAGGCTGAGCTTAGCTTCAAATCGAGCTCGGGCTCTTGGTGTGAGACGAGCCCGTTCAGCTATGTTCTTTCCTAAAACTTCATTTTATGTTTTACTTTATTATTTGACCCAACCAAACTGATGTGAAGTGAAGTACAGCTCATAAAGAAGCTTTTGAGCTGCGTGGACAATATTTAGTAAGTTGTG
The DNA here is from genome assembly GCF_980474605.1 of Leiobunum rupestre. Lineage (NCBI taxonomy): Eukaryota > Metazoa > Arthropoda > Arachnida > Opiliones > Sclerosomatidae > Leiobunum > Leiobunum rupestre. Next base: position 17,185,245 of record NC_143386.1, read on the forward strand.
TGTCTACAACGAAATATGCCCAGGAATCATTTAGACGATAAATTTGCGTGTTTACATATAACACTTTAGATTCGTAGCGCCAAGTATACGATTTCGTTCTGTGACGTAAATAGAGGTTTTGGCGCCCTGGGCTAACATTTAATTTGGCCGGCAGTTATAATACCAACATACAGGGCCGTTCTTAAGGGGGGGGGGAGGGGCGAGCAGGACGGTCGCCCAGGGCCTCTAAAATTTTACCATAGGGATGTATATACCGGAGGGCCTCTACTCTCAGTTTCGCCCATGCATTTCGCCCGGGGCCACGAGCGCTCTAATAACGGTCCTGTACCAACGCAAAATACGTTGAAAATGACATTGCCTCACGTTAAAAATGCAGCCCAGATCAAACCGCCCCCTCCGCAATGGTACTGACTTTATTTATTACCCCCATCGGTTTTTCGACATTAGGAGTCAGGTGGTCAAGTTAGTAAGAATTTTGTCTAAACCACATTGCATGCATTAATGAGTTCTACTTCACTTCAATAATATCAATTTGCCAATAATTATATTCTAAGCTTAATTTCTAGACTAACCCCTTCCTACTTTTAACCTCTTCGCTAGTTTAACTTTACCTCCAGCATTTATAATTATTGTCTTCCCTAAATTGTAATAACATTGTTGAATTTCATATTAATTTTTTGATCGAATTAATAATTAGCTTAGAACTAAAATGTTTAAGTTTTTATTTACTAATCGTTTAGCTATAGATTTCATTAGGCAGACTAGCACTGGTATTCATGATAATAGTACAATACTACATCCAAGCTTAACTTAGGCCTAAATTTTCGTTACGCAGATATTTGGAATTACATTAATATACAAGAAGAAGCAACTCTTCTATTTTGCAAGTAATTGTTAATCAGAGATAAAATCATCTCTCACGTAGACTTACTTTCAAAGAAAAACGTGATCAGCTCGGAATCGTCTTGAAATGGAAGTCAATCATAAATAACGCGAATTACGCGACTATGCGAATATTTCTAAGGAACAGCGTTGCCAGATGTTCAAAACATATTAAACGTAACTAAAGCCCAGTTCACACTATACAGTTAATTGGCCACTTAATTGTATCCAACTAATTGTAAGCAAGAAAATTGTATAGTGTGAGCCGAATAATTGTAAGAATTGGCCCCACTTTTTCTGTTTATACTATATGTCACCACTTTTTCTGTTCACACTGTACAATGTTAGGTGGTGACTTAGGCCTAAGGTGGTGCCTTGGGTATTAGCCTAGCTGATTATTATGATTTATTATGATGATGAAGGAATTAGTTTTTCAGATAGGTTGATTTTTATTCCTCGGCCTAAGACCTTGGCCATTGGAATATTGAAGTTAATTAAACTATTTAAAATACATGACAGCGATAATAATCTAGTGATATTTACTAATTTAAGTCATTGGAATGATATACAGGAAAGTAATGTATAGAGTAATGGCAGTGTGACGTCATGGCACGTCACCCATGCTTTTTCCTATAGATAACAAATCGCGACCAAAATGTCGACCATGGTCAAAACTACGGAGTGCCGGCCATTACTCTATTGTCAGAAATTACAAATCATTTATAAAACATATATAAACTTAGCAGACGACTTCACTATTTTGGCGGGTAAAATTCCGTATATTTGTTTAAAAACCGAACGATAGATGGCGTTAAGAACTAAGTAGTTTCCGAATTGAATCACCAAATTTCAAGCCGGGGGACGCGGGGGTGGCTTGTAAACAAACGTTTTTCACGAGAGGTATAATAAAATATACGACTGCAAACCGTCCCTATAGCTCAACGACAAAATTCGCCCCAACTTGCAATTTGGCCTACTTTAAGGATGATGAGTCCGCAGCGATGCGGGGTGGCGAACATAGTTTTTGGGGGGTGGGGCAAAGGAGGCAATAGGGGGCAGTTGGCCCCGAAATTTGCTTTCAACGAATTGGACCGCGTTTGGTGTTGTGCCCGATGATAAGTTTCACGCTGAGTCGAATGAGACCAACCACAGGTCTGTACGATGAACTGTTTCCGAGTAATTTGTACTGAATTACGTGGTCGTTTTTCTCTGATATGAAATACCTTTTAAATTTAGAACTCTGGTCGAGTTGGGTATCGTTCTGTAGTATGTGTTAATGCGGGTCGCTAGTACTAATAGTTTCCGAGTTATGACCAAAAGTACACTCAAAAACGTGATTTTCTCGAAATTTCACTAAATATTGGACAAGACCAACCATACTTTCGGATGTTACGTATTGTTTAGTACCGAATTTCACCGACCGCAAATCCGTAGGATAACTAGTTTACGAATTATAACTAAGTCTGTGAGGAACATTAGAATTTGAAAGAAGCAAAATAAACGGTTACATCGGCGCAGTCGGATCTAACGCGTTATTAGCGGAAACTTTGGCTTTTATAACAGAAGCCGTTTCAAATCTATATCCCAGAGGAACCATTTTGAACACTTTAAAACACAGGTGTTTAGGTTTATGCTAATTTTGTTAATCGTCTAAGTTTCAAACGTGTTTCTATAGATCTTCGATTCCTTCTCGTGTTTAGTTGTTTAGCCATTTGGTCCGTTTACATCTATAACGCGTTACATTGCAATTCAAGTGTTTAAAAGCTAAACGTTGTTTTTTCTGAGTGGATCCGTTTTGAACACTTTAAAACACAGATGTTTAGGTTTATGTTGATTTTGTTAAACGCCTAGGTTTTTTACGTCGTTTAGCCATTTTGGATTTAAACACTTTGGTGTTTAGTGAATCAACGGCAAAAGTATCCATTTACATTTATAACGCGTTAAATTGCAATTCAAATGTTGAAAAGCTAAACGTTGTTTTTTCTGTGTATGTTAGCACAAATGTCTACATCTTTTTGTAAATAGTAATCTTTCCATCGCCCTTACGATAGTTTAACGATTTGGAAGTGTTATGAATAGATTTCTCAAGTACTGTATAATATTTAACGTAAAAAGGTGGGTGGCGTTTGTGCTTTTCGACGAATGATTCTACCAAGGGCAGGATGCTAACAGAATTTACATTAGTGAGACATAGCCTAGGTCGAGTATGTTACCGCAATCGTTTTTAACGTGTTTATTTGACGAAGATTACTCGTATAGCAAATTTCAGAAATGTGTTTAAATTTTGTTCTGGTGGTAAAGTTGCAGTCGAGTGCGCTTAGGTTAGGCCAGTTTACTTTGGGTAGGTTAAAATCACCTAAGAGAATTATGTCATTAGGGAGCAAAAATATTCGTTAATGTTTTCACTTAAACTTGGAGAAAAGTAGACAATACCAATTAGTAGAGAAGACACTGCATTAGGTTTGATTTCAACGAAGACACATTCGGGGACTTTCTCTAGGTCGGTGCGCCTAATAACTGTAAGGGTATTCCTTACGGCAATAAGCGAACATCATGATCAGTAGAGTTGTCAACATCTGCTCGAAATACTTTGAAATTAGCACTGAAGTAATCATCGTAAAAATGACTGTCATTAAACCATGTTTCGGTGATATCAATTATATCTAAATTTGTAAGGTTAATATTGTAAAAGAAAATGGCGGACAGTGGCGGGGCTTGGGTTAGTAGCGCCCCCACGCCGCGTAAGATTTTGCGCCCCTTTCTATATATATAGGGTGTTTCAGAAGTCAGTACAGTAACTTTGAGGTGTTATAGAGGTCGAGTAAAGATGTATGACTGTCTTTGTTGCGATCCTCTGCGCCGAATAGGAAAAGCGCTAGAGAGCGTTAAAGTTTGGCCTAAAAACGCCTAAATGTAAGCTTCCAACGAACACAAGAACTCAGATAGAAAGCCGGTTTTAAAGGGGTAGTAGGAAATTGTACTACCACAAAAAACTCTAAATTTTCGAGTGCAAAAAACTTTTATTTTTTAAAGCAAATGCTCAAAATGTCGCCCTCCAGCTCCTAAACAAAGTCGGCAGCGATGAAGAAGGGATGAACGTACGGCCTGAAACACTACAAGTGTGGTACGAATCTTTTCCGAAGCTGCATGTATTCTTGCGACCAAATCCACTTCCATCTCCACTGGTGTCTCGTAGACAAGTTCCTTCATCCAACCCCACAGGAAAAAGTCAAGTGGGTTTAAATCCGGTGATCTTGCAGGCCATCTGACTGGACCTCCTCTGCCAATCCATCTCCCTGGATATTGCTCGTCGAGGAACGCTCGTACCCGCAAGGAAAAGTGAGCCGGAGCCCCATCATGCTGAAACCACATGTGTTACAATTGGTAACGGGACGTCTTCAAGAAGGTCAGGTAAGACGTCACGAAGGAAAACCATGAACGTCGTCCCATCTAGTCTGGGCGGCAACATGTACAGACCAATTAACACATCTCCAACGATTCCAGCCCACAAATTTACGCTAAACTTTTCTTGAAATCCACGGGTAAATGTCGCATGTGGATTGACGTGGGCCCATTCATGCTGGTTGTGCGTGTTGAATATGCCCTCCCTGGAAAATGTGGCTTCGTCACTAAACAGTACAGATCTTGAAAAAACAGGATCTTGGGCGGTTTTCTCGGAAAACCATCGTGCGAACTCCAGGCGCAATGGGAAATAGGTCGCTTTGAGATCTTGCACCTTTTGCCGGTGATAAGGGTGCAGTCCGTCATCGTGAAGAACACGCCAAACGGACGAATGATTGTACCCCAAGGAATGCGCGACAGCACGTGTGCTGGTTGAAGGGTTGTTATGAAAGGCCTGCAGGACCTCCGCTTCCATCCGGGGATTGCGCATATCCCTTGGGCGGCCAAGGTCTTGATTGATTGCCTAAAGAAATATCCTAAATATCTCGTCTTCAAAATAAAGTTAACAGTAATTTCTTACCCGTGTTGCACCTGTCTCGCGCAGTCGCTGATGGACATTCGTAAAAGTTCTTGGATTTGGGATATTTCTGTTCGGGTACCTTTCACGGTAAAGTTGTTGAGCAACATTGGCATTACCATCCGCTCGTCCGTACGTAAAATGAATGTCCGCAAGTCCTTCAGTGGTATATCGATAACGCTCCATGACGGGTAGTAATCTCAAACTGATGGAGAAATTACAGGACCAACAGGCCTTTAAATACCGTTTTTAGTCGCAGCGAAACAAATGATTAGACCTGTTGCTAGGCGGTTTCCAAACAGGACTGGACATTGCTTCTAGCAACATATCTACTCATTTGTTTTGCTTCGACTAAAAACGTTATTTCAAGGTCTGTTGGTCTATTTTCTCAATTGTCTCTGCAGGCCTTCCTTAACGAAACTTCGACCAGCACACGTGCTGTCACACATTCGTTGGGGTACAATCATTCGTCCCTTTGGCGTGTTCTTCATTGCTGCCGACTTTGTTTAGGAGCTGGAGGACGACATTTTGAGCATTTGCTTTAAAAAATAAAAGTTTTTTCCACTCGAAAATTTAGATTTTTTTGTGGTAGTACAATTTCGTACTACCCCTTTAAAACCGGCTTTCTTTCTGAGTTCTTGTGTTCGTAGGAAGCTTACATTTAGGCGTTTTTAGGCCAAACTTTAACGCTCTCTAGCGCTTTTCTTATTCGGCGCAGAGGATCGCGACAAAGACAGTCATACATCTTTACTCGACCTCTATAACACCTCAAAGTTACTGTACTGACTTCTGAAACACCCTGTATATAGATATTAGGGATGCAACGGTTCCATGTTTTCGAACTATCTCGGTTCCGGTTCTTAAATTTGCTTTGTCGGTTCCGGTTCTGGTTCCTAGCATTTTTCATTGTTCAACAAAAATGATGTAGGGTACGTGACGGTACTTAGACAAAACTACATCGAATATGATCACATTATATGTTACTTTTAAATTTAAACAACCCGTCTCCTTATTAAGCTCTCCAATATAGAAATGTAACATAGAGTAAAAACGTGTCCATCGTGTATCCTGCTTTATGAGCTAATTCTAAGCAGTAAAACTTAAAGGCACACTGTGAAGGGCATTTTTTTGAAAAGTCGATGTTGAGCTTCCTTTTTGAATCCAGTTGGCACCACCGTCGCGATGCGACGCACTAGAACTAACTAAACTTTCTCCTAAGCGGGATTTTTGACTTGCAGTGTTAGCCTGTACAAATATTTAAGATATACCTATTCTTGCTTTTCTTTGGGTAAAAGGAATGAAGAAAATCCAACCCCTCATTTTAATCCCCTCTGTTCACAAAGCTCGCTTGACAACAATATGGCTCCCTATCGTGCGGTAAAAAGGGTTCGCCTGTCTACTCTTCTATTCCTCCAGGCTCCAAAGGTCCCCTGAGGTTGTTGTCAAATATAAAGCGGAAACTAAGTTTTAGGCCGTTCACAGATAACGGTAGAGGAGGGGGGGGGGGGGGGCTGAGCTTTATTAAGCACTACTAAAGTTATCGTTGAAAAGAGGGGGGGGGGAATGGTAAAAGCATTACTATAGTTTACAACGGGGAAGAGCCGCTCTAATGTTACAAACCATAGAAGTTTCTATCGGAACCTAAATTATTAAATATTTAACCTGTCAGTCCCGATTTTGTACTTGTTTCTCATTTATTACTAATTTTATGTCATTGAATGAATACTTTTCAATTCTATTGGTGAAACCTTAACAAATAATTGGGAAGAAAAATGAAGGTTAATGATTATATTATAATTGATGGGGTTCGACTGTTTTGTTACAAAATTTGGGGGCTGGGAATTTTTTAATTGCTACACTGCGTGTCTAAACAGTAGCTGTATTAACATACAAATTTGAATTGAATTAATTAACTGTTAAATGTTCATAATAAGAGTAAGTGGTAAACCGTAAATGTATGAAATAAATAATATTTTAATAAATATGAATTTAAAAATAATCTATGGATTAGGAGTAAATTCATTTCGAACTTGAATGTAGTACGTAATGTTAGAAGTAACCGCGAAAATATAAGTGATGTTTTTTCGCATTCAATCTAGAAATATTAGTTTTTCCATTAATTCCAAAACAGCACGTGCAATGAAGGTACACGCTTTTTACTCCCTGCGGAGAGGAAAATTTTCCTACGTTAGGGTCGTGAATTCTTTGGCACTGAATAATGCCAACTGCAAAACCTTATCATTCAAACTGGATCTCTGCCTCCTGTCCTATTTACTTCAGAACCCTTATTCGAATTTGTCTGTCTCACTGTTACATTCGCGTAGTCGCGAACTGCACGACTCAAAATGCAGTGGAAAGAATATAGAGTTAATTTGGGGCTAGAAGCGTACAATCGATGGACTAATGAAAGAGATAAATTAGAAATCACCAATGAAAAATTTGCAATATTGTTATTTCAAAAATGGTAAGACTTTCCTTGTTTTTCACTGAAATTATATACCGTGTAATCTAACATTAGTTACGTACAAGTATTACAATGCTATAATTTTATAAAGGGATGAACTTAAATTCCTTTCGTCAAAAACAATTTACCAGACGCAAATTTGTAAGTGTATATTTTTGGTAAATATTTCACGCACTATAAATAACAATGTTTATTTCAGATGCTACTACACAAACTGAGCCAAAACCCTACAGTAGTGTAAATAAATCAGCTGGTATAGATATTACACCAAAATCAAGATCTTGCAAACGGAAATCTTCTACTCCAATTTAGTTAGTTAAAATTATAAATAATTAAATTAATTTAATTATAATTTTGTAAATGTAAAATCAATTTCAAATTTACAGTAGTAGCTTCAGAAGTAAAATGGCTGCATTAGGCAACACAAATTCGCCACAAGGACGTAATGTTCTGTTAGTAAATTGAATTTTAAATTTTTAAATATCATGAAAATCATTTATTACGTCGATTTATTTTTAATTCATGATATGAATATATGAAGCCAAACACATTAATCAGTCCTGGTGGTGGAATACCATCAACGTTCAATTCCCCATTGTTAATTGACGATTGTGAAACTATTTTCGATATGGTAAGACAAATTATAAATAAGGCGCGTTCACACTAGACCCTTTGAAACCGTTTTAAAACGGTTTCGAAAGATCAAACTGTAAAATTTTGCTGTCGAATGTATTTATCGTATGGCTATTAATACAATCAACACCGAAAATGTTCAATTTTATCTTTCGAAACCATTTAAAAACGGTTCCAAAGTGTCTAGTGTGAACGCGGCTATATTTGCATAATGTTTATATAAAGCATTTTGAAGCTAAAATGATATACTGTAATTTTTGTACATGGAAATAATAGATATTTTGGAAATGTTTTGTAGCCTAAATCTAAAAGTGGGTGCACGTCGAAAGAAGCCGTGAACGAAGAACTGGTTATTGTGTTTCGCACAAGTTTGGAAAAGCTTATTGAGAGAGCTTTCGGTGTGTCATGTTTTTGCGGAAACATATTCAAAGAATGAGTGGCACTGCTACAATTTTTAAATGGAATTGCGAATACGGAAAGGGGCGAAACCACAAAAAGGTAGTAAACTTGGATTTGAAATCTCGATACGAGTGAACTTTGATTTAGTTCACTAAAAACTACGTCTTTAATTATTAGGGACAATGGCATAGCCAAAACGAAATAAATGGTGTATATGCCGGAGACTTGAAATTTGCAAGTGCAATATTGTTGGCAGGAAACGAGTTTGCCAAAGTTTTAAAGTTAGCTAAGCACTGCAATTTGCAAATAATATCAGAAGTGACATTTTATAGGTAAAACAAATAGATTATTTTAAAAGAACATATCATATAAATATATTAAAAAAATTGCACTATTTGTAGGTATCAGAAATTATTCATGCAACCAGCAATTCTAAAGTATTGGCAAACGATGCAAAAAAACATTTTTGATAACTTATCGAATAGTGAGATTTCCTTAGCTGCGGACGGAAGGAATGATCCCCCCGGACACAGTGCCCAATATAACACTTATGTGTACTCGGATGTAAATACACGAAAAAATATTTCTATAAATTTTGTTGATGTGCGAGAGGCCACGGGGAAAAGTTCCGGAATGGAAATCATCGGATTTAGAAAAGGAGCGAAAGAAATAGTTACTTTAACTAAAAAACGCAACATAAAGGTCGTGGAACTGATCACTGATGCCCATTCCCAAATAATCAAAGAAATGAGTAGGTTATTCTTTTCTGACGAATTGTTATATCTTATATAAAATAGTAAACAACTTTTTTGTTTCGAATTAGGGCAACCTAACAGAGATTTCAAAGATGCCATACATCAGCTGGATGTTTGGCATATGGGAAAAATATATTTAAAAAATGTTTGGAGGTAATTTTCAAATATTCAATTTAAGTCAAATTTTTGTAAATTAATTAGTTGTGCTATTGAAGGGAGGCGTATATATACCTCGATATATACGAAGTCGAGTCAGTGAACGGGGGCCCTGGGCCCAGTTAGCCCATGCCTCAACCAACCCGCCATATTTAACCAATTGTCTAATGATTTATTTAAAAATAAATCTTATCTAATTATCTTTTAGGCATCAAAATTGAGTGGTTGCAGAGACCTAGCTCCTTGGGCTTCCGCTATAAGGAACCATTTTTGGTTTTGTTCAAAATCTTGCGATGGTGATTTAGACAGACTTGAGGTTTAAAATTTGTCTAGTAATTTATATTATTATCGTTATTTATATACTTTTTAAATTTTTATAACAAGGGATTATGGCAAAGTTGTCTAAACCACGTTAAAGATTATCATGAGTGGGCAACGGATTTTGGTGCAGTACTCTGTTGTAAGCACGAGCTTCCGGTACCAGAGGAATATATTAGGGGGGAAAAATGGCTAGATCCGGATTGTCCACCTTATAAGGCATTGGAAAAAATTGTAACGTCGCCATATTTATTTAGAAATTTGCCATTTTATTTAAACTTCAGGTAAGCAGCGGCTAATCATATGCTTCCTGTGTCCACATTTGGAAACGCCACTGATTTCAACATTTTTATATAATTATAATTTCCACTTTTACAGGCATACCGGTTGGGTTGAGTCATTCAACAACTTAATTTTAGCATATGCTACAAAACGAAATGCTTATACGTACGTTTTTAGTTACTATTCTTATCGCTAATTATATGGAAATAAGGTTGTAGTTTTCTAAATTGTTTTTTTTTAAACAGATGGGTAGGTTACCAGTTACGCTGCTTGTTAGCAGCCATAGATCACAATGAACATGCTGGTCGAAAACCAGCTTTGAAACCCAACGGCGAACGGAGGTAAAATTATAAAAATCAAAATAATAGTAACCATTGACTTATCAATTTTGTTGTAGATTTAGGTTCTATCATTCTAAAAAAACAAAAACATGGAGTGTTGTTACCATTTATGAACCCAAGACGTATCACTATATTCCTATTCTAACGGAAGAAATATTGAATACAAACGTTTGAGGTATATATCTTAACCGTTTAGATCCGTTTAATAATTATTTTAAAGCAATATTTCGGCCTTTAAATACAGGTTTTCACAAAATAAATCTCCCCTGGAATGACCCAATAATTTTTATTTATTTAATTATAATTTTATAAATGATATAGATCAATAAAGGTTATTTTACTTTATTTTTGTAGGGAAATATGCTACAACCCACAACATTCTCAAGCGACGATCCACGCAATATAAGCAAAACAATCTCGTTGAAAGAGATGCCATCCAAAGAGACGTTATTGAATAATAATATATCAAGATACAATGACATTAAACCAATGTAAAGGTTGTTTGTAACCAAGAGTAAAATGCAAATAAATTTGTAAACGACATACGATGCTTTAATACACATTATTTAGAATTATTACAAATTTTAAAATTTCAATTCAAGATCATTGGCTAATGCGGAAGTTCCCCCAAGACAAAACCCTTATATTCTTCACCTTCCGGTTTTGGATATATTACTCGAATTTTCAACACGCAACATGATGGGATTTCAATTTTATTTCCTCTTCCCATCACACCAAACTCCATAAGCGTATAGTTTCTGTACACATGATGCCTTAGAAAAATTAATTTTTCAAATATCATTTTCTTTTAGCCAGTCATAGAAATTTATCTGAATATTTTATAGTATGGGCTTACCTGAAATTTTTATTCGATGGTTCGGCACCATTTCTAGTGGTGGCTTCTTTTCTCAGTCTCATACCCATACGAATTGCAAATGCATTTGGACAATGAAGCCTAAACATAGCTCGTGTCGTAGCACACGGAACTTGCCTACAACATACATTTTCAATTGCAGTTTGCATTGGCCTGCAGTTCGAGCAAACGCACCATTGTTCCGGATTTGCTGGTTCGTCGGGTTCTCCTGGAACACCGGCCTCTTTTGGTTCACCACCAAAATTCGTAATCTCCTTGTTTTCTGAAATTTCAAGGATTTTTTTTCAATTTAAATAAACTCGCATTCAGAAAGAAAAAATCTTTAATTTACCCAAATCTCGTAGTAAAGAAAACATTTCTGGAATTCTTTTTGATAGTTCTACTATCCATCTGACCATGGTTTCTTTGGATTGCGAGTTTGCATATTCCTGTGGTATCAAACGTTTAATAAATCATTATAAATATAGCATACGGATTTATGTAGCGGCTGTTCAAAAATTATGATTTTTTTAAACCCCGCCCCCTTGCAACACATAGGTGTAGCCAGAGGGGAACACGGTGCATTCGACCCCCACACGTATGCTTGGATGAACATTTTATTTATTTTTAAAATAGTGTCCCCTGCCTCGAAATAAAATATTGGCTACGTTACTGGTAATACAGAGTAACAATTGTAAAGACCCCACCCTGATAAATTACGTAAAAATTTGGAACTACCTCTATTATAATGGTATACCATTAAGCTTCTTCAATTTCTTACGTAATTTGTAAACAGTCCCATATTATTTCTACATCGTACTTCAATTTCCATGTCATGTTCGGCAATTAGTTTTGACACCTTTTGCTCTAGTGGATCAACGGGCCCAGTGCTCTTGGCTTTCGGGGCGGTAGTTCTCGTGAGCCACCAGAAGTTTCCTTTCTTTTAGAACTTGTACCAACATTCCCTTCCTTCGGGTTTTTGTTTTTCAAAGAATTTTGATTGGATTTTCCACGTATTTTTCTAATTCTTTAAAAATGTCTATTTTGTCTTCCGAAATGTTCGAATCTTCAGATAGTCCATTCAAATCCTTAAAAATTACATTGCGTTAGTTAAATTTCAAATATTTATTATGAATATTACCATAAGTAAAACAATAAAAAAGTATGGTAATTAAACAAAATTATCGCCGATTTCATTTTCAGAATTATCGCGCAATCATGGCACGGAGCTGCCGAGTGTAAGTCCCACGAGTCCACATGATATTCTTTTAACAAAATTTCGATAAACTATCGTTTAATTAAAATCGGCCCGATTCCGTTAAAATTATAAACCAAAAAGCGAACGGTCGTTATAATACCCTCTGTAGATATTTCTTTCATTAAAATTTGCTTTGTATTATATTCAACTGACAAACTTGTACTGTAAAAAGGGCTTAATTCAATTGTGCATTGTTATAGTACGTCTAACTCACTGTTGTAACTACTTAACTTATGATATTCCGAATAAATTAAAATTGGTCGTTTCGTCTCAATTATTTTAATTATAATTAAAATTTTATACCGGGCGGGATTGAACTGGGATAACATTTTTAACAAAAAGGGTTATCTCGAGAAATTAATACCACTAGGGACAATTCTTCCGAGGAGAGGTATATTTTGGCTGGCCAAATTGTTTTCTCATACACGTTACCGAAAATGATCCCCGAGATCTTACCATAGGGAATACGGCCGGATAACCATTCCAAGTTTGAGGTATGAATTCCTGCGCGTGTATATGGAAGGGGAACCAAAGAACTTGGGAGAGACCTCCTTTAACGAGTGGGGAGATAACTTACAAACTCAACGCTGAAGAACCGATTGTTTACCCAGTCCTGGAAAACCTAACGACTCTGTCACCTCGCCTTAAACCTACGCTCATTTAGCTCAGATTATATTACCGTCAGATGGCGAAAAACCCTGCCTTTGATGATTGTTGCAGTTAACAGTAATTTCGGGTACAGTGATTTTCAAAGTAATTACGCATGCTTTCTACAAAAAAAGATAATGATTTTTTTATAATCGAGAATTAGTTTGCCAATTATGTAAAGACAGGATTTTGTTTTTTCACTATAGTTGAAGTAAGCTTGTGATGAAAAACGGACGAAACTCTTGCAATTGCACTCTTGCACCGAAGCCTCGTTTTCCAAAGTGCGCAAAATTGTGTCCGATTCGGATAATATTTCTTTGCATGGATAAGTATCTTGAATTTTGGCAACTACGTCCGTTTTTTTTGTTTCGTTGCAGAACAGGAATCCGTTACTTTTGCAGCGTACGGTGTGATGTCCTCCGGGTAAAACCGTGGTTGATCGATTCCGTAGATCCTCTTGTTTTGTCAAGTTGAACTTAAATCTACTAGAGCCGTCTCTGTAATCCATAATTACACTCGTTCTGTCTCCTAAAATAGTGTCAACGTCAATTATTAAGCATTCGGAAGAAGCGAAAATTTTTAACACGATGAATGGCGCGACTAACCAATCCAGTTCAAGATTTAAATACATACTGTCATTGTAACTATAGATTCTATAGCATGCGATAGAGACCTCCAGTGGCGGAATTTGGAATCACCGAGTGAGAGGTACAGTAGTGGTTAAAAAAATATTTTCCCATAGCGTTACGCGATTTTCGAGGCGTCTTAAAATGGTTCATAACCTAATTAAATATAGATAATAAATAATAAATATTAGCGAAACGGCTTCAGCTCGAAACATAATCTATTGTCGTTTTAAGATACATTGGAACTTTTTTTCCTAAGTAAGTTTTTTAAGTCTCGGCGAGTCGGCCAATATTGTTTTCGCATCCTGCATCAGCTGGTAGCTTACAGCAGTGTGTAAAAGCATTGGTAAAAGTAAAAACATATAAATTGCACGTTTTCTCTCGAAATGGACAACTCTCAAGCTTTGGTTAGTTTATATGAAAATAATTCCAATGTTTCCGAGTAAGTTTATTAAATATTATTCGTATTTTACTGGTAAAATATTTACTAATTTTTATTATATCTTTTCATTGTTATTTCAGTTCTGTCTTCTCAATTGAGAGCTTCAGTTTCCAATGAAAATCCCAACATGTCAAAGTTAGTTTATCAAAACAATCTTCATATTGTACCTATAAATTATTTAAAGTTTTAATCACGTGGTGGATATTGACATAACGCTGACAAGAGATTGATAAATATTAGTAACGCTATGGGAAAAGTTTTTTTCACGACGAATGTACCTATCACTCGGTGATTCCAAATTCCGCCAATGGAGGTCTCTATCGCATGCAATAACATCAAGTTGGCAAGCTTGCCAAAATATACCTCACCTCGGAAGAATTTGCCCTTGGGTGTATTAACTATACTGGACACGGTACTCTATGATATATCGCCATCAAAAGCGTCCTCCAAAAAAATGTTTTCCCTGTGCTATCCCAACCAGTAGATTATTTTTTATTTTGATTATAAATATTACAAATGTTATTGTATTAAACAAATTTCCAATATCAATAAAACAAAAAACCCAACTTTAGACCCAAAACGTTATTAAATTACCAAACCAACAAAATGATAAATAGAAAATACCAAATTTAAAATTATTAGAACGCTCACGAAACGTAAAATATACGTGCAAGAAACTATTACACAGAGAAAAACCAACCCTTGTTATTATAGGTCTTAAACAATCAAATTTATATGGAAAAACAAAATTTAAAGTGAAAACCAAAACTATAAGTGAAAGCACTAAGAAAAACTGCGTGGGCTCATGACGACAACCCAACGAAGCCGATAAAAATTAATGCAATTAAAAAATCGTAGACATGAATTATCCCCCACATTATCAAAAAACAAGAAAAATAACGAATAGAAAAATATATAATAATAACCCAACTAAGTAACAAGTTAATTAAAATACTTAGGAATAAAGAAAAAGTCAATCTAAATAGGCAAAGTAATAAACATACAGAAATATGCAATAAAAATATATAATAATAACCCAATCAAACAACAGGGTAATTCAAATACTTAGAAATCCAGAAAATGTCAATCCATATACCCACGGTAATGAAAATTGTAATAGAAAAAACCAAAAACACCTTACAGTTAACAATTCCCGGCTTATAACGCACACAAAAAAACCTTAACTGAATAAGGAAGGCAAAACAACAGCGCATATTTGAAAATATAAAACCAACGTAACCATATTAATGAAAATGTATCAAACATTTAAAGCCGATAAGAAAACACGTAAAATAAATTACGAAGTTACGAGTAAAGTAAGCAAAACGAAAAAGTGCGTTGTATACCAATTGAAATTTTATTCATAAATGACCCTTAACGGTTGAAAAGTACCGATAGACAAAAAACTAACTAAGTGGACCACCCACGGGTTCTACCCTTTAACCCTCTTATGTCTGCTGACTGCCCTAAAACAAGATTTGGCCTTTAAAATTTCATACGTAAAAAATGTATACTTTAACAACCATTAATATACTCTTCCGCTAGGCTGAGTTTATAATTTTCAAAGAAACGTAATATGTATCGGTGGTTCTGTTGTAGAAAATTCGCAAGTTGGCAAGTCAAAATATACCTCTCCTCGAAAGAATTGTCCCTTGTGGTATTAATTTCTGGCCCTCAAGGGGTCGGAGTGTGCAATAACTGGTGGCTTTACCGGGGAGTCGGGGTCCGGCTCTTGTAACCCGTAAGGGTGGTGGCGCACTGGGAGATGTTAGCTCCGTCCAAAGGGTCCTATCTCCGACCTCCGACTTCGGTCAGGTGTGGGCTGGATACTGGGCTTCGGCCCAGGCTAATGGAGAGGGGCCGGGCGAACTGGCCGCCTCGGCGGATTGAGTAGCCTGCTGTGGGGCTGCGGGCCTCCGTATGAGGGCACGGCGGACCCATCTCCCGGCCTTTTGGGCTCCCACCGGGATCTCCGGTGCCAGCTGTGCCGGGTTATGCGGGCTGCTGTGTGCCCGCCGTTCCCCTTTAGGAGCTCTCTCCAAAGGGCTTGGCTCCCTGCCTTTGTAGGTGGGGTGTCGGCCGGAGTTGCTAGAGCATCCGTTCTCTATCCCACTGCTGTGTGCGAAGTGGCGGGCTGGTCGTCCCATTGTTGCACCTTCTGCTGGGTTGAGCGGCTTGCGTCGAGGGTGCGACCATCAGTAGTGGGGTTCTGCTACCCATGCTGGTTTTGTCACCTGTCCGGGCTTGTGGACGCTGACGTAGGGCATTCTGATGATAGGCCTCCGGTGGTGTGGTTCTTTTCTTACCGGTACACCGGGCTATAAATTCTGACAACATGGTATTAATTTCTCCGCAATTCAGAGTTATTTACTAAAAATGTAGTCCCGGATCAATCTCACCCGGTATAAAATTTTAATTATAATTAAAATAATTGATACGAAACAACAGAGTTTAATTTATTCAGAATATTATAAATTAAGTAGTTACAACAGTGAGTTAGACGTACTAAAACAATGCGCAATTTAATTTAACCCTATTAACAGTATAGTCTGTTAGAAAAGTCTTTGACAAAGGGAGATTTTCATTTTTCTTAAATTTTCTCGAAACGTGTAAACGATAGAAAAATGAAACCAGAAGCAATTTTTAATATTATTTTATTTCCTTTCACGTGGAGTTGTCGGTTTTTCCAAAGCGACAATAGTAATCACTGGTGTAGCAAAAGGTTTCCGCCTTTTAACCCCTCAACAAATTCTGCCAAATTCATTTTTACCACAATTAAGTAACATAATCTCTATAAGTATGGCACTTGCCATTGTTTCAATGTTAAAACTTTTAGTCACTGTGTCTATCAAAATATTGTAAAAAAAAGCCATTCACCCGAGGAAAGGATGCTAAACCAGCAATTACAGTTTTCTACACCTATTTTCTACTTTCATTGCTTCCATTCTCGTCTCTTTTCCTATACAATATTAATTGTTGTTGAAATGCTCTGCAATATCGGGAGAATACTACAAGTGATATATGACGTCGTTTAGTTTTTCCCAAATAGAATCGAACATTGCAACCGGCTATAGCTCCTTAACCGTTGGTGGTAGAGCAATGACAGTGACACTTTCTAAATATGAATCGACCACCCCGAATCCGAAAATGCCAGTTTCAGGGGCGTAACTCCATTATTAAAAACGTTGTCAAAAACGACATCTGGCGTTTCCGCCGAAACTATCGTCGCTTTGGAAAAACCGACAACTCCACGTGAAAGGAAATAAAAAATATTAAAAATTACTTCTGGTTTCATTTTTCTATCGTTTACACGTTTCGAGAAAATTTAAGAAAAATGCAAAAACTCCCTTCGTCGAAGACTTTTGTAACAGACTGTTCAAGTTTATAAGTTAAATATAATACGAAGTCAATTTTAATAAAAGAAATATCTACAGAGGGTATTTGTATTTTTCTCGCCTATGAAATACTTGCCGCATCTTTAACGCTCATTTTATTTCAACACTCGCCTTTAATGAAGATACCGTAGAATAGCTTTATTCGACATCTGGTAGTGGACGACTCGTAGACGTCCTGTTGACGTTGTGACACATACCGCATGAAAAAGACCCATGCCGTCCAATTTCCAAAATCATATAATGACTCGCACACCCAGGATATCAATGACTGCATTAGGAATCGTAGGTAACCAAATATCCACACCAATAGAAAATGTATTAACAAGAAGCGAAAACCTTACCATTAACAAAGCACAATAAACGTCAAACCAACGCTACCGTATTAATACAACTATATCTAGGTCGATAAGAAAACCCGTAAGTAAATTACAAAAAACTAACTAAGTGGACCACCCACGGGTTCTACCCTTTAACCATCTTATCTCTGCTGACTGCGCTAAAACAAAATTTGATCTTTAAAATTTCATACGTAAAAAATGGTAGACTTTAAAAACTATTAATATACTCTTCCGCTTAAGATGAGCTTATAATTTTCAACGAACTCTATCATGTATCGGTGGTTCTGTGGTAGAACACTCGCCTGTCATGCAGGAAGGCTCGAGTTTGAATTCCGCCCGATGCGATCGCAAAATGATACTCAGACGAATATCGTGAACGTTTGGTGGAAACCCTGCCAATTGGTGAGACGTTTAGCATAACCCTCAGCACTTGGTCCGTTCCAAACGTCGAAGATTCTTCCGTACAATCACAAAAGAAAATGATAGTACACCCAATGACAAAAAGAGGGCGCTTTTAGAGAAACCTTTTCCCTAATTCTAAGATTACACTTTGCTCCGAAAGACAGACACGGTGATTGACAAACCCCTCCTAAGTGACATTGTCCCCTCGGAGAGGTAAAAAGATTTTACCAAAAACAAATTTTAGAAGTAAGCCTCGGTCATAAAAACCGCCAAAGTGTGTATGTGGCCATAAAAGGGAAATATTTTACTTCATTATATCGAAGTAGCTTGGTTTGCGTCCTTTTTGCAAATTTTGTTTGCAATAATGTTGACTCATGTGAATAGACGATTAACCCACAAACATTTTCAAAGATTTACAACCCCGAGAAAGGGACCATATGCAATAGAGTCAAATATGTATCAGCATTTTTTATAGTTTTTTACATTAACAAAAAATTCGGATACTACTTACATTACATTGGACAAGGTTGTCCGATGGAGGGGGAGGGGAGGATAGCACTAAAATAGTAGGTGTTAGTTGTGAAAAATTTTAATTTTGAAAGCTTTCATTACCCCCTATTTTGGTTACAATCAAAAACTAAATAGGTAGCTTTTAAAAAGACGCTATTAGCTTTTGGAAGCCAATAGCGTAAGCCCTTTCTATAAATCATAAAGCGTCTGCTTAGCAGACGAGATTCCAGCAGTACATGAGCTTCTCGTGTTGGCCGCTACGTGGCTCAATGTAAACTGAACAGGCTAATTACGTGCATTAAAGAGCTATAATGGATAAAATAGAAGCTAACAAAGATTAAGGGCCTGGTGCAGAGACGTTTTGCGATTCCTGTTAATTTTAACAGGATCGCAATTTAGCGATTCGGATTTAGCGAGCTGTTTATTTTGCGATCCTCTCAATCTAAATCGTGGTGCAGAGACATTTTAGCGATGCCTGTTAATCGGCGACGCTGTTATTTTGGGATTTTTCTATCGCAAAGTCAAGGGCCAATGAGAGAGCTCGATTTTTGACGCGAAAAGCCGTCTGCTTTTCTTTCGAATCGTTTGGCGCAAATTCAGCGAGGAACGCGATTTTCCTCTCCTTTGGTCTTGATAGTTTTCTTATATATATATTTATTGATTTCGTTAAGTTTTACATATTTTATTGATATCGTTAAGTACATTTTTTTATTATATATTCATTTACAAAATGGGAAAGCCTAAAGCAGGAGATGACCGTCAAACAAAATACTCTCCAAGGGAGCTTGAAGCCCTTGTTAGCGGCTTAGAGGCGAGACGAGAGTTAATAACAAGAGAAATGGGCATTGGTAAATTGTACCAAACCAACGCAGACGTTGATGCTGCATGGAACGAAATAGCGGAGGGGGTCACGGCAGTTGGGAAAGGGGCTACCAGAACAGGCCAACAGGTTCGAAAAAAGTCGGTGGACCTCAAAAGTAGGGTGAAAAAAAATGCCCAGGCCCTGGAAAGAGAGAAAAAGAAAACTGGAGGAGGAAAATCCCAAATACCAGAACTATCAGATCTTGGAATGAGAGTAGTTTGTTTAATTGGAGAGGTTTCGTTGTATGGGATTTCTGGAGGAGCTGGTGGAATTGACTCCTTTGAGATTAGGAAGCAGGTTAGTTTTTATAAATACACCAAAATATTTTTCAATACATAGCAAAATAAATAACAATGACTAATATTTAAAGACAAATAAGAGAAATTTGACTCTTGCTTCTGCCCCACAAACATCAAATGTATTTGGGAGTACCCCTCCGCCTGGGCCAAGTAACAGAAACTTTGTTGGAACACCCAACGCTGGCCGGTTTTTAGTTAGTCCCCTACCCCTAGATGTAGTAGATTTAACTATAAAGAGAAAAGGTAAATTAATCTGCAATTTCCTATTGGTGCATACCTCGTAATCGTAACCTCTAGTCTCAATTAAATACCTCATTTAGCTTCAAATTTTGACGAAGAACCTCTGAAGAAAAAACAGTATTTTTCTTCTCCTCCTGCGTGTTCTTCGAATAATCTATCAAGTAGAGTTTATAAAAATATGATAGTTTAAAATGTTTGACAACTGCTTACTATGAATTATTAGATGAGTGTATATTACCTCACAGCAACGAAGTGGTTGAATTTCAACCTCCAATTTCTGAAAGCGGTGACAGTATGATGCCTAAACTTAAACCAACTAAACGAAGGCATAGGCGAGAAACTTCAAAGGAGCCAACTTTAGTTGAAGCTGACCAAACAGATAATTTTGACCAGGCAGCACAATCTGTGGTCTCTAACCAAGAAAAATTAAATGATTTATTGCAAGGCATACTTCATCAAATGCAATTAGATCATTTGCAACAGGCCAGCCTTGCTCAGTCGTTCTCGGATCATTTCCAGAATATTAGTGGCATTTTATTGTCCATGCACAATATGATGGTTACAGACCCCAAAGGCAGGATGACCATTCCCCAAACATCAGAGAGGTCTCCTGCACAAAATGATATATAAGTTAGTATATATCTGATATGTAATAATATATATGTAAACTATTACCTTTTTACTTTCAGCCTCGGTCTTCAGCTTGCATTTTTCCAAAACCAACTTTTTCGATCACATAAAATCACATAATATTCATTACCATTTATTGTATTCAACCTCATTTTCCTAGTACTAAAATACCATATTATCCATATATTATCCTTTCATAAAGCTGTTGTAAAGTTAGTAATCTCAGCTTGGATACAAGATAATTAAAACATTTATTAACTGCATTGAGTTACATCATATATTGAACTGTTTTTTCCCACTCACTCACTTCAGTCCGATCTCTACCCTGCCCGTGGCGACCTCTACTTTCTTATTTACAACACAGTCACATGTTGATAGTTACCTATTAAATTGCGCGCCTGCGTGTGAAGGCCCCCGCTATATACACCTAAAACTTGTAAACCTTTATTCCGACCCCCCTACCTATTACATCACTAGCCTTACTAATTGTTCCTCTTTCATGCATTTCTTAACTGACCAATGTCTCCACCTTTGTAACAAATTTTTAACCTACTCTACACTTAGAAAAATGAACCATATATTGTGTTGGTAATTTTTTTTATTTAAACCTTGCAAAGAGCAATTTGACATAAATTGAGGAATAGAACATTGAACAATAAGTAAAACGAAAAAGAGTATTATCATGAAAGAACAATTTTTTCTTGGAATTATATAAAAGTGAGTTTCCAGCTTATTATCGGACCTTGATCACATAACACTGGTCCCGTGATTAAATTGTAGGCAATTAGATATATAAGTATCCCCATTCAAGGTTTAATTTTAAAATAGGGATGGATTAAATTTTTAAATCACCAAATGGAATTAAATTTTAAAATAAGAAAATTGGTTTTTGAAACAAAAATTGGATTATATTTAAAATAGGGTCAGTGCAAATCACATTAAATCAATTGGTAGAAAACTTATTGACTAATTTCTTTGTCTACTCAAGTTTTCAACCAATTGATTCAAAACGTGATTTGCACGAGCTTGCAACTGAGGGTTAGGGGGTTCACGAATGAGTTCAACTTCGCTTGTGTCATCTTGTTCTACTACCTCAGGCTCGGGCATTTCCACACCCTCGTTGAGGTAGAAATTATATAAGATGGCACAAGCGTGCACAAATTTACAAACCTTTTCAGGGGAATACAATAAATTGCCTCCGTAATCACTCAATGCGCGCCACTTGAAAAGTCCATTACATCTTTCAATGCAACTTCGACTTCTCCTGAGGCAGCGATTGAACCTCTCTTGAGATTGATCTTCAGGATGAGGTATGGGTCGCATCAGCCAAGGCTCAAGGGGGTAGCCACTATCACCTATAAGCCACGACCCATCCAAATTCGCAGAAGAGAGGTGGGACCTGAGGCCGCAGTTTGCCCAGATGCTTGCATCGTGTGTGCTCCCCGGCCAGTCTGCAACCACGTCCAGGATACGGGTGTTGGAATCGCATACCTGAATAATCATTTCAGCATTTCAAAAAAATTATACCATTAAATATTTGGCAATTCTAAAAACTTACTAACTGGACGTTGATTGAGTATCTATTTTTTCGGTTCAAATATACATCGGCTCGGGGACCAGATGGCTTCTGGATAGGTATGTGGGTGCAGGAAGATTAGATTTCTTGTAGAAATCTACAGATATTTGGTTCAGTTCTTCCTGGGTAGATGGAAATTGAATAAATCGGTGCATACGCTGGTTGATGGAATTTGTAACACGGCTAATGATTCTAGAAACTGTTGATCTGTCAACCATGTGGCGATGATCATTAGCCGTCACCCACTGAATACTTCCAGTAGCAAAAAAATGCAAGCATATGAGTATCTATAAAACAAAGCATTAAAATCTAGGAAAAACAATTGATTACTTATGATAATTTATTCCTACCTGAGATGCTGCAGATACAGGCCGGCCTCGTAGTGTTTCATGGTCAAGGTCGGGCCTTAGCTCTTCCAAAAGTTTAATAAACACTGTTCTTGGAAGGCGATAATGAGCTAAAAACTCACGTTCAGATAATTCCAAAGGATCTGGTCTTTCATGATATACTCTTTCTCTATTTAAATCGCGTTCAATGTCTATTCCTCGATTTATTTCTTGGGCTCTCTGCAAGGCAATTAGAGCAACAAACTCTGCCATTTTTGCGTCTTTTCGCGCTTAGCGAGTGCCAAAGACCACTCGCAAAATAAACAGAGTGACTTCCTGTTATTTTTGCGAGCGAGATGTCTCTGCACACCGATTTGGCGCGAAGTTCGATAGCACGCGCGTTTTCTGTTAATTTGGCGATGAATCGCAATTTGGCGATTCTTAAAAACGTCTCTGCACGGGGCCCTTATATTGCAATTTTATTATATATTTTTTCTTTTTGGTTTCTTTCATGGTAACTTAGAGCCCAGATTTAGGAAATTTTTATCTAGTTTGACAATAGCAGGCGCTAGATCCTATGAGATACCACCTAGGCAAGTTTTGCCTGCGAATATATATTTTAAATGAAGGAAGCTTACATTTATGCCACACTTAGCTTTTTAACCTTCATTGTATATTAAATTGCTTAAGAAACTCGACTTCTTATTATTAAAAAACAGCATCCTAAAAGTACGATAAATTATTAATGAATGCAATTTAATTTAGTTAAAAAAAGGAGAAGGCTTTTGGCGTGTAAATAAAGTTCCTGCAAATCACAAAATTAAACAAGTTGGCAAGCCAAAATATACCTCTCCTCGTAAGAGTTTTTAATTTTCAGTGAAGCGTAACTGTATCCGTGGTTCTGCGGTAAAACGCTCACCTGTCGTTCAAGAGGGCTCGGGTTCGAATCCTGGCCGATTAAAAAATTATGCTACACCCAATGACAAAAAGAGGGCGCTTTTGGAAAAACCTTTTCCCTGATTCTAAGAAACTGCGTACGCAGTGATTACCCTTTGCCCCGAAAATGCGAACGCGTTCGCAGGCCTGACAGACAGACCCACAGACAGACAGACAGACAAAGTCCCCTCGGAGAGGTAAAAACGCGTTTTTAAATGTTCGACCTTCCCGACGAGTTTTATTAAATTGTCAGCTATTCAAATATAACATCTGTATCTTTAGAGGCTCCTTAAATCGACTTGCATACGTCATCGTTTCAGGTACATTAATCATCAAATCACCTGGGAGATGTTGAAACGGGTTTTTTTAGCGCCTACGTATTATTTTTAGGATTTCAGTCTACTTCGTCATCCGACACGATTCGTATCGTTTAATATCTCTTCGAGCAAATAACTTAACATGAACAGCACAACTCTTCTAATTTTGTGTAAATATTATATTAACTAAGTAGAAAAAGTTTGCAAGTTTTAAGATTGTATTTAATTATGTATTTATCTTTTCAGGTTTCTCTGCAGTCTGCTTGCTCCCGTTGTATGTTGAAGGAACAAGTGAGTTTTATAGAATTATATTTAATTATTAAACTGTTTCATCACGAATTAAATATTTTCGAAAATTACGATTTATAAGGAATCTTCAATAGGAGATTCTATAAAATAAGGGAGGCTAAGTGTTTATGTTACTTTTATTGTACTGTTAAAGATAACAACGTGTTTTTTATATTAGAAACTGCGTACAAAATTACGTTAGTCAATTTATATTAAATAATTTAAAGCGCGTGCCAATAAAAATACCACTTTTATACATGTTTTGACTACATTATATTAACGAAAGAGCTATTCTGAGTTCTTGTTTCAATGTTACGAGTTTTGTAAATACTATAAACGCCAGTTAAGGTTGAAAAGATATTCTATTTTTTTATTACAATTACAAAACATTAAAGTCAAACTTTGGTGTTAAATTTAGTTAACAAAGGATGTATATTAAATTTGAACAGCTCCACGAATCAAATCCGCTTAAAATTATATTTTAACTTGTTGGTTTCTAAAATTAATTGTAAAATGAATAATATATTTCGATACAGTTTCTAATTAAATTTCACATATTTCAATAAAAATAGAAGAATTAAGAATGTGTCCTGATTGATCCAGGAATCAAACCAGGGATTAAATTGTTCTAGAAAGGTTCAAAGCAGCCACAAAAATGTAACATAAAGATCCTTCTGTTCACCAAACCGGTTGGTACCCTTGTACACCTGCTAATACTCATTTATGCCTTCACAGAATCATGTGGGCCCAACAGCGGCTTCAGGTCTGGATGTCCCGGACAGGACGAATGCCGAAATCTTAAGGGCGCGTATAATTGTTTTCGCGGAGTCGAGGACTGCTACTGTGTCGAAGGTTACGCAAAAATCGACGGAACTTGTCAATCTGCCAAGTTGTGTCCAGCAAACAAATAATTGAATGTATATGGCGCTTTATTAAAATACCAAAGTTTAAACTATTTACTAAGTATTTTCATAATTTTCCATGGACAGTGACGTTGAAGATACATTTTTCCCCCTTAAATTTCGACCGTTCGAGTAAAGCAGTAAATGGGGAGGGGTGGTATAACCGTTACTTAATGTGCACGATTAAAGGGAAAGGTTGCTTTATTGTCACGTAAAATTATCAATTATTTCAACATACAGGACATTTTTTAAAATCTTTTTTTATAGCTTCGTAATTGTAAAGAGTCTTTTTTGAAAGACTTTCCCGATTGGAATGCCTCTTGGGCTATGATTCTCAAAATTTAACGAGATTTGTAATGTTACTTTACTCACTTAACAATGAAGATATTGCATAAACAGGGTGTCACAAATTGCTCTGACCGAACGTTTTTATCATAAAATATTTTAGATAGTTTGAAATTTGCAGGGTATTTAGTTGGGAAAGTTTTAAACTCTAAATTTTAGAAAATATTGAAAATATTTCATGGTTTTGGAATTTTTTTGATAGGTAGGATATTGAAGAAAAATGTCAATGAGAAAGTTGTAGAGCGTACTTGAAAACGTACAAATAAAGTTTGTTCGATTGACAAATACTAATTTGTCACTTAGTTACGAGGTAATGAAAATGTTCGTCGTAGAAAGCAACAAGGTTTTACTGTAGTTAAAATGTCAAGTTATCACAAGTTAATTTGGTCTATTCAATTAGTGAGATAAAGTTAAGCTTCTAACTTCGACCTACTTCTAGTTTTAAAAAACATGTTTCATTTGTTTATTTTATACAAAGGTTATTTTTCAATTTAGTATTTAATTGAACGTTTTCGAAATAATTAATCAGTCTCGCAACATAATTCATTATTGGATTATTCCGTTGAGCAACGCGCTTTAAT
Organism: Leiobunum rupestre; assembly: GCF_980474605.1. Lineage (NCBI taxonomy): Eukaryota > Metazoa > Arthropoda > Arachnida > Opiliones > Sclerosomatidae > Leiobunum > Leiobunum rupestre. Next base: position 17,211,228 of record NC_143386.1, read on the forward strand.
AGTAGAACTATTTTTGGAAGGAGCCAATCAAAACGTCCTCAGAGTATGTATGTTCTTGGAGCTCTTCGACATTTGCCTGTCAAAACTCCGTTCTGGGAGCTGTTCGACATTTCCAACACCGTGGGAATGTCATTCCTTTGTCCAAGGAGCTGGCCGCCAAAACATTAACGAAGAAGACGATGTCCTAATCTACTTCGTTGCATATCCTCAAACAAGTATTAAAAGTGCAAACCTGGGTTTCTCAAGGAGCCACGTCTGGAGGACGCTTCACAGACATAGCTTCCATCCATATCGAGCAAAACTACATCTAGCTCTTCATGACCGAGATATGGATCGTATATTTGACTTTTTAACTCGATAAGTAACAAGTTAATAGAAACCTCAACTTTTTTGGATCTTCTTCTAGTGACCGATGAGGTTTTGTTTGACGTGAATACCCACTGGGGATTTCCTTCAAACAACCGAGTGTAATTTCGGTTGAATGTGTGGGCGGGTCTGGTCTGGGACCGAGTCATTGACTTTTTTCTGCCAAATTGTCTAAATGGGCAGAACTTCTTAGCTCTGTTGCAGAACAAAGTTGCGGACGCTTTGGAAGACATTCCTTTGGTCAACTACGGACGTCTATGGTTCCAACATGAAGGTGCGCCCCTATAAAACACGAGCTGTTGAGGAGCATCTTAATGCTCAGTTCCAACTGGAAGCAATGGTCCAGTTAATTGGCCTCCAAGGTCCCCAGACCTAACTCCGATGGACTTTCTCCTGTGGGGCTTCATCAAAGCTCAGGTGTATGCGACTCCTGTTACGAGTAGTGGTCGGCGTTCGGTTAATTTTTGTCTATGGATAAATGGGCTTAAAATATTCATTTTAAAAAATGGTTGAAAATATTTAAAGCTTACTTATATTTAATTAAAAATATTGCCGATCAATTATCCGATTGATATTCAAATAATCTTATCTTTGACGAAAATGTTTAAAACAATTATTTATAGATAATTTTGTAAGTTTTATTTAAAACAATTAATTAAATAACTTAATTATTTATAAATAATTTATCTTTTGTCTACTAATAGCGGTCGGCGTTCGGTTGACTTTTATCCACGATGATATGAGCTGAGCGATTTTTTTTTCTCAAACCAATGTAGATTAATATAGAATAAAATAAACAGATTATTTTTTCTTGGTAAAATGTTTTATAGATCGTTTGATTTGTTTTAGTCTATTTTAACAGATTTATAAATATTTTAATCGAAGAATCACCAACATGGTTTAGTTAAAAAAAATTAAAAGGAGTTTACTTCGTTTCATCAAAAACTATATAATTAGTCGTAAGTTGACGAGCTGCGTTATTTTTCGTCGTTTATTCAGGATATTCATATTAATATAGTGACCACAACTTTGCAACGAGTATTTAATAACAGAAATATCTTAAATCGAGACAATGGCGAGCAATGAAATTACGGTCTCAGGAAATACCGCCGAGAAGAAACGAAATTATTGACAATGTGGTGCATTGTAAATATTGCGAGAAGTATTCAGTGGCTCTATTTATAAGATTTGAAGACGAGTGGGAAAGACCAACAACGTTTGGGATAAACTAAAAGATATTTATTTATGAAGTTGAACCGATACGCGGTACTTCTAGGCGAAGTTATGAGTTAAGACCGAGGTTAAGACTAACTTAGCTTAAGTCTTAACTTCGCCTTGAAGGCCTATCTTTAAACTAATGATGGTTCTCGTTTTCTTTATGAGATTTTGCCCGACAGCCTTCAATTTGGTAACAGTAAAATGCAAAACTATTATTGTTTAAGAAACATGTTACTAACTTTCAATTCAAGCTTCAAATTCATATCTTTCGGGATTAAGTCATAAACGGTACGTGTCTTAACTATGAAACGTCTTTCGTTTGCATCTAAATTACCGTTTTAAATCTACTGATCTAACCGTAATTTAAGGTCTTTTCCTACTTTATTTGAACGCACTAGCCAAATTCTGTATTATTTGTCTCTATTTATTTACAAAACCAAATGGATCGAGTAGCGTGTAACGTAGTGCCAAATAAAGCGGTAGTATAATGTATTATTCAACAACAATTGAAGGGCGTAAAAAACTCACGGTCCTACGAAATGTCAACCAACAAGTCACCTTAGATATCATCTATAAAAACACCACGGGGATTTGGTAGGCTTGTTGACTACTACGAAGGTAAGAGTTTGAATTAGTTTAAAATGTATTTAAGTTCAAGTTATATAGTTATGTGTGTAGCCAACTAAATCAGACATCGAACACGCCAATGATTCCTTGAAGCACTGGGTTGTGGAAATTGATCAGCCTTTTACCGTTGTGGAACATCCTAGACTCAAAGCTCTCCTGCAATCTCTAAATCGAAAAAAATCCTACTGTTGCTGACTCCTTGCCCAAATCTGCCAAAGTTTTAAGAGCAAACCTTATGTCTCGCTACGAGCGTGAAGCGCAGCAAGTCATAGAGACGTTTAAGGTAGGTTGTACCTATTTCACGTTCAATTACTTAAGGTGTTTGATATTGGTTGCTGCGGGGGTAATGTAGAAATTGCGAATTATTATTATTATCCAAATTTCGGGGGTGATTAAAATAACGAGAGCGTAGAATAATTTTCGAATCCTTGGAGGTAATGGAATAGGCCAAAACCACCCTTCAAATAGTTCTGTTCTAAATTCTAATTTATGTTAAATATAATTAAAACCAAATACAACTCGTACAAACTTGAATTAATCATTTGGAAATGCATAAGTATAGTTACTATAGATAAGTTGCATTTTAATCTATTTAGGGGTACCTAAAAGATGTTTATAAATATGGTTCCCAAGATCAAAAAGGAGTTTCGCGGCCGGGCCGCAAGGAAGTTCGTTGCATCACTGATTTTTTCCTGTGCTAGGTTAATTATGAAAGTCGATGGGTGGAAAGTTTTATATAGAAAACTTTCCACCCATCGACTTCAGATGTCCTCACTTCAGCTACCCAAGTGAAGTGAAGACATGCTTCCCTTCGTCAAAACGTCGTCATTCCCATCGTCTTCCCAAACCCTCCCCTAAAATTAAGGGAAAACGACGATGGAAATTAAGAATTTATAACGTAGGGAAAGTAATTCTTCACTTAAGGGGGGTGGGAAAACGTCTACCCGCCGACTTTTGTTATTTGCAAGCACTAGGTGAAAACTATTCGTCAGTCCCGCACCACTTGGAGAACTGTCCAGGGTTTAGTTTTGACGTCACAAAAACTCCCGGGTTGTTCAAGATTTTCTTTGCGAATAGTCTGACTCTTGTGGTTGACGACTCAAGGCGCAAAAAATTAGCAGACGACTTTTACGTCGGTTCTGGCGTGATTCTTGTTTGTACAGTCCCGAACAATCCGAGAACCAGTTTTTAACAGCGAATAATCTTCACCGGAACTATTCAAGAATTATGTTTCCGGTGAATAGACTGCTCTGGAACTGTTCGAGCGGTCTCTACTGAGGAACCGTTTTCACCTAGTGTATGACTTTCGGTAGCAATATATTCATAGTTCGGTTTTTTTAATTCATCCCTGTTACCCGGCGGCGATACTGTCGGTAGCCATATTTGAACGGTGGTATTGGTTTATATGGTCAGTGGACCGTGGTTGATTCTTCATCTCGGAACCTATTCATATAGTTTTGTTTCCTCAATCAATTGAAATTTCTATATGGTAATTCGTAAATTATATGCTTATTTAATTCGATACTATTTCGTTAAAATAAAACCTAATATTTCAGTTTTCTAAAACAATTAAAAAAAGGGGGTTCACCATCAGGCATTTTATTAGTTTCGGTATTAATCTTCCTATATATTAAGCAACATCAAACACCCTGTAGACAACCCACTCTATAAATAGTTGTACGATTTCCGCTAGGCTGTTTCGGTACAAATGTCTTTTACCCTTGACGGCTGGACATCCGCTAAAATTTTAATATTTGCAATTTGCTGTGGAAACATCCGTGCCTACATAGGTGCTTGCCATCACTATGGACAATGCGACAAATAATGATACGTTTAGTGAGGAGTTACAAAAAATCAGTAAAGGATTAGGTACGGCGCCCAAAATCGCATTCGATGCTTTGCCCATGTCCTAAATTTGACTGTCCAAGAACTTCTAAAACATCTTAAGTCGCAACCAAACTTGAACAACGTCGAAGAATATGTAGAAAACACAAAAGATACGTGTACAACCACGGACTGCCACATTGGGAATGCTGTGGCAAAGGTAATCATGAAGGCTTAATAATATTATAGGAACTTTGGTTTAAAAATATTGGCGTAATTTACTTTAAATTATATTTCCGATGTTTATAGATTCGTAATGTGGTCACCAAAATCAGATTGTCGGGGGTGCGTGAAGAACCAACTTTCTCAGCTAAATGTTTCTTTTATAAATATTTGTGAGATGTTTGTATCGATGGTACAAAAATACAATTCAAAGGTGAGTTATATCTTTTGAATATTGAGTAAAATAATTACGTTGAAAAGTGCTATTTAGGCTAATAGATAATTTTAATATTTGCAATTTGCTGTGGAAACATCCGTGCCTACATAGGAACTGACCTTATCAGCCCTAAGAGGGCAAGTTTACAAGCGGCCACAATTACCGCGATGATGTCGCTAAAGTTATGGTGGAAGGACGGTGAGTTATGTTACTTCAACTGTATCAAATTGGCTAGTTAATTAATTAGTGTATAATCTGATAAATTAATCTAGAAACAAATCGTTTTTTTTGAAGCTGATGAAAATCGACGGAAATGTTTTTCAAGAATTAACAAATATTTATTTGCCTACGGCGAAAAAAGTTTAAGAACAAGTTTTTTGAAAATTTCTTATTTGCTTATCTGTGTGTGTAGTTTGCTTGATCAATTTCTTCCTCAACTAATTTAATCGGCTTATTTTGCCTACAAAAATATTTCAATCATTTTGTCATCAGATATTTTATTTGTGATTAAAATCGTACTGTCATAATCCGTAGCAATTTTGTTGGAATAATTCTACTATTTTAGCTAGAGTAAAAAATTATCTGCTTTACTGAATTATCTCTAAATATCTTCACATAACGTGGATAACGATTGAATATTGCCGACCTCTAGTTACGAGCCTTACGTTAATGTATTATTTATGCTCTCAATTTAGAAACTCCTGATATGATCAAACGTTCATTTCGATATATGGTATATCGTGTGGAAAATAATATTCGATTTTTAGACAGTTCGGATGTTTAGATCAAGGTTTGGATGTTTAGATCAAAGTTTGGATTTTCTACCCAAGTGTTTGGATTTTCTACCCAAGAGTTTGGATTTTCTACCCAAGAGTTTGGATTTTCTACCCAAGAGTTTGGATTTTCTACCCAAGAGTTTGGATTTTCTACCCAAGAGTTTGGATTTTCTACCCCAACGTTTGGATTTTCTACCAAAAGGTTTGGATGTTTTACCAAAAAATAGAATTTTCTACCCAAAGCTTTGATTTTGTATCTAAAATCGATTTTCTACCCAAAGGTTTTGGTTTTCTAGCTAAAATTATCGTTGATCTATTTTTCTAGCTAAAATTATCGTTGAACAATTTTCTATTTATCTAGCTAAAAGTTTATTATTTTATAATTACATTGTAAATTTTAAAACTGCACTGTTTAATTTTATAATTAAATTGTCAATTTTAAAACTAGACTTTAATTTTATAATTAAATTGTCAATTTTAAAACTAGAGTTTAATTTTATAAATAAATTGTCAATTTTAAAACTAGACTCTAATTTTATAATTAAATTGTCAATTTTAAAACTAGACTCTCATTTTATAATTAAATTGTAAATTTTTGACTAAACTGTATAAATTTATGATTAAATTAGAATTTTTTTTTAACAAAACTCTTAATTCTATAAATATACGGTTTTGTAGATAATTTATTAATTCTATAATTAAACTTGTTCGAAACTTTCCCTTTCAGTCGCAATAATAGTTTTCCAATAAATGCCAGGAAGAAATTCGTTATACACCCTTGCAAACATACAGGTTACATCTTCTTACTAGGATCAATTGAATTATTTTAACCTTCTAACTGTTATCTTCCAACCAAATAATTAACTATGTAATATACTCTGCTCGGATAAGTAGACAAAGTCAGCTGGCCACTTGATTTTCCTTTCCATACCAGTTTATTTGAATGAACGAGGAAATTCTTACAGAATTACGTAACAGTATGAAATGTATAACAAGAAACGTTTACCAAACGTTTTAAAAGTTGTTCCCGGAGGATTTCAAATTAATGAAGCTTAGTCCACCGATAAATTAATGATAACAATTGGGTTCAAGGACAAATAAAGATTTCACATTTGCGTTGATTTCGATGTTTTTTATGCCGAATTTTGAGAGCTCGTAGCTCTGAAACGGGGCTTTTTAGATTAGCCGTGGAATGTAATAAATTTAACTGCCTTTGACATTGAATTTGTGGCTTGAGGCGGGGGATTATGGACAATGAACCGGGTTTCAGCCCTGAAGGGAAGAATCTCGAAAAAACTGGACTTTGCGGAATGTTGCTCAATATTTGGAAACGTTGAATAAAAAGGGATTTTTGAAGGTGAATAGTTGCAGAATCTTTCAATCACGCTGAAGATTCGTTTCAACGAAGACCAAATTTTCAGGTTCGTTCTTGTTCAGGTATTAGAAATTATAGATTTCTCGTAAAAATAATAAGATAATGGCATTACGTTGCTTCAAAGTAATTGTTAAGTTAAAAATGGGTTTATTTAAATTATTTTATGAAATAAAAAGTCAGTTATTAGAATGTTTCGTCTGCTAGAGTGCTAGAGCCGGATTGGAATATTATTTTTAAAAGCAAAACCAGAAGTATTTAATTTATTTTTTCAGTATAAATATCCATCTCCTTACCCGTACCAAAATCGAAACTGACTTTTTTTAAATTTAAAAAGACAAGTTTTAAGCTGCGAGGGTTCCATATTCATTCTTCTTTCAAACTGAATTCATGCTTAATTAAGACCTTAAAGAAAGCTTATTTACAACTGTAGAATGTAGATATGAAAAAGTTATAAACAAGCACCAACAAAATCAACATCAATAGCTTTTTTAAACTGAAATTTAGGACCTTGAATATGAGATCAATGAAGTGAGGCGTTTAATAATTAAAAAAGGCTGTAATAACTTGTAATCGAGAGACTTGGTTGAGTCTTCATTTTAACTAGAATAACCAGCTTGAGTTTATAACTTATTTAAAGCCGCATTGTAGTAATTTTTTTGCCTACATTTAAGTAGAGTATATTTATTCTTGTCTCAATCAAGTATGATAATACGAGGTGTGGTTTAGTCTACCTTGAAGTAGAATTTATCGGAGTTATTCTAGGCTCAATCAAATCAGAAAATAGGAGATTTGATTTACTCTACATTTAATTTGAACTATTCGGATTTACTTAAGTATCAATCTAAAAAGATAATAAGATATTTGTTTAACACTGAAATTAGTTTTTGAGCACCAAAATCAAAATTTCACTAAGAGATTCCAATTGCACATTTTTTTTTGCCCCTCCGGTTTTATTAGTACTGTGTAGAAAATATTTATTTTCTAGGTGAGCCGCTGATATTTCTAAAACTAATAAAACTAGCATGCTTTATATGTGAGCTGTACAATCCAATTTAGAGTAAAATTATTATCAGCTATTGCATGGTGACCCATGCATCTCTTAAGCTCCGGCGTTCGATATATTCCGGCGTTTGGTTTAATGTACCAGATATTGGTTCAACGAGAGATTCCAATATGTGAGTAGCTTAATGAATTATGGACGCCTTGCACTAATAATAATACAGAACTAATATCAGTGTTTAACAAATCTCGCTAGAACTAGGAAGTAGAATTTCTGATATAACTATTGGGTCGAATGGATATATATAGTCAAAAATGTAAATAATTATACTCAGGGAGTTGAGTAAATCTAATCGCCGGGCTATCTCGTTGTTATCAGCATGTGGGGTCACGCCTTGGTTAGCACTCTCGCCTCGCAGCAAGAGGAGCCGGATTTGATTCCAGCTCGTGGCGCTGGGTGAAAACTCGGAACAACTCCTTCGCGTTGAGTTTGCAAGTTCTACCCAAATGGTTAAAGGGGTCCCCCCCCCCCGAGATCTTCAGTCTCACCTTTGCGTTAAAACTTGCTTAGTTTAACGGTAAAAATAAGTGTCGGGAGCTGTTGGCTCGCGTGACATGAAGGGCTTACCACCACCATCCTACGCATTCTAACTCGGCCACTGTTAAGTGACTTTACGGTAGCTGAATTAGGCTTTTGGTGGTGACTTGGGTATTAGCTTAGCTGATTATTTTAATTTCCGTAATACTGACATCTTCCGACTGGACGGTACATTTGAAACAAACACCTAGAACGTTTTCCGCACCCCTCACCGGTGCAGGATCAATCTGAACCATGGTGTCCGTGGATTCTAAGAATGTTTTAAATGATATGGCCAAATAAAACTGTGCTTCGATACCTCTCCCAAGTTGGGTCAAGGTACAAAAAGCGAGGGGCATGGAAGCGTGAGCAATATTTTTTCTACTTTACTTAAAAACTCTTCCAGGGTTAAAATACTTTTTTTTAAACTGCAGATGTTATTCTCTTTTAATGTTTTAGGCTTTTCTTACATTAAATTAAAATTTGTAAATATATTTTCCTTTATTTCAGTAAATGTTAAAACTTATTTGGGACTAAAAATAAATCGAAAAGTTACGTAGAAATAGAGATCTGCGGAACAAATAAATTAACCGGTAAAATTTCGATTTATCATAAAAACTTGGGTTAACTGTTTATTTACAAACATTTTATACGAATAAACAACGATTTAATATACAGAAATAATCAGTTTTTTCTGATATTTTTTGGATAATTGTCGGTTATGAATAAAAATAAATAATTGGATAATTTCTTATTCAAACGCCGATCTCTACGTAGAAATAAAGACGCAATTCAGAAATTATTTAGACCTCTTTGAAAAATATTTTTATTTAACGAAAATCATACACTCTTCAGATTTGGTTTAGTCATATTTTGATGTCTCGGATATATCGGTTTGGAAGAAAAAATTGTGTGGGCGAACTATATAATGATAGTTATTTACTGAAACTCTTATACCGATAAAATATGGATTATAAATTAATAAATATCCCAGATTCCCCACGCAGTTTCCTTTTTATGTATTAAATCATTAGTTGATGTTATATAGGTTAATTTCTTATTTATTAGAAATAACTTATTTTTAGATTTTCGACATGAAATCCTACGGAGTGCTGTCTTTGGTAGTTCTGGTGGGATACGTATCAGTGACTAGCGCTCAGTCACAATTACCTGGTCAGTTTTCCGGAGTGAGCGGAGCATTGGGAGTGTTTGGGACCTTCCTGGATATGTACGACAGATATCGCAAAGCTCGACTCATTGAGCACCCGGCCTCTGGAAAATGTATGAATATCGAGAACGCTCTAATCGGCTCAGGCATCAAAGTCATCCTTTACGATTGCAACTGGAGGTGAAGCATATTTTTAGATAAATAGTTTCTTTATAAGGAGTTTAACAACACCCTTTTATTTTCAATTACTTACTTCCTATTGAATAGAAATCTGACATACCATCCGGGATTTCGCGAACGCGTAGGGAGTTTGATTCTATCAGCGGCTATATTCCAGATCTAAAAGAGGGGTTCAAATTCCCTTGGCACATCCAGGGGCGAAACTATGTTCCCTGGACCCCCTGAGAAACTCTTATTAAGGTTTTAGCCGTTATACAGCCAATAGATCGAAAGGAATTTTATGGGTCTGCGGGGGCCCTGTTTCCACCACTACGAGACAGGTAACTAAGTCGAATTAAGAGTGAAGTTGTTCCCATCGTAGAAAGATGGCGCCGAGCTCAATCCCAGCTTCTGGCTTTGGGTAAAAACTCAGAATTACTTCTTCCGCGTAGAATTTCTAAGTTACCTTCCCACTGCTTAGAGGGGTTTTCCCTCGAGCTCTTCGGTTTCCCCCTTTGCAGTAAAAGTTGTAGACGTTAATGGTAATAGTACGTGTAAGGAGCTGTGGATTCCTGTGACTTGAAGGGCTTGCCACCACTCTCCTATACTACTTGTAATAAAGGTATTAATTAGTCGCTAGATGACTTCGGGCTAGGCTGGTACCTTCGGTATTCGCCTAGCTGAATATTATTATTATTATCATCTTAATATTACTTTTATGCAACGTACCCCGCAATTTTATTCCAAAATGGTGGCACCAAACTTTTGCCACTAACTTAAATATAAATACAGTAAAAAGCGTAAAATGATCTCCGCTTCTGAAGTATGAAAAAATAAAACTAGCCGTAATTGTATCCTTGCTCGCAGGGGTGTTCTGACTCCGGTGAACGAACTCTTTTACGCTGTCGACGCCCACGGAGCCCACCTTCTGAAGGGTTCTGCCAGTTATTCGAACATGTGCGTTTACACCGGCACCAGCCACGAAGATCCCCTGTACACCACCGGATGTAACACCGACGACCACAAACAGCAATTTGAGTTTCGAAATGTAGGTGGTGACGAGAACCAGCTGGTGCAGAGAGCGACGGGAAAGTGCCTCAGAGCTTTTGGACACGGAAACGGGGACGCCATCCGCATTACCAACTGCGACCACAACGACCGTGACCAAAGATGGAGAGTATGTAACGGTGACCGGAATTGTAGCTGAGCCATTGTAACTTTCAAACTCTAAAGATAATTTATCTAACTTCAAATGAATAACGTCTCTTAATAAATAATCTGTTATTAAATCAATTAATCACTTAATTAATAAATTAATATCTTACTTAATACAATAATTACCTTATTAATACATTAATGAGGTAATTATTGGAATGAGGACGAAGGATCTGGTCAAGTATCCACCAGCCAAGAGACAAAAAGTGCTGTTGAGGTCTCTCAGACTAATGTAATCCACTGCCTCTCCTATTCTAGCTTGCCTCATTTTGCTCAGCGTCACTACAGTTCGTCTTCCCATTTAGAAAAATGTTGTTAACTAAATTCTCGAACAGTCTTTAACTAAAACTTTATTTAATTTTTATTAAACCCTCATAATCAGATGTTGTTCTGACGGAACCTCGCTAATGGACTAGATAATGGACCGTACACGCATTCTTTTCGTGTAAGTGACTGATTTTTGGCTGTACATTCTTTTGGAGAAATCTAGTTGAATTTCAACTGATATATTTCGTGATGTTAGTGACGCGTTAGCTTCGATCAGTAGCGACAACAGGATTTGTTGGCAAAGTAGGCCAAGTACGTTGGGCTGTCTATTAAAGATTTGGGTGCCCTTTAAAATTTCAGATAAGGCCATGGTCTTTCCCTTGGCACCGCCAATGACTTTGAAAACTTTGACCCATTGTATGCTTAGAATGTAATATTGTATTATTGAAATAGTAGCTAACTCATTTTGATTTTGTCTAAATGACATAGATAATGTTGACAGGCTAAACGTTATTTAAAAAATTTTCAGATAAGAAATAGTATAGTAGAGACAGTTACATAAATAGTGTCACAGTAAACCCCGTAAATTCCTATCGATCTATGGGCTAGATACTGCAGTCTTGAAGGTCTTAAATAAATAAAATAAGTTATCAATCACGTATCTAGGTATTTATTTATTTATTTATTTAATATATACACAGACCACGAAGCCATAGTCGGCTTATATGTGATCCAACATGGGTAAACGACAAAGATAAAAAAGTAAGATAAAATTAACATTATACATTTTGGGAATGTAGGGAAGTACTGTGAATTGTATCATTGTCGGATGCCGAAGCCGGCGACGTTATTGCGGTTTTAGATGGTGAATCAAGAATTTCGAGTGCTATTTGATTTTCTGGTGAAGATTTAACAAGTTTGCGATTTAATTTAGTAAAGCGGTTATGAGTTTTAGTGAGGAATGTTTCGTCACCACCCAGAAGGGTAGGCCATACCACAAAAGCCACGTTGACATTCGGCAGAATAAAAGCACAAAATATAGTTCGTATATAAGCGTTTCTGACGAGGGGTCGGACACTTGTCATTATTTTGTACGGGATTTTGGGATTTCGTAGAGATTTTGGCGATTTTATCATTACTTTTTGAAGTGATTTTGGGATTTCAATGTTAATTTACCATAGATAGAGTTTAAAGATTTAGCGATTTTAGACATAGTGTACGGGATTTTGATAAATATCCGACCCCTCGGTTTCTGAGCAAAAATTAAAATTTCGTCGTCTTAAGCCAGTGATTGAATCAATACGCTTACTGATGGTTAAGGTGTGCGATGAATAATTCAATCGCTTATAAGTAAATATACCAAGGTCACGAACCATGGTTGTATTTTTAATTAGTAACCCATTAAGCGTGTAAGAGTGATGGGGATCAGATCTTCCAAGTTGAAACGCAAAAGATCTGAATGGGTTAAGACACATTCCAAGATTGATGACCACGTCTGAAGTTTATCAAGACCATTCTGTAGATTGAGACAGTCATTGCTACCGAGAACCTGATAAAAGCCTTGTTTACGCACGTCACAGGTTATCCCATTTGACGATATATACATACGATGACCGTGTAAGTTTTTAGTGAAAATACTTCACCAGAAATATGCACCTTATCAATATCGAGATTATCCTATTTTTCAGATATTTTTACAAATGGGAATAAGAACTATGAAAACCTCAAGGACCCTAGTATACTAGGCTGGTTTTCGACTTCCTTTACCTCAAATAATTTGGCGTAGTCTCAAACGTGAATAGTTTGTAATATACATGTTATGCAAAAACTTGAATGGTCAATAGCTGGGTTCCCGAGTACCTAAATTTGTACAGCAATAGTGGCGCTAGCTGAAAGAAAAACGTGTAGTTGTCTGCAGATATGTTCGTTAAGGGTTCAAAGGTTAAAAATGAAATGATTGGATTTTCAAATATCACAATAGTGAGTGTATGGGTTGTAAAATCTCGCGAGTTTTCTAAAAACGTCAATTCAATATAAGATTTTATCTGAAACTATAACCTTAGTGGCTAGCTCGGATTTGTTCCAAGCTTCAGGCACTGGGTCAACAAATCCTTTTGAGTTGAGTTTGGTCTGTTTAATCGGTTTTCCGTCTAGTACTTCGGGTTTTTTTCATAAGAACTTGCGGAGGTTTTAAAGCAATAGTTAATGTAAGGACGCTAGAAGATATCTGTGGCATGGCTTACCACAACCCTCCCCGCGGTTTCAATTCCCCTGAATCACTGCTAAAAGGGCGCCAGGCGTTTTTCAATAAAAATAAACATAAATTTCACCAGATTGAAACACTGGCCATAACCAAGATTTCCTATCTCCCGCGTAGTGCTCCTGTGTGGCGTTGTATAGTAGGTCTTCAGTTCATTGTAGACAACAAAACTTTCATAGATGAAGTTCCCGGGGCGAAGTCGTCGCTCCCCGTGGCCAAGGGCGACCTCAGTATTCACCAAGCCTCAACACTTGCTCTGCCGTCTTTCTTGTTGTCGCAGTTTAGCGTAGCAGTACTTACAACAGGGTGGCGGAGTGGTTAGCACTTTCGCCTCGCAGCAAGAGGAGCCGGGTTCGATTCGAGCTCTTGACACTTGGTGAAAACTCGGAAAAACTCCCCACTGGTTAAGGGGATTTCTCCCGACTGCTCCATTTTCCCCTTTCTATAAAAAAAACTTGTAGAGGTTAACAGTTATAGTAAGTGTAGGCAGCTGTTGGTTCACGTGGCATAAAGGGCTTGCCACCTCCCTCCTACACATTGTAACCCGGCTACCTGTTTAAGGCATATAGAGTCGTTAGCCTAGCTGATTATTATTATTATTATCCTTCCAGACCTCATATCTATCTCTGGTAACCAGATTTTCGGTCTTCAGCAATGGGAATTTCTATTAGAGTTGAATTTTTCATCTTCGGATTACCGGCGGTAGATATGTCACATAGCTTTATCTAACAAGAATTTCAATATGAAAGGCTTGGCTTAATGCAATTTCATCGCCATCATAAGAAACCCATTTTAAAACGAATTAGTGACTGCGGGTGTCCTTGAGACTCCGGGGCTCTCATGGGACGATGGAAAATGGCCAGATGACTGGTCACTGGTACCTTGGTCTGGCAGAAAGTTACTTGTGTGCGACTTCACTTGTACCGAACTTATCTCTGAGCTCAACCTAGGCTTAGTATTTGTGGTTGCAAAGTCCGTAAATGCTCAATAGAAACTCTTGGCTCTTTCAGTCGGCGTGGCCTGGCACTGGCTTACGCCATTCATTGGACGCCAAATTCGTGAGCCGCGATTGGTTGAATTCTTAGAACAAAGTAGGTCCACTGAGGTTCAGCGATGTAACGCCGCTTCAATTACAAACACTTTTCCACGTTAGTTTGATGCTTTGAATACATGATTATTTTTTAAAAATTGTGAATATAGATAATTATAAACTCAAAACTCAGAAGATTCGAAATTTAAGTGTTACTTACAATTGCATTGTTTTTATATTTTTCTTATATGAATTGCTTTTATATTTCTCTTATATGCATTGCTTTTATATTTTGCTTATATGCATTGCCTTTATATTGTTCTTATATGCATTGCTTTTATATTGTTCTTATATGCATTGCTTTTATATTGTTCTTATATGCATTAATAAGTCTCAATCTGGCTTAGGCGCGTTATTTATAATCTCAATAAATAAATGATTAAGAACTGTTTTATATAAATGGATAAGACTTTTCCCCTAACTTTACTGCTGTAAAATCTTGCTTTTAGATGTTCCTCCTTGTGTAATGCTATAGCCCCTGTATTAATTACTCCTTCTATTGGTAAGGTGTGGATAGGTGACGTGCGATGAACTCGCATTTGTACGAGGAGAGGTACTATTTTGGTTTCCCAACTTCTTAAAACATATTTGGTTCGCGTATGTCACATGAGTTTTATACCAAAAAAATTAAACCATTGAGAAAATACGAAATAAAGTCTTCTCAGGTATTCTCCGAGGAATAAATATTCTTTTGTGCCCGCTGATCTCGCTCGATAAGGCAATTTATAACATCTAAATATGTAATATCAACTACTCGTACAGGCATGTAATGCACTAGATGTCCTTGACTTGGGAAAAAACTTTAAAAGAAGCAGTTGCATCTCTCCACACGGCACATTGGCCATACGAGCATTCAGAAGGCGACAAGAGAGAACGTTCATCGAAAGAAACCGATCTTCAGGTAAACATTTCTTTCATTTTAACGTTATTATTTTATTAAATAAGCGGTTTTTTCATTTCATTTTCTGGAAGTCTGTGGTTGAATGTGTAAAAAATCCTCACTTTTGTGGCCCATTCATTTATGCATTTTTGTGATAAATATTATCCCCTAAATGTTTTCTTAAAGATTCCATTTTCACTTAATCGATTCCTAGATAATAGATATTATTTAAAAAACAAAATTTAAAAGTTTAATGAACTTTTTTGAATTGATAAAAATTAAAAAATGTGCTACTTGAAATTAATACATTTTAGGTTATGTTCTTTATTTAAATCAGCTTTTAATTCAAGATTTAAATTATTTAAGGAAAATTGCCTATTATAATTAAATGTTTTATGAAAATGAAGTGCAGCTAAAGAGAAAAAATAAAAATTAATAATTAAATTTAATTAGAACTAATTTAAAATTTAGGTGACTTTAAAAAAATCTAAACATCAAGTTAAATAAATAAAAATCCGTTTCAATCCAATTAATCAGTTCTATAAAAACATAACAACCCTTTTTAGTCCAATTTTGAGGTTGTAAAGTAGAAATTACACTTTTAATTATAAATCATATTTTTTTGACGTAATGGTTTAAGAAATTCATTAGAAGACCTATTTTTACGGCACTGTTTTGTCTTTCCAAAAAGAATTTAAAAAAATTACCTGAAGCTTATGAAGGTAGAATTTCTGCCACCAAAAAACATCCACAGGATTTTATAAAATATGCATTTAATTGATATTATAAGATATGCATGAAATTTATATTATAAAAGATGCATTAAATTGACATTATAAAATATAATATTTTTTAAAATAATAGATTTATAATAAAAATATTTAAGAATAATATTTAGTATTAAATTATGGCGCTCTAGACCTAAGATTAGGATAGTGAATGAAATGAGGTAGAGCATCGGAATAAGAACTCAACACCAGAGGTATTAGATGCAGTTAGTAGAAGGAAAGTAAGGGCGAGACGCCACTCCCGGGGACGGGGTCAGGTTCGGGATCGGGGTCCGGGATTTAAGGGGTGAAATGGGGGTAAAATCGTCGAAAAGTCAATGTATTTATGATATTTCTCGCGACGATTTGTTTTTTCGTATATCAACATATTGTGTCCAGGCCAGCTTGTTCATTTATCTCTGCTTATCGCGAAAGACACTTGAACGTATATCTTATCGCGTTTTATCGTACGGAATAAGTTGAAATGATGTAAAAATTGATAACCTAGACGGCGCGTGCGCGGATTACCCGAGGGACGCGGTTAATTTGAATTTAAGAGTGTTTTGACGTCATGGAATATTCGTTGTTAAAGTAGAATGGAAATATTTTTAAACTTCATTTTAATAACATTGTAGTACGCTTGGCACTTGAACCTATCTCACGAGTATTTCTTAAAACGAATATCTCGATCGCGTTTTATCGTACGAAATAAGTTGAAATTATGTAAGTTGTATGATACTTGATAACCTAGGCGGGACAGGGGCGTAGTAACGTTCTAGAAGTTGGAGGGGGCAAAGATAAACGAAAAGGGGTCTGGAGAATGGTTTTTAATTTTTAATGGAGTGTAGCTTCTCCGAATGCGTGTGTACTTGTTACTACTATGTAAATTGGCGGGAAAAGACTGAAATTTAAACACAGTTGAGGTTCTATAAACTGTATATGCTTTTAAAATGATAATTTGAGGCTTTTGAAGATTTCAACTGACCAAAGGTTGGAGGGGGCAATAACATTCTAGGGAGGGGCATTGCCCCCCCCCCTGCCCCTCCCGGTTCCTACGCCCCTGAGGCGGGAAGATAGCGCGCGCGTGCGCGGATTACCCGGGAGGCGCGGATTGCCCGGGGGCGCGGTTAATTTGAATTTAAAACATGGATTCCCTCTCCGAAATAATTCATGTAACCAAAATTGGACCGCAAGTTTTTTTCTTTACTAAGTTACGTTTAAAAGAACCTTTTGTAACAATTCCAATATGTAAATATAGGTATAAGGATTGAAAAAATACTTAAAGTAAGTGGTTTTACTGATAAACTCTAAAGGAATTTAACTTTAAAGGGTATCTTAGATTATTGTTTTTAATTTTATTCAAGTTGAAAACGTATTAAGAATCCTTCAAAGTACTATAAAAGGATTTTATTTACGAACTAATTTCATATTTTCTTCAAACTTTCAATTCGCTTTTTTTTTACTATTTAAATACGGTAAAATATAATTCTTATACACAAATATAGTCAGAAAGATACTATAAAACACTAAAATTAAAATTAAATTAAATTTTTTGTGGATAAGATTTGTAAATATTATTTTGAAACTAATAACTTTCACGCTTTATTTAAGTCAAGCCAATAAAAACAATTACCTATATTTTAAATACGGTAAAATATAAATACATTTCCGATATGTAAATAGGTAGAATAACACTATGAAAAATTCCTTTTTCTACTTTTAATACGACAACACACAACTCTGATACGCAAATATATACAGAAAATATAAAAAAAAATTACTCTACGTTCGATACGTTAAAATACATTTCCGATACCCAAATATAGATAAAGAAATACTATAAAATATAAAAAGGTAGAAAAATACTACACATTAACCATTATGAATTTAAGCTTACAACATCCTTCACGTATAGAGCATAAAAAAATACTACAACAATCTCTATACTCTACATTCATCACGTTAAAATATATTTCCGAAATGCCAATATAGGTAGTAAAATACTACAAAATCTCTATACTCTACCTTCAATACGTTAAATTACATTCCAATATGTAAATATAGGAGGAAAAATACTACAAAAGCCTCTTTTCTTGGCGTTCAATATGTTAAAATAGATTTCTGAAATGCAAGTGTAGGTAGTAAATACTACAAAATCTCTATACTCTACCTTCAATACGTTAAATTACATTCCAATATGTAAATATAGGATGAAATATACTACAAAAGCCTCTTTTCTTGGCGTTCAATATGTTAAAATAGATTTCTGAAATGCAAATATAGGTAGTAAATACTACAAAAGCCTCTTTTCTTGGCGTTCAATATGTTAAAATAGATTTCTGATATGCAAATATAGGTAGTAATTACTACAAAAGCCTCTTACTCTACGTTCAATACGTTAAATTAATGATATGCCTCCGATCGAATCGTTCATTTTTTCCTATTTATTTAAATATACGTTTTTAAATTAGAATTGCTTCTAGTGTTCGGCAGTCGATTAACTTTTATCTATGAATAAAATAAGCTCGGCTATATTTAAATAACATTTATTTAAATAACCAATAGTTAAATAAAAATTGTTAAATGTTTAAATAATCGAAAGTGTATAAGCCTATTTTTTAAATAAAACAAGCAATTATTTAAATAAATACCACTTTTATTCAAATAAATGCTTGGTTGCGTAAAAACACAATTAAATAAGTTAAAATGATATTCTTTTTACCAACGTTTTTTAAATAAATCGGAAAATTTGTGGCTAATGAATAAACAATTCCGAACACTAATTGCTTCATTAAATTATGCATTTGTTCTTTAAACAATACCTGACTTTGAAATTATATAACATAAAAAAAAATAGTTTAAAAATAAAACTATATCAAGGTATTACACTCGGGTAAAAAAAAATAGTTGCATTATGTTTTTATATTTCTTTCTTAATTACAGTGATGCTTAAAAGCAAACCTCAAATCTATAAAACAAAGAGTTTTTTTAACAAGGGATAAATTTATTTTAATAGATGCTTTGGTGACATCTAACGGCGGCAATGGACAATAATAAACAAAATACTAAAAGTATCATGTGTTATTAAAATTTTAATTGCTATATTATATTTATGGTATGTACTTGAACCCATTATGGTATTTGAAATAGCTTAATATATGAAGAAAGTAAACATATTTCTTAACACATAGAAAGCGTTATTATTTTTATAATTTATTAATTAACTATTAATATGGTTACATTATTTGCATAGGGTTCTTAGTTAAAAAGATTCGAGTACCTTTAAAGCTCACCAATACATAAATGTGATATTTAGATGCATAATCTTATCGGTATTTATATTATCAATAAACACAAAAATACAAAACCTGATACATAAAATTATGCAGAGTCCTTCAAAGTACTTTAAAAGGATTTTATTTACGAACTAAATCCAAATTTTTTTTTTCAAACTTAGAAGTTAGTTTGTATGAAATACTTTCTAATACCTGAAAAATGTACTTTAGAGTGGATAATTAAGTATTTTTTCAATCCTTATACCTATATTTACATATTGGAATTGTTACAAAAGGTTCTTTTAAACGTAACTTAGTACATTAATTTATTTTGGAAGTTCAAAACGTATCAAGAGCCCTTCAGAGTACTATAAAAGGATTTCATTTACAAACTAAATTAATATTTTCTTCAAACTTTCAATTCGTTATAATTTGAATTTAAATGAAAACATCATGGATTATAGGTGCGTAATCTACTATTAGACCGAACAGATTAAAAAATACTTAAAGTAAGTGGTTTTACTGATAAACTCTAAAGGAATTTAACTTTTAAGGGTATCTTAGATTATTGTTCTTAATTTTATTCAAGTTCAAAACGTATAAAGAGTCCTTCAAAGTACTTTAAAAGAATTTTATTTACGAACTAAATCCATATTTTAGAAGTTAGTTTGTATGAAATACTTACTAATACCTGAAAAATGGACTTTAGAATTGATAAGATTTGTAAATATCATTTGAAACTAATAATTTTCACGCTTCATTTAAGTCAAGCAATTACATTTTTAAAAATGAAAGAAGTTAAACAATATAAAAATTTGTAAATATTGTAAATATTTTTAGGTAATAAAGAAATTAAGAAATGTTTTAATTAAAATATCTTTCATTTTCTACTACATTTTTAAAAATGAAAGAAGTTTAACAATATAATTATTCTAATATAATTTCAAATTCAGGTATTATTTAAAGTAGAAATGCATAATTTAGTGAAGTAATTCTTATTTAAATACTTTTATTTAATTAATTTGTGTATCTGAAATGTATTTATTGAAAAATAAGTGGGTTTTACTATTTATCACGATTATTTTTATATATATATATATATTGGAATTGTTACAAAATGTTCTTTAAAACGTAACTTAGTACATTAATTTATTTTAGAAGTTCAAAACGTTCAAAACGTATAAAGAGTCCTTCAAAGAACTTTAAAAGGATTTTTTATTCACTATATAATCCATTTTTTTTTCAAACTTAGAAGTTAGTTTGTATGAAATACTTACTAATACCTGAAAAATGGACTTTAGAGTGGATAATTAAGTATTTTTTCAATCCTTTTACCTATATTTACATATTGGAATTGTTACAAAAGGTTCTTTTAAACGTAACTTAGTACATTAATTTATTTTGGAAGTTCAAAACGTATTAAGAGCCCTTCAGAGTACTATAAAAGGATTTCATTTACAAACTAAATTAATATTTTTTTCAAACTTTCAATTCGTTATAATTTGAATTTAAATGAAAACATCATGGATTATAGGTGCGTAATCTACTATTAGACCGAACTAATTAAAAAAATACTTAAAGTAAGTGGTTTTACTGATAAACTCTAAAGGAATTTTGGAATTTTCTAGAATAGCAAAGTAAAACTAAAACGTAAACCATGTTTAAAACGAAACTAATAACTGGGAGAAAGGTTGAAGTAAGTAATTTTTTTTGATTTTTCGTTTTTTAATTTTTGAGTTCCCTATATTATTATAAACTAAATTAAATATAATTTATGAAAATTTGTGATAAAAGATCTGCTCCTTCGTGTTTTACATATATTTAAAAACTCGAGATTTTAATGAATTGTTTTCAAAGCATGAAAAAAAATAGCAGATCCTTTGATTTTAATTGTAGTTAGTAGTTACTTAAAAAAAAGTCGCTAGCTGACTTGGAGCTGGTGTAGTTAAATTTTAAAAATGTGTATTTTAAATTTTGTTTGTAAAAGTTTTTTTTGAAAAAGTTTAGTATTATAGTTTAAATTTATTAAATAAAATAAAATATAAATTATACATTTGGTTTAGTATTTTACTATTGCAAGTAAAATTAATAGTAATTTCAATTACTTTTTTAGTTTTTTTTTGACAAATATGCAAACTATTTAGTTATTTCAAAAACAAATACGTCGAATTATTTGGTATTCGAAATACTATTGGTTAGTTTTTATATCTTTAATTTTATTTTTCAGAACAATTTCTCTTTGTCTAGCTTCTTCTAACTTTAATTTAGATGGCCTTAAAGCCAAGTATTTAACAAATTTTGTAACCAAGTAGATGGAGCTTTAAACAATTTTTCTGTCATGTAGTCAAGGAAATGTTCAAATATACGTGTATTTGGTCATTTTGATGGTCAAATAGCCCAGTATGGAACTGCGAGATGATAGTCAGACATTGAGACGCGGGTGGCGCCCGTGCCCCAGCGTCCGCGCCAGCCCCGTCGGTGCCCCATTTCACATTTCAGACGTCGACGGAGGCTCGGGGCACCATCAGGGCGAGGGCGCGGACGCTGGCGGGCACGGGCGCCACCCGCGTCTCAATGTCTGACTATCATCTCGCAGTTCCATACTGGGCTATTTGACCATCAAAATGACCAAATACACGTATATTTGAACATTTCCTTGACTACATGACAGAAAAATTGTTTAAAGCTCCATCTACTTGGTTACAAAATTTGTTAAATACTTGGCTTTAAGGCCATCTAAATTAAAGTTAGAAGAAGCTAGACAAAGAGAAATTGTTCTGAAAAATAAAATTAAAGATATAAAAACTAACCAATAGTATTTCGAATACCAAATAATTCGACGTATTTGTTTTTGAAATAACTAAATAGTTTGCATATTTGTCAAAAAAAAACTAAAAAAGTAATTGAAATTACTATTAATTTTACTTGCAATAGTAAAATACTAAACCAAATGTATAATTTATATTTTATTTTATTTAATAAATTTAAACTATAATACTAAACTTTTTCAAAAAAAACTTTTACAAACAAAATTTAAAATACACATTTTTAAAATTTAACTACACCAGCTCCAAGTCAGCTAGCGACTTTTTTTAAGTAACTACTAACTACAATTAAAATCAAAGGATCTGCTATATTTTTCATGCTTTGAAAACAATTCATTAAAATCTCGAGTTTTTAAATATATGTAAAACACGAAGGAGCAGATCTTTTATCACAAATTTTCATAAATTATATTTAATTTAGTTTATAATAATATAGGGAACTCAAAAATTAAAAAACGAAAAATCAAAAAAAATTACTTACTTCAACCTTTCTCCCAGTTATTAGTTTCGTTTTAAACTTGGTTTACGTTTTAGTTTTACTTTGCTATTCTAGAAAATTCCAAAATTCCTTTAGAGTTTATCAGTAAAACCACTTACTTTAAGTATTTTTTTTAATTAGTTCGGTCTAATAGTAGATTACGCACCTATAATCCATGATGTTTTCATTTAAATTCAAATTATAACGAATTGAAAGTTTGAAGAAAATATTAATTTAGTTTGTAAATGAAATCCTTTTATAGTACTCTGAAGGGCTCTTAATACGTTTTGAACTTCCAAAATAAATTAATGTACTAAGTTACGTTTAAAAGAACCTTTTGTAACAATTCCAATATATATGTATATATATAAAAAACCGTGATAAATAGTAAAACCCACTTATTTTTCAATTAATACATTTCAGATACACAAATTAATTAAATAAAAGTATTTAAATAAGAATTGCTTCACTAAATTATGCATTTGTACTTTAAATAATACCTGATTTTGAAATTATATTAGAATAATTATATTGTTAAACTTCTTTCATTTTTAAAAATGTAGTAGAAAATGAAAGATATTTAAATTAAAACATTTCTTAATTTCTTTATTACCTAAAAATATTTACAATATTTACAAATTTTTATATTGTTTAACTTCTTTCATTTTTAAAAATGTAATTGCTTGACTTAAATAAAGCGTGAAAATTATTAGTTTCAAATGATATTTACAAATCTTATCAACTCTAAAGTCCATTTTTCAGGTATTAGTAAGTATTTCATACAAACTAACTTCTAAAATATGGATTTAGTTCGTAAATAAAATTCTTTTAAATTACTTTGAAGGACTCTTTATACGTTTTGAATTTGAATAATATTAAAAACAATAATCTAAGATACCCTTTAAAGTTAAATTCCTTTAGTTTATCAGTAAAACCACTTACTTTAAGTATTTTTTAATCCGTTCGGTCTAATAGTAGATTACGCACCTATAATCCATGATGTTTTCATTTAAATTCGAATTATAACGAATTGAAAGTTTGAAGAAAATATTAATTTAGTTTGTAAATGAAATCCTTTTATAGTACTCTGAAGGGCTCTTAATACGTTTTGAACTTCCAAAATAAATTAATGTACTAAGTTATGTTTAAAAGAACCTTTTGTAACAATTCCAATATATATATATATATATATATATATATATATATATATATAAAAAACCGTGATAAATAGTAAAACCCACTTATTTTTCAATAAATACATTTCAGATACACAAATTAATTAAATAAAAGTATTTAAATAAGAATTGCTTCACTAAATTATGCATTTGTACTTTAAATAATACCTGATTTTGAAATTATATTAGAATAATTATATTGTTAAACTTCTTTCATTTTTAAAAATGTAGTAGAAAATGAAAGATATTTTAATTAAAACATTTCTTAATTTCTTTATTACCTAAAAATATTTACAATATTTACAAATGTAATTGCTTGACTTAAATAAAGCGTGAAAATTATTAATTTCAAATGATATTTACAAATCTTATCAACTCTAAAGTCTGTTTGTTTTATTTAAAAAATAGGCTTGTTCACTTTCGATTATTTAAACATTTAACAATTTTTATTTAACTATTGGTTATTTAAATAAATACCACTTTTATTCAAATAAATGCTTGGTTGGGTAAAAAACACAATTAAATAAGTTAAAATGATATTCTTTTTACCAACGTTTTTTAAATTGTAGTAATTACTACCTATATTTGCATTTCAGAAATCTATTTTAACATATTGAACGCCAAGACAAGAGGCTTTTGTAGTATTTACTACCTATATTCGCATTTCAGAAATCTATTTTAACATATTGAACGCCAAGAAAAGAGGCTTTTGTAGTATTTACTACCTATATTTACATATTGGAATGTAATTTAACGTATTGAAGGTAGAGTATAGAGATTTTGTAGTATTTACTACCTACATTTGCATTTCAGAAATCTATTTTAACATATTGAACGCCAAGAAAAGAGGCTTTTGTAGTATTTTTCCTCCTATATTTACATATTGGAATGTAATTTAACGTATTGAAGGTAAAGTATAGAGATTTTGTAGTATTTTACTACCTATATTGGCATTTCGGAAGTATATTTTAACGTGTTGAATGTAGAGTATAGAGAGTGTTGTAGTATTTTTCTTCCTACGTGACTACACCGGAAACGTCTCTGTGTTATTCGCTTTAGTAATCAAGCCGAATCTGAACATATGTTTTACTCTTTATTCTACGAGGTTTAAACATACACCATTTCAGTACATTCTTAACTTATTCCATACGCTATTTAAAACACATGCAATAAAGATAACGAGGAAACAAGTTAACTCTGAACATATATGTTATGCTCTATACGTGAAGGATGTTGTAAGCTTAAATTCATAATGGTTAATGTGTAGTATTTTTCTACCTTTTTACATTTTATAGTATTTCTTTATCTATATTTGTGTATCGGAAATGTATTTTAACGTATCGAACGTAGAGTAAATTTTTTTTTTATATTTTCTTTATATATTTGCGTATCAGAGTTGTGTGTTGTCGTATTAAAAGAAGAAAAAGGAACTTTTCATAGTGTTATTCTACCTATTTACATATCGGAAATGTATTTATATTTTACCGTATTTAAAATATAGGTAATTGTTTTTATTGGCTTGACTTAAATAAAGCGTGAAAGGTATTAGTTTCAAAATGATATTTACAAATCTTATCCACACAAATTTAATTTAATTTTAATTTTAGTGTTTTATAGTATCTTTCTGACTATATTTGTGTATAATAATTATATTTTACCGTATTTAAATAGTAATAAAAGCGAATTGAAAGTTTGAAGAAAATATGAATTAAGTTCGTAAATAAAATCCTTTTATAGTACTTTGAAGGACTCTTAATACGTTTTCAACTTGAATAAAATTAAAAACAATAATCTAAGATACCCTTTAAAGTTAAATTCCTTTAGAGTTTATCAGTAAAACCACTTTAAGTATTTTTTCAATCCTTATACCTATATTTACATATTGGAATTGTTACAAAAGGTTCTTTTAAACGTAACTTAGTACACTAATTAAGTATTTTTAATTTACCGTAATTAAAATATAGGTAAGTGGTTTTTATCTTATTTTATACCTACGGAAGCGATAAATAAATTAAAGCAATAAATTTTTGGAGTTTGGAGATGGGTGGGAAAAAAAAATAAGGCTCTTCGTTTTTCCAACTGCTTTTCTGATGTACCCAAAAATGGACCAAAATAGAACAAAAGTACCCTTAAAACGACCAAAGTCACCATTTTCGGCCCTATGTACCCCATTTCGGACCAAAAGTACCCCAAACTGGACCTATTAGCTTTATTGTAATGTTAAACTCCCATAGAGATTCCCCTAAAAGAAAAAAACTTGCGGTCCAATTTTGGGTACATGAATTATTTCGGAGAGGGAATCCATGTTTTAAATTCAAATTAACCGCGCGCCCGGGCAATCCGCGCCTCCCAGGTAATCCACGCCTCCCAGGTAATCCACGCACGCGCGCGCTATCTTCCTGCCTAGGTTATCAAGTATCATACCACTTACATAATTTCTACTTATTTCGTACGATAAAACGCGATCGAGATATACGTTTTAAGAAATACTCGTGAGATTGGTTCAAGTGTCAAGCATACTACAATGATATTAAAATGAAGTTTAAAAATATTTCCATTCTACTTTAACAACGAATATTCCATGACGTGAAAACACTTCAATTCAAATTAACCGCGTCCCCCGGGGTAATCTGCGCACGCGTCGCCTAGGTTATCAATTTTTACATCATTTCAACTTATTCCGTACGATAAAACTTGATAAGATATACGTTCAAGTATCTTTCGAGATAAGCGTAGATAAATGAACAAGTTGGCCTGGACACAATATGTTGATATACGAAAAAACAAATCGTCGCGAGAAATACCATAAATACATTGACTTTTCGATGATTTTACCCCCATTTCACCCCTTAAATCCTGGATCCTCGATCCTCGATCCTGGGACTGACGCCACACCCTCACTTTCCTTCTACTGCAGTTCTAAGATATTCCTTGCGTTAATCGGTTCTGGTTATTTTTAATATCTGTCCCTTCTTAGCCGTACCATTTACAAGAACAAAAACTGGGGTTTTTTTTAATAAAAAAGTGGTAATCTTTATTTGATTTTATCGTGCGTTAATGTATTTAACCCAATCGTCGTTTCGACCAGCATTTACGTAAAGCCCACTGATAGTCGTCCATACCTCCGGCCGTCTTCCAGTTGCGTAGCTAGCATGGGTGATACCCGGGGCGGATATCATGGTGTTTTACTTACTAGCCTCTAGTTTGTGTAAGTTTTTCT
Organism: Leiobunum rupestre; assembly: GCF_980474605.1. Taxonomy (NCBI): domain Eukaryota; kingdom Metazoa; phylum Arthropoda; class Arachnida; order Opiliones; family Sclerosomatidae; genus Leiobunum; species Leiobunum rupestre. Next base: position 17,238,208 of record NC_143386.1, read on the forward strand.
TTTTTCACCATTGGGTGCCACACCCAGATCACGCTCAAATGGGTAGCACCCGGGGCAGGCCATCCCCGCCCCACCCTAGCTACGCCACTGCCGTCTTCCGGCCATCTGAAACACACGACAAGTTCAATAACTTATTCACAGTTTCTACGTTTGCGACATATTTTCTCCAACAACAATGATTTCAAGACCAAAGCCCCTGAAATGCGTGATAGTTTCATCACAAGAGGATATTCGGACTCTCGGAGAGTGTTTTAACGTCGTCTCTCAATAAAGAATCGCGCACTGATTTAGAATACTGTTCGTCGGATACTACACTCAATGCCAGAAAAACGCTTCGCAGGTAATGAATAAGCACAAAGACAGAACAATAAATAGGACATGCGAAAAGACATTGATCGCTAGACGACACGAATACGGTTGAATAGACATCTCTTTGGAAATTCAGTTTAACCATGTTCCCGAATATTTGCTTCGGGTGATTGTTAAATGCGCTCTCTGGTGCTATAGTTAAGATCTAACGGAAAACTAGGGTCAAACGGGGGTTAGAAAGGGGGGGGGGTAGAACATAAAGCTATTACGTGTGGCTACCATGTTGTGGCGCGTAAAATTTAGTTTTTCGGATTTAAATTAGCTAGAATTGTTCTTATTAATTTGAAGTAAATATAAAATGAATTATTCTTCATTTACTTATGAAACGATATTCATTTCTCCACTTGAAAAGGGGGAAAACGAATTGGATGTCAATTTTGTTTCTGGTAATTGTTTACCGAGGATTAATAAACAACCTTTTTATCGCTATCAATTTCAGGATTTCTCTATTGTAATATTGATTTTATTTTGTAGATGATGATGATGATGATTTAGGGTTAGGGAATGGTATAAAAAAAACTCCACTCATATGCTGTTTACTGCTCTATATTGAATCACTTTTAAACGATTAATTTTTTCATTTCTCCCAATAAAAATATTATCTAATGCTAAAAACTATCAATTAGCCAAATATGGTAATCCCGGGCGTGGAAAATTCTCTTATTTGTCATTCACAATTTACGAAGAATTTATCGAAGTAATAAGGAATAAGGTTTTTAAATTCATTGTTAACGATAATCAGGAGGCGAAGTACTTTTATCTTAGTGTTGATTCATCACCTGACGTATCTCACATTGACAAAATGACTATTGTTCTTAGATATATGGTATTGCCAGATGGTGAAGTGATAGTATGTTTTCTCACATTTATCCCCATAACCAGACACTGTAAAAGAACTAGCCGAAACTGATTTTTCCTTCTTGAACAAAAGCGGCATTGGCATTAAATGCTGTAGAGGGCAGTCTTATGACAATGCAGCAAACATGGCATGGTACTACAATGGTCTTCAAGCTCATATGGCCAATGCAAATCACTCGCACACAGCGGCACACTACATTCCGTGCGCAGCTCACTCGCTTAATTTAGTTGGTGTATGTGCTGTAGAAAGCTTTTTTGGTGCAATCTTGTTCTTCGAGCTTGTACAAGCAATGTTCAACTTCTCAGCATCCACCCACCGTTGGCTGGTTATGCTAGAATATCTTGAAGATAAAGGTGGCGAACGTCAACAAGGCTCTGCCCTTGTTTTAAAAAGAGTGACTGAAACAAGGTGGTGTGCAAGGGCCGATGTAACCAAGGCTTTATCTAAAGGCTACACCAGCTTTAATTGAGTTCCTCGTTGAGTTCCCTATGAAGTCCGACGCCGTAGTTAAAGAAGCTACCCAAAGATTTAGAGTTAATTATCCGGATGATATCGAGTTGGAGTTTTGAGATGAAATGGTTCATTTTAAGTATTTTGTATCTTAGTTAGAAACTATGCTAGCGTCGCGATCGTACTAACTAATCAAGTTTCGCAGATGTTATCACAGAGTAAAAAAGTTATAGATGTATCACGATCACAAACGCTACTGGTGAACGATCCTTTTCGAAGTTAAAACTGCTGGAAATTTGTTATCGATCTGCAATAGCTACTGAACTAACTTGCCATTATGGAAATTGAATACGGCGTCTTGCAAAATGTAGAAATTAAAGATTCCTGATAGCATTTACGACGAAAACGGTAAGGAAAGTTAATATCTGAAGTATTGTTGGTTTATAAAAATTACTGAACTTTTAATTTATGTTTAATAATATTGAGAAATACATTTTACTTATGTTTTATATTTTTTAATATTAAAATATGTTAATTGGTTTAATAGCATTAATAATTGTTAATGTTTTTATTAAAATTGTTCCTTTAGAAAATTCAGAAGTATTATAGATTAAGGTGTTAGTGGCCGACAGGAGAAGCCCGAGATTATGACTGCCTAGGGGCTTCCATAGGGCTAAACCGGCAATGCCTCCCTGATTGTTTTGACTTTCCATCCTCAACTTCATACAGTGGAGAAAATACTGTAAACTGCAATCGTCCACGTTGTAATACCTGCGCCTACGTTAGCTCAGATTTAGCGGTTGCCACGCCAAAGTCTAATTTTACCATTAATTATTATTTAACGTGCACGACATCCAACCTGACCTCCGCCCTGTCATGCAAAGTTTGTGACATGTTATACATCGGGTGACCGTGTAAGAGAACACCTGCTAGATATATGGAGTCTCTCATACCAAAATCATGACACGCGACATTTAAACTACGTCGCTGCGTGTTTTGAAGACTAAACGGCAACCAAAATCATAGAGTAACCGAGGAAAATCGACTAAGCTTCAAGTTCGGAACCAAAAACCCTTTGTATCTAAATAAAAAAATTCCTTTCACTGATTTAAGGTCCAGTAATTGTGTTATAAATCAACGGATCGGTACGTTAAGTTAATTTTATTTCGGATTTTGTTAGAGTTTTTTTTGGCCATTTTCATCTTCTTCGCAAAGATATTTGTAAACAATTAGTTTAAGAAAATTAATTTACAGCTTTTTAAAACGACATTAATTACCAGAAGTATAATCAGTGCCTCAAGAGATATTATCTTACTACACAGAAAAGCTAAACATGGGTAAGAGTTAGTGTTGTTTCCTTAAATACATCTGTTTAAATAAAACGAGTTTCACAAACAATGAATCTTCCAAGATCTTTCCGGTAGTGTTAAAAACCGGAACAGCTGGTAAGTGGTCATGTTTAGAAATTAAACTTCGTGGTTTTTAAACATAATGCTAAGCACTGATGTTTAATAAGTGTATATTGTGTTACAAGTTTAATGTATATTTCGCGTTGTCTATATATTTCGTTTAATTTCGTTTTCTATTTTTCATATGGAGCGGGTTCTTATATCATCTCATAATTTTAAGATATTGGTAATTAAGACTAATTACATAACACTAATGCATATAAATCAATAATTGATCATGAACTACTAAAAATTAATAAAATAATATTACTTTTGATGTGATTTAAGGCCGTATTAAAACAAATATAATTAAAAAAGTATCGCTAAAATATAATCAGGCAGTTAAAGAAATGAAATCGACAGTATAGGCAGTATGTTTCATTAATTCGTAGCCAATTAATATTAATGTAATTTTAGATCGTAATTAAACAACTCAAATATACGGCTACTCAAAGAGTGGCGTATACGGCAAATTAACATATGTTTTAATCCACAACACCCGAACCTTTGAACATGTTTAGAAACTAATCTTAAAAATCTTTAGACGTGTTTTCATTGTAAGCGCCAAAAGCATTTAATATGTTTAATCTCTAAACGTATTCTATCTAAACACGTTTTAACGATAAATATGAGAAGCAAATAACACGTTTAATTTCTAAACGCATGATGTTGCAAAGCTGAACACCACTATCGCCTAAACATGATCGGTTTTAAACATGATAAATATTCTGTTGCATTTTGGTGTTTAAGAAAGTGTTTCGTATCTAAACACCTAAAGAAAGGTAGGTCAAGAGTATACCGGTAATATTATCCAACTTTAACCAAATACAATGCGTTAATAGAAATGTATCCCTATTATTTACAAATTACATGAAATAAACGGGACGGAATAAATAAATGCAACGAAATAATTACCTAGCATATTATAATCATATTTGAATAAGTAAATGTCTCGAAACAAAATTCTTAAAATAGTTTGGTGGTAAGACCCCGCAAATTATAAAATCTCTTTTTACACAACATTTGTAGTGAATATGTTTTGGTTCGGTTTTAAAAATTGTCCTTATTCATCGGTGTCTAAAACGTTTTCATTTAAGTTTTTAATGGAAATTACCCGGGGAAAAAGCAACGTACAATTGAGCATGTGAAAACACGTGTTCCGGTAAATACCCACGTGTTTGCCAGTGAGCCTTGTTATTGTTATTGGCTCGTCTCGGGCTCTTCTTACCTAAACAGTTCGTTTAGGACACTCTATAGAGCTCGGAATAAATATTACGGGGCTCACTCGTTTTGAGTCCTCGACTCTACACAAATTTTATGGCACAGTACAAAAAATATTACGATTCAGTACAAAATAAATGGCTGCATGTTTTTGTAGTTTTTTTGAAAGGGATCCCTCACTCACAACAGGGGAAGGCATAGGGGTCACAAAAAAACTGGTTTTGAAGCACACTGCAAGTCTGGATTTTATGTTACCCCTCTGCCTCCGCTGTTGTGAGTGATGGATCCCTTTAAGTAATCGGATTTAATGTACCTATACATAAGCATTCATTTTCTGAATTTCTCACAATGTGAGAATGAAAATTGTCACGGAGACTTTTCCAAAATTATGAAAAATAACACTTTTCTAGTTTTGGACCATTCTTTTTGGTCGTGTTCGACTACGGAGTGACGTAGACAAGAGCGATTTTCGAATCGCACATCATAATTATTTTTCCACTCTTTAATTTTGTATATAATCTCTTAACGTTTATAGAGTTTATTCTGGATAAACTTTGCGTACATTTTTTGTTATGATGTTTCGTAAAAACATGAATTCTAAATTTATTTTAATGTCTGTCCCTTCTTAGCCGTAACACTCACAATAATAAACACTGCTTTTTCAGTTCGTAAAACTGGTATTTGTATAATGTAAGTCCCTTTTTCAGAAGGAGAAAAAAGATTAAATGGAACGTAATTATATTTATTTAGGTGAAACCAAATTGGTTTCATATGAAAACACTGTTTAGAACAGCGAAGACTTAACGAAGTATTTAATTTCTAGTCAAATTTAAAGATAATTCATAAATAATACAAAATCTAGTTGAACATTTTCTCTGCTTTTCATATCAAATATTTTGTATCAAATAATTTATATTACTTAAATTCCTCGAATAATAGTACTTAAATTCCTCGAATTCATTATCCTGCCATTTTAATTCATTTTGGGCTCCCAACGCCATATCGTTACAAAATAATTACTAAGAATTTTGGAATTGCTGTATTTGTTCTCTCCGCTGTGCCCCGGCCCCTTTCCCGTTTCGTTTTCCTCTCTCCCTTCTCTGAGAATGGACCGTCTCCGTTTCCCCCTTTACCCCGTTGCCGAATTTCTTTAAACTAACGATTAAGCACTTAAAAAAAACAATTAAATCGAAACATGTAAAAGGCAAAGGTTTCCGACGTCAGGGATCCAGTGGTGGTTTTAGATTTCGCCTAGGACAAATAGTTTTAGAGATATAAAAATAACAAGACGTACACACAATCCTTCTAATGTGTTAAGTTTGTTTGAGCTATTCACAGCAAACTGTAACGCCGGTATCGCGACCAAAATATACACGGTCACACATATATACATATTTACACTTATTTGTTACTTCTAGTCATACTTTGAAAGCATCGAAGATTCCTTCGATCAGTGTCACTTTTATTTTTTACTTCTGATCACACTTATATGTTACTACTAGTCAGCCGTTGAGTGTCACACTTATTTCTTCTAGTAACTTATTAGTTACTTCTGATCACACTTATTTGTTACTTCTGGTCATACGCCGAAGACTAGGCCGATCAGTGTCATACTTAATTGTTACTTCTGCTCATACGTTGAAAGCGCGGCCCCTCTGAACGGCCTTCAAAAACGCCAGAGGGAAACGGGCGCGTAGACCTCTATAAACACGCGGATTTACAATGTTGGAAATTGCGGGGGTCCGTATACGCTGCCCAAAACACCTTACTTAGAATTAAATTTAAGGAAAGTATTTGCAATTCTAGGTTAAATGTAAACCACAGCTATTCAAAAATATAACTTTCATGAAAATCGGATTTAAATTAAGGAACGTTATGTCGACTTTCAGGCGGAAATATAAAACCACGAACATTGGCGTCCGGTAAATAACCCCGAAAACTATACTTAAATTTAATATTTACTGATATAACCGAAGTTGTAGTTTAACTAAATCCTAACCTATCCAATAATATTTTTTTAACGTTATCGGACTTAGTTTTAAAGAAAATATCTACCACATAAAGGAAATCACCGAAAATAGTAAATTGGGCAAATGCCCAACTTCTTGGGCTCCGATTTGAAAACTTTATGAAAGGCTATCAATGGCGATGTCTGTACATTCGAACGAGATATCATTGAATCTTCTAGCCCTAACCGTTGAAGAGGTATGCGTGACACGGCGGCATCGGCGGCATCGGCAACGGCTACACTGTACGTGAGACTAATACACACAAATCCTTAGGATTGTGTGTAAAAAGCAATGCATGTTAGAAAAGGATCTCAGTCGAAATTTCGGGGCTTACGGTTTCAGCATAGACCAAAGCCAGGCGATCCGGAACAGATTGTGTTGTAGAACGGGGGCTTGTAGAAGGCAGGAGTCGAGGGTAAGAATAAACAGTAAACCTATCGTGGGCTTGTCGAGCGTAAGAATAAACAGTAAACATATCGGTTTACTTTAATTATAATAGGGAATCTTATACATTACTACTTTGGGACTTCAGCGGCGGCGATCGTCAAAAATTCCTTTGGGGGCCTGGGCCATTTTGTTTATCCAAAAATGCATGTACTTAAAACTTAAGCAACAAAATGTGCAGCTCTTTACCTTTAACTATAAAATTTCACTCCGAGGTGTCTTCCGAAAAATCTGTGTATATGGCTAGATCACTTTGTAGCATAACATATGATAAATTTGGAAAAACAGGGTACACGACGAGGCAATTTCCTGTTTGGACAAATCTATCGAAATCAATTTTATACTCATTTAATTTTATTGTTATTTGCATCTTCAATGTCATAATAAAGACGGAATTCGGACGAAATTAAAGGCGGCGAGGTTAGGAATTTTATTTCTTACAGCTTTGGGTGTTTTCTAAGCCTTGGTTTATTTATAGATCCTTATTTGATGGTAGTGTATACTGTGTATGCAGTGGGTTTTGACTAATGACATGGTGTGTATCAAAGATCTTTAGCTGTCAACCAGCGTTTATACCGTTTCAAACCGTTTCCACCTACCCAGAAAAAACCATTACTCAGGTAGACTAGGGGTTGTGATGAAAGATGTACAATAATATTAGAGTCTATTTAGCATGCATCAAGAGTTTACCGAGCTAATTTGATGTATTACCCGAAAGATATTTGTCAATTAATTTTACACGCTTATATCATCTGTTACAGTTTATACCTTGACTAGGCTTTTTAAATGCCAGAGAATTAGGTAGAAGAACAACTAATATCAAATAGCTAATTATGTAATCACAGGGCCATTGTTTTCCGTGTTAACAATATCGGATAATTAGCTAAAAATCGTTTTAGACAATTATAGAATATTTGTTCACTCGTGAAATTGCTCTTTCTCAATTTATTTGTGGTATTATTTTATTCCTCGATTTATTTTAATTGCAAACAGCTAAGTTTTGAAATAAATATTTTCCCATATTATAAAAATATATTTTTAAAATAACAAAACTATTAAACTTTATAATAAATGCATCAAATTAATAAATAATAAGAGTAAGAAAATTATATTATCAAAAGAAACTAATTTTCACGCACTTTTTTATTATTTAATAGTTAGGAGGATTCGTAAAAAATTGTGCATTTTGGGTTAAAAGCATGAATATTTCTGGAGATGTAATTCAACGTAATTAGAAACAGATAGGATGCGGAGGCATTCGATATGTAGAGCAAGTAATTAGACGATTAAATAGCAAAAAAAGTGAAAAGTCATTTTTACGGACGTCTCCCGTTGAAATGACGGCGCGCGCAGCATCCAGCCCGCCGTGGAGAAAAGCCTCGGTTGTTTTGAGGGTCGTACATTCTGGAGCGTTTCGTCTCACTATCTTGACCGCGCTCTTCGGAATAGGAAAACGTAGCCTTTCTACGGGGATATTTTAAATTATTTCTATTCAAAATCTTTCATTTAAACCGTGATCTTTAAAATAAGTTAAAAGGAACCACCTATGGACTGCATTGCAAAGGATGATAAAATTAGCGAATTAGTAGATTAGTCCATTATGAAAAGGGATAATAAAGCTAAACCCTAAACAAATTTGAAGAAATTTAAAAACTTACTAATAGCTCGTATCGATAGGTCTTCGAGCAAACAAAAAGACGCGAAACTCGGACCAAATAGATCTTCGAGTGAAAAATTAATAAAAATATTTGTGTTAATACGGCATTAAATCACATCAAAAGTAATATTAGGCGAAAACTATTCGCTAGTTTTGGAGTAATTTTTTAGGAAATAGTGAGCAACTTCAAAATAAAGTTTGGCTGTTATTGTATGGAAGAAGTTGGTAGTTTGGGGTAAAAGGTGTACTCTTTTCGTCCCAAAGCGAGCGAATAGTTTTGGCCTATTATTTTATTAATTTTTAGTAGTTCATATTCAATTAAAGATTTATACGCATTAGTGTTATTTAATTCATAACTTAAAATTATGATATGATATAAGAACCCGGTCCATATTGTAGTTAACACTTAATATAACGGTGGTTAACGAAAATTATTTTTTTTAGAAAAATAGAAAACGAAATTAAACGAAATGTATAGACAACGCGAAATATACATTAAACTTGTAACGCAATATGCACTTATTAAACATCAGTGTTTAGCATTATGTTTAAAAACCACGAAGTTTAATTTCTAAACATGACCTCTTACACAGCTGTTCCGGTTTGGAACACTACCGGAAAGATCTTGGAAGATTGTTTGAGAAACTCGTTTTATTTAAACAGATGTGTTTAAGGAAACAACACCAACTCTTACCCATGTTTAGCTTTTAAACATGTTTAGATGTTAAAACCTAAACACCTTTTTTTCTGTGTACGCTGCCAAGGGTGCTCCGAAGTTCGAGGGCCCTTTTAGAATTTCATTCGAAAAATGATCGAAATTAACGTACAGGTTAGAGACGTTAGAAACGAAACCGCTCACAGGCACCTACTACGTTGCTCAGCTAAAACCGTATTTTGCGCGAACAAAATTTGATTTAAGTCCTCGAGACGTTCATTTAGAGACAAATAATCAAAATGAATCAATTACGGCCTCACGACAAAACAACTGGTATGCTATTCGCGCAGGGAGAAGTTAAATATCCCACGTTTACAGTATTAAGTTTTCAGTATTAAAGTATAATTTTTTTGTTATTTCAGCACATTTCGCTATTTTTAGGCCTTTGTTATACGTATTTCATTTTTTTTTCAAAATTGGTGCACCACTCCTGTAAATATTGAGATATCTCGTTCTTGTTTTGTGTTTCCCTGTTAGTTTTGTACTAATTAATGTAGTAGTGTCACACGAGGACGTGCGGCGTTAAGTTGGGGAGCTTTGTAACAATAAATATTCCGATTTAATTCCCATTACATATAATCCCTATTTTATTTATAGTTTACGTGTTTTTAATCCTGACTATTATACCTACGGAATATTATTCAAATTTAATGCAGCAGCTTTTACATTTCTTCCAATGCTCGTTTAAAAACGATCAATCGTCTGGTATGGACGCTGGCCGTCCTTTCCCCTTTTTTTCGGTTGGCGGTTTTACTTAAAACGCTCGGCGAGTATTCCCTCCAGGTATACTCGCAGGATCGCTCTTAAATGGGTTTAGAGGGTCTAATGGCCATAGCCCACTATTCCCCGTATTGTCACTTTTGACCTTGTTCCGTATGTGCTCGTGAAGTACTTTCGTTTTAAAGATAAGAATTGTGAATTGCCAAAATTGCCAGTAACGGCTTATTTTTGTATAACTTCCAAGAAAGAATATTTTCTGATATTTCTAATTTAATTTGTATTTTACTCTTCGGAGTTTCGTTACCTTTAACCCAATTTCTTATCCAATTATATGCCCTTACCAAAGATGGGCACTTTGTGATATTTCAGTAACAGCTCACTCTTCTAATGAGCGACAATCAGGCAATAGGATGAACTCACCTCACGGCACACGATATTATATCTAGGCAGCCTATAATACAAAATTTAATCAAGACCGCTCTGATAATATTTCCGTAAATGTGTAAGTGATGACGTTACTCTTATATTCTCATGGGAGAATAGTTTCGACTTAGATCAAAAAACAAAATCGCGAGGTGATACGACTAGTAACAATAAATATCACATCAATACGTTGATATTTTTCACTCGGTATTAGAATTATTTGAAATATATTTTATATATTGATTTAATAGAGGGAATGAATAGCGTCGGAATAAAAAGTTAATTAAAAGTAAGAATCTTTTGCGGAAGATAATACCGCCATTGGTTTTTGAACTTTTATTTTTTTTCACTCGTTCCACGACACATTGCCTTCATAGTGTGAACTATTATCGTAAGCATATGCGTATTTATTATTCAATGTATCTTTGTGGTTAAGATATATTTTAACAAAGTGTAAAATACCTACCAATGTTTTCAGACGTTGGTATACATTGGAAGAACAGAAATAACTTATTATAATGGGTAAATAGTTATTAAGTTTTTTAACGAAAAGACAGACATTGATGCTCAAAGTTATTTATTACTTTTTGATAATAATCATTACATATTATTTTGGATTTCAATTTCGTTGTCCTTCTGCAATATTTTTTCTATATGCGGCATTCTGTATTCTCGATACAACAAACAATCCTCCACTATATCAATACCTAAGTGCTCCACCCAGAGAAAACATCCTCTCGCAAGTAGCTGAAGTTGGCGGCGCGGACAAATACTTCTGCGCAAGAGCAGCTATTGCTGGGTATTTATTGCGGTACTGTCGCCAATAGGATAGTGGGCAGAATATATCGGGATTGATAGTTGGTTCTTGCACGTAGGAATGGATGATTTCCTGTAGGGAGCCTGGTTCCAGTCGTGGTTTCTTTCTACGCATTAGAGCGAAATAACTCGAGTTAAGATCTTCAGCCTCTATCGTCGTGCGTCCTTGACTAGATGAATCAAAAAACTCTGATGCAAAGGTCGTTAGCATTGCTATGGCATCGTTTTGAATTCAGGGTAGATTTCTGCCCAAGTCGGAGCGTTAAAATCACCTATAATTAACACGTCATACATTTTAGAGAATTTGATATTAAAATATTATGTTTAAAAGTAAAAATAACCTGTTTTGGGTAACAACTTACGCACCAATATTAAAACTTCATTAAAGATCTACCCGTACAATATATTGTAAAGTTTGAGTTACTTTTACTTTCATCGTAGATATTATTACTAATACAATTACCTTCAAAAATAAATAACTTTTGCCTTGGGTCAACCATGGCTGGTATTAAATAGAAAGGGTCAGAGAGGTGGGTGCTAAATCGAGACTCCAAGTCCTTCAATATATTATTTCTAAGTACTGGAAATTTGGTGGTATTATTGCCGTAAATAGTTTCAAAGGTTTCTAATAACTTCATTGCGACCATTGAAATTTGGGGTCCGTCTCCTTGTAGACAGTCTGTAGCTTCTTTCAGCGGCAAAAGCAAGTTGTGAATGTCTTTAATTTTAGTGAATAGTCCGGGAGACGGTGCACTCGTAACACCATGAGTCGCCAAGGAACTATCTTTGGAATTAATAGCTTCCATTATGGTTTTCGTTAATGCCGTCTTCATTCCAGGCTTCAAGAAATAACAAATATTTATAATGCAAAGAACGTTTTTACCGGAAACTTTAAGTACGTCTGATGATACCCTTAGAAAGCGCTCCATTGCGTGGCATAAAGAATTCCATCTCGTTTTTACCGGACAAATTAAATCCAAGCCGTCGTATTTGGTTCGAAGAATTTCAGTCCATTTTGTTGACCTCCGAAAAAACATTATTACGCCGTTGACGTAGTCACAAACGGGCTTGGACGACGTGTCATTTTTGAGATTGTTAACTACAACCAGCTGCAATGTGTGGGCAACGCAGCTTAGCCGAGTCCATTTAGCTTTTGAAATTGTATCTTGAACAAGAATCCAGCTGTCGTCGTTCCATGCTAAAACGATTTAATAGACTTTTAAACGACTTACATTTCAATGTTCCTGAGGTGAGGTAACATAGACATAATAATATATGTAGGTATACAGTAACAACAGGTACATATATTTGATTACACCAATGGCGCACCAGTAAATTACTTCTAGACCTGAGAGACGCTTGGTTAAAAATACTTAACACTTATTAGCCCTGAAGGGAGTCGGTCATCCAGCCCTTCCCCGTGCACCACTAGATGGATTACAGCCTCACTATTATTACCATCATCTAATTGCTCGTTGGAATCATCGTCATCAGACTCTCCATCCTCCCAGGGCTCTGAATAAAGGGCTTGAAGATTAAATGCCTTAATCATGTTGCTGGCGTTGTCCGCGCAAACTGTGACAATCTATATTAAAAAATAATTGAGTGTTATTCCGATTTTATCGATCGTGGGGGTGAAAAGTACTATTAATAAATTAGAAAATTGAAAATACGAAATAATAAAATTACCTGAGTAGAAGCAACCCCAAGGTTTCCAAGAATTTCCTCTATTTTTGAAAGGATGTTTTCTCCAGTGTGCGCTGCGTGGAATTGCGCAAAAGCGAGGGTGCGATTCTCTAAGTGGAATTTCTCGTTAATAAATTGGCATTTTATCCCCAGTACCGCCTCTCTTGATCGCGAGCTCCATAGATCTAACGTCAAGTGCAAGTAAGACACACCGTTGAGCGACGTTTTTAACTTGGGTACGATATCTCCGGAAACAAAACCTTTTAGGTCCCTCGTTAAGGTTCGTCGAGACTGGAGTCGAATATGTGGCAAGAACATGTTTATAAAAGCTTTGAAAGCTTTTCCATCGACAAATCCGAGTGGAAGGCCGTCAACAGCCACCAGATCTACCATGCATTGTTTAAAACATAATTGCTGGGCGGACGTTTGTGAAGTCTTCTTAACTGTCTTTGGGCAGAACCCATGGGATACCAAAAACCGACCGTTATTTTGTACTACGTCCTCGCGTGGAGAGAGTGAAACATCTTTGTGTTTTGACTAAAGTAGTAAAATAAAAAAATCAGCTTTACGGTGAAATGCAATACATCAGTAGCCTGGGTAAAATGTCCATAGACTAGTTTTTACATATAAAAACGTAAGACTACACAAAAATTCGCTGTAAGTGACGCTTACATTAATCCCCCGCCACCCCATACTTAATTCGAGGAAAGCCCCTAATGCTGTACTTAAAACCTACAAGCGATAGAACCATAATTACCTAAACGGACAACAATGTACCTGTAAGTGCCGTTCAAAGTTTCCCGGTCCAACTCCTCTTTTCTGTTCATTACACAGTTTACATGTGAGCACTTTGTTGGAACCTGGTGTACTATTGCCAATAGGAATTGATCCATTGTAAACAAAATACGCGTTGAGATTGTACTGTCCGAAAGTACCAGAGTCGAACTTCGAAGTGAAGTCTGGGCATTTAATCAAACTATCAGCCATCGCTTGCTTGTAGCTAATGAAAACTAACCAAATTACACGGCGACTTTAAATACGTAAGTTACAAATGTATAAATCATGAGGTTAACGATAAAGCCGCAGTAGACTTGGTCATTTTTTAAATAGTAGAAAATTATTTATCAACACTACAGTTATTAATATATTTTGACGTAATATGTAGTAGGGATATTGTTCGCGTGGATTTTTTCTAAATTCGAATCCGACTTGTTGACATTTTAATTATTAAAGAAGTATAATCCGTAAAGGTGTATATATTTGATAAAATTTTTTATATGACCAAACAATATTATTTGGTAAGATAACAACAGTATTTGTCGACTTTGATATTGTTTCAATTGTTCACGCGATAATTAAGTTCATAATTTAATCAAAATTAATTCGCGGCAGTAATTTGTACATTGATCGCGATTATTAATCTAATACTATTCGATCACCTATTTTGTTCTTAAATCTCGTCTTCGTAGGCATATTTAAACTTAATATCGAGTGATGAATTAATATTCGAAAGCTTGTCATTAAGCTCAAGTCTGACGTCATTCGTTCAGTATATTCTAGCTGTGATTTTGGCGGGAAATAATATTGTGACTCGATATCAGATATTTGGCTAACTGATACGGAATTTCGATCCTCGGTGAGCGAAAAGTGCCCATCTTTGGCCCTTACTCTACCAACTTTACTAAAGAAACGTACGTGAAATTGCGAGTTAAGGAGACAACATTTTGAAGTTTCTATTCTATTAAACTGCGTTTAAACAACAGGTTAATAGTTTGATTGACGGCTCCATAGTTGACTTACGCTTTGAAACCAAAATATCTGTAACTCAATAATCCGGTGTAAAATTTAAAAGTTTCGTAAACGCTCTTCATTTTCAATTTTAAAATCATACTTTAAAAAAATTTAATTTTAAGGTTTTGATTCGTGCATTATGGTGTGACAAGTTCTCTTTTTATCAAACTGGACAACGAAGAGTTTCGTTTAAAGTTCGAAATTCTGTTTATCGATCTACTTTTAAATTTAATTTTTTTTGTCTTTTGTTCACTAGAAGAATTAAACTTAGTTGAATAAAATAGGATTTGTTTCTTTCAAAAATAACACTGACTGTTATGGTTGCTGGCAATGGGAAGCCCACTCCCCACTGCAGGATGGTTGGTGTATCACTACCGACATTCAGCAGTGAGAGTACCAACCCACCCTCGTTGGTCTGAGCCGAAACACCCCAGTTGGTGCACCCCTTGGTCCGTTATGGACTGACTTTTTCTATACAGCTAAAGTGACGTACGAAAATAAAGGGTTTTTTAAAAAAAACAAAGCACTAATAATTCGCGTTTCAAGTACCTACAAATTAGACTTCGTTTGGGTAAAAATGTGGGCTTCGCCATTGTAGTTACTTCCGCTCATTTTATCCGATTTTCTGGATCACCTTACAGTTATTGCAGATAGTGATTTAAAAAAGCTCCTCCGGTTTTCCTATTGTCATTCAAAAGGTTTCTGCTAGAGTGCTTTTTCGTTTTAGAGCATGATGGGCCGGCGATGACATAATTGGTCGCCTTAATCAATGATCGGTTAACTTATGAAACAAGCCTTTGAATTAAGTGAAATAACCATACTATCTTGATTGTGCAAATATGCCAAACATAAAATTAAAATATTTTTAAAATTCTATAGCTATACATGTATACAAAAAAATATAACCATTGAGAAAATACGAAATGAAATATTACTTCTATTTCTATAACTATGTGTAAATAAAGTGTTATATTTAGAATTAGTACAGAACGGTGGCTATAACATTAGGACGTGAAATTTTGTCTTTTGAATTCTCCGAGGAAAAAATACCCGTTTGTTCCCGTTATTTCACTCGATGAGAAAATCTATAACATTTTATTATGTAAAATCAACTAAACGTACAGGCACGTAAGACACTAGATGTCCTTGACTTCGGAAACACGTTTAAAACTGCCAGTTGCGTCTCTCCACACGCCACATTTGAGATACGGGCATTCAGAAGGCGACAAGAGAGAACGTTCCTCGTAAGAAACCGGTCTTGAGGTAAGCATTTCTTCTATTTCGTGTAAAGTATTTCTATATAAATAAGATATTCATTTATATTATTTACGTAAAATAACGAAATTCTGAAGCCCGTCTGCTAATATTATTTGACCCTCGTTTAATTAAATCAATAAAGGGTAGTCATGGATCAGCGCCGCATCTTTGTGTGACCATTCGCCGTTTGACGAGTAAAAATGTACGGCCATTTTCATTTTATATTTCTTTCGTTTAGTCGTATGTTATATTTAGGTACTCTCGTGTCCTACTTTAGCTCCTAAAGCATTCGTTAGATTCATTCGGGAAAATTATGAAGGAATCTTTTTCTGCCTGGTTCAGAACTTCAGATGTCATTATCAGCAGATAGCGTTTTCTGTAGGTCTGTGGTTGAATGTTTAAATGTCTATGTATTTTTGTGATAAATAGTATCCCGTGAAAGTTATATAATTAAATGTATTTATGAAAATGAAGTGCAGATTTAGAGCAAAAAATAACAAGTAATAAATAAATTTATATAGATTAATTTAAACGCCGCATCGGAAGATAAACCGACGATATACCGGGCTGATTTGTTTTTAGGAGATAGATATTTTGGAAAAATCGTTTCTTATTTATAAATAATAAGAAGATGGATTTTCTATTTAAGGGCGAATTTAAAAACCATTAATTAAAATTAACGGTTACTTTCTGATCTGATATTTTTGGTATTTCCGTGAATTAGTTAGATGTTATCAGCAGATACAAATATAATAATCTGTTTTTTTATACAGTTGTGCTATCAGACCAAATAACACAAAACATATCGCGACTAGAAGCTTTAGTTTTTACATTTGTATTAACATGAAATAAACCAAACTAAACGCAAAATACCCCCTAGTCTACAGATCAGCTTGAGTGTAGTTTATTTTTTGTGAAATATATCTACATATTTCACCAATATAAATATTGCTCTATCTGTTGGACAAGTGTATTTATTCCCATTAAATTATTTTCTTCCAGTTGTTCAGCATTACAGTAGAAGACATTAACGATATACACCTCCATAACGTTCTTCGAACTTAAATCTTTTAAAAAATGATCGAGAGAGTAATGATTGGAATTATTGTAACTATTACTTTAATATCTGGCCTTTGCGACGGAGAAGAAGTTAGATTAGTCAAAAGAAGAACACCATACTCCCTTAGTGCCACTTGGACCATTGAAGACTATCTCGAACCACCATACACTGAGGACGAGAAAGAAGTTCGAAGCGCCAGGTTTCCTTCTGCCAAAAAATTCCAACAGATCCATTGGTTTTATGAGATATCTCTTGTCGAAACAATTATTTATCTTGACCTTTATCTCGATGACGTAGTTCTTCCTTCCAACGTTTTACAAATTTACGCTTCTTCTGAATGTTCGATAATTGACGTTGATGGAAATAAAATTCATACTGCTTTTCGAAAAAGGAAAAGTGTCATTAAACATTCGACGGATGTTGCTAATGGCTGGAGAATCAAATTGGACCAAAAGGATAATTTAATGAATCAATCAGAAAAGATATTTCCCGGTGGTGATCTCACTGTACACTGCGAAATTAACGGATTTCTGCAATGCAACGAAACTACAAAAACCGACGTTGTGGCAAAAGTGAAATCAACACCTTCGTGCAACAATTTTCTATCAGAATTGGATTCTATACTACGCACTTTGCAAGACGAAATAACTGGCAAAGACTTCAATTGCCCGAAGCGACTGATGGCTCTTTTTCAAGAAACTCCCAATTTTACGAACAATTTCGATAAAAGATGTGTAGACACCGTTTGCGAGATTATTCTCGAGTATCGAAACACTTGCAATTAAAATCATTCTGGTAAATTGTGATTTTTTTTAACATTTTTAATATAAAGATGTGAAATTCCTTGATAATTTTAAAACAACTACTTAAATCGTATTGGTTTAACTGTACAGGTAAAGTGCAATACACAAAACTGTATATAAATTACAAAAAATATTAAAACTCTAAAAAACTCACCAAAGTCTTTTTTGTCACTTCATTTAATTGTGACAATCTTTGGTTCTTTTTATGAGTATTTAATACTCACTGAATTTATTACCCTTTTGATTACCTTAAATTTGTTTTGATCACTTCTGTAGTTAAAACACAATCAGATTGTTGTTTTAGAAGTTTTCTAATTATTTTCAAGAAACGATTATCGCAAAAGAGAACCTCGTAAAAGTCAGA
Source organism: Leiobunum rupestre (assembly GCF_980474605.1). Taxonomy (NCBI): domain Eukaryota; kingdom Metazoa; phylum Arthropoda; class Arachnida; order Opiliones; family Sclerosomatidae; genus Leiobunum; species Leiobunum rupestre. The sequence continues at coordinate 17,256,300 of NC_143386.1, forward strand.
TGCGCCATCTATTGAACAAAATCGATGGTATTAATAATGGCAACTTTCATAAAGACAATTTTTGTTATATTCTTTCTAATTTGAAATAGTTGTATGCAAAATCCTGTAACGAAAATGTTAAATCTAAAATAAGTACTTTTTATAATATAAAATATTAATAAATGAAATAGTAAAATATGCATTATATTGATATTATGAAATATTTTTTTTTAATAATACTTATGAATATTTTTTAGTATTCCGTTAAACAGATGGCGCTCTAAACCTAAGATTAGGATGGAGACTGATATGAGGTGGAGCATAATTGATATAAAATGCAGTTCAAAGTTATTTCATGCGTAAATAGATTCTCGCTATTCTCTCTCTGTCGTAATTTCTTCCGCCTTAAAAACCTGCTGAATTGTATAGGATGCTTTCTTATGAACGGGGGATTTCGCGATACGTCAACTTAACGTGGGCACGATCGGGACGGAGGCCCCGATTGAAAGTTTTGAAACTCTTACGTCAACAGTATTATTTTCCCGGTGATTTTGAATTCAACTACTCGTCCGATTTTAATTTTGAAAACAGATTTGGATTCCTTCATTTTGGAGCACCGTCCACGACATATGACTTAGTAATACATAAGTTAACACCGTTAAAAATGAAGTTTTCGGCGACATGTATCCTTTTTCCTCTATCCTTTAGCCGATCGAAATCTTGGCGTAACGGGTAAGGTATGTGGAAACTATGAGCTTGTAGTTTCGAATCCTCTCTTCGTGACAAATGTTTTATGAGTTTCTTATATTTTTTATGATTGTATTAACCTTTTAAATCCTATTTATTTCTTTAAAACACATTAGCAAAATTTTTGATATTGTTTTGACCTCGGCCTTGACACGGTGCACGAAATCCATTTCAAGCTTTGACGGTTAATGCGCCATCTACTTGAATCGTATTCGTATTACAGAGAGTATTAGCCTCGGGATTAGCTCGGCGTATTCTCGGGCGTATTACAATCAATTACAATTTGGACGGAAAATATAATGGTGGGATGTAAGGCAATTTTTAGAGTGTACCATCGACCCCAGGCCTGAAATACATGAACTGACCCATAATTTGCATCCGTAGACCAAGTTGAATTAAAGGCTCCACCGAACTTCGAATTATTACAATGTCCCGCGCGAAATTATGACGTGGAGAATGAGAAGAACCTGCTACTCGATTTTCGGTAGCGGCGCTAAGGATGGGCTGAAGTGGGCTTTAGCCCCCCCCCTGAATTTCTGATAGGAGCCACATATTTAAATTAAAAGGGCCACATATTTATTTCAGGAGTAAATGAACCAAAGTTATCAGACCGATATATTTCCCATGTTCGAGGCGTTTTCCTTATGGGAGCATCCCTTTAAAGCCTCATTTCATATTTCACGCGCTACGTGGCTGCCGATCGTAAGTTTTACTATCGCCACCTACCGCCATGTGAACAACCCGGAAAAGACGTCACTGAGTCAGGTGACCTGACTCAAGTTAATAAAATGGCTACTGGGTAGGAAGAGGGTATGTTTTCGTCTGAAGATGAATTTGATGATGACTCCCTTTTAGCAGAACTTTTAGCGACCAAAGATGTTAGCACCCAGTACAATAATTATCTATTAAAGAAATCTGAAGTTAAAAATAAAATGGTAATGTGCAATTTAAAGGAAATTGCGAAAGAAGAGCCTCTGAAAAAGACCAAAATACAAACTAAGCGTTTGATCAACAAAAGTGTTAGTGTAGCTACACAATGTTGCTTGGGGCCTTTATATTTTAATACCGAAAGAACTTGTAATAATACTAACCCATGTTGTCAGCAAACCTGTTGGTAAAGACATTTCTACCCAAACTATCACGAAGTATAAACCGAAGCTACTTGACGAAATTACCCAACTAATACTGGTAAATTTTCCAGAACTCTGTTATGAGGTTATTTTCTACTTCTTTTTAAAACCTATTTCTTGTAACCAGATTAACAGTTAGTTGATTTTTTTAAGCTAAAGAAGATTATAGTGGGGCACCTTTGATAAGAATTTCAAGGGAAAAGACCAGTGGACTTTTCAGTGACACCGGGGTTATTGTGAAGAGCCAATTTGTCTCGCTCTACAAGGAAATGGAAATTGGAACCTCAGTGTTGTAGTCAAAACTCCAAAAAAATTAGTATTTTATAAAATGCTATTTTGGATATACCCTCGTTGACAACACCATTAAATGTCGTATCCGGTCGTTTAGGTCATATTTTTTAACCAGGCGTTAATCCGGTCACTCTCGTTGATGACAATTGAACCAAACCCCAAAATTTACTATCGATTGAGTATCCACTTCCTCGTTTTCAGTCAGTAAAATGTGAAGTGTACTATCAATTAGAGAAAGAACAAACAAGTTTAGCTGAGAATTCAACTATTAAAAAAGGCAGTGTCAGCATTGCATTTATTTAGGCCAACTTATTGCTAAAGCTAAGAAGCGTAAATCATTAGAGTCCCCCAATAGGAAATTCAAAAGACAGCGCCTTACTAGTAATTATCGATTAGAAAATCTAACACCTAAGAGTAAGAAGATAAGAGTTTGCCGAATTAAGCAAACCGAGAAAGTCTTAAGATTTGAAAAGCCTGAATGAAAATCATTTGGCTGAACTAAGCAGCGATTTTAGCGACGAATTGGAGATCAATTCAACTGCTGGTGCTACCAAAGAGATGTTGAAAGCTGCGTGGGACCAAGACTCAAAAGAGAAACATTTAAGTGATAAAAAGGAATTTTTTAGTGAACAAGAAAAACTGATGAGAAATTCCCGTGTGAAGAAATGGAACGCTGTTACATTAATTATGTGTTTGGCTGTATGTACCCAAATACCCACTCGCACCCGCAGTATAATTGGTCTAAAAACCGGCACTACCCACATGAAATTTTTGCTACATACCCGCACCCATGGCGGGTGGGTACCCGTTTTTTGACTGTGTGTTCCCTCTCCTAGACCGAACCCACTCCACCATTTTATCTCTAGTTCACGTAGTCTATATAATCTTTGACTAGACCCTTATTATTAAAATAATTATCTGGACATGAAAACTTCTTTTTGTACTTCTTAGAACATAAAAAAACACCGCGCAAGGTCTAGCATATTTTATGACAAGTGGTGTGATATGCGACTTTTTTAAACAACGTTTATGGACATATTTCTGATTTGACAACCTATACTGGCGGAAAAATTGAGACCTTGCCCATAATTTGATTTCACGGCGTTCGTGGGCTGAAACATTAAGACGTAGTGATTGGTCGGATGACACATTTTTGTTCTAAAGCGGAGCATTTAGCGAATTTTAACCTGAAAAAATGTTGGTCAGTTTTTAATTTTTTTTTGGGGTTTGTACTGAAGTAATGTTACCCCTAAACGTCCTGAGCTCGTCAGATTTAAGTTACGAACAGCTCTCTTAAATTGTATATCATCATATCTTTCCGTGCATATAATGAGTCACTTAAATAGGGTTTTTAGGCTTTTTTTTGTAAATAAAAAGTCCCTTATTGGTTAGGATCATTTTTCTAAAAAGGAACTCTTAAATAAATTATCTTAAAACCTGCTTTATTGGTTAGTTAAAAACTAGCCTAAGGAACATAAAATTTAAAAAACCTTAAGAGTTATTTGAGTTATCCGATGAAGTATGATACCAGTGACGTAACGCCCCCAAACGAAAACTTGGGCGCCTCCAACCGCCCCTAAAATTTATATGATTTTCCGTAGGCCTTAGGTAAAAATCTCATTTATCGTCTTTTCGGAGGCCCTATTTTATGGAATCGTAGGCGCAAATGTCTCCCAAAATCTTCGTAGGCCCTAGGCACTTAGTCTGCCCTGGTTATCGTAGCCTCTTAAAATTGTTAGGAAAGCGCTCAAGTTTCGGTCGCTGCAGGCTCGTAGGGGGGGGGGGGGGTAGGGGATGCTCAGCGCCCTTAAATGAATATTTGTGCATCCCCAACTCGACCCGACCGACCCAAAAAATTTGATTGCTCAACTAATAGCATATAACATCGGTGTAATTGAAAAAATAACCAAATAAAGCCATTTTCGGTATATTTACTAATTTCAGGAGTCTGGGTTAAAATTACGATTTTTAGTATCAAGGCAATAAATGAGTGCATTTTCTCAACCATACCTACACTTGTCCTTCGCTCTTGCAAACTCAACAGGGAGACAGTACTAACAGGGCAGAATAACTGCTGGAACATCGGTCTAATTTATCCAATATCACCGCTAAGTGAGCGAAACGGGCGGTTATTAAGGAACAATGGCAACGACCATGTTTCTGGATCAATGCCAAGTCGGCAAAACAGAAACAAGATTGTATTTAACTTTGAGGGGATGACTTCGTACAGACATTTTGTGGTTGCTACGCAGTTATCTCCTTCCCCCTTAAAAAACTAATCAACCGGGTGACTCATGGTTTCTCCAAAACTTGTTCGACCATGATGTTCGAAAATCATGTCGACAAAATCAGTCTCACTGAACATAATTAAGTGCGTTCTAGACAGAACTTTGAAAATTGAATTTCACTAAATTGTAATAAAATAGCGTATGTTATTTATTAACATGTGTACAAAATGTATATTTCAGGTAACAACAAGTTGGCAAGCCAAAATATACCTCTCCTCGGAAGAATTGTCCCTAGTGGTATTAATTTCTCGAGATAACCCTTAAAGATATATCTCCGCAATTTAGAGTTATTTGTTAAAAATATTAACCCATTTCTATCCCGCCCGGTATAAAATTTTTATTATAATTAAAATAATTGAGACGAAACGACCAATTTTAATTTATTCAGAATATCATAAGTTAAGTAGTTACAACAGTAAGTTAGACGTACTATAACAATGCACAATTGAATTAAACCCTTTTACAGAACAAGTTTATCAGTTAAATATAATACGAAGCAAATTTTAATGAAATAAATATCTACAGAGGCTTTTTGGAATTACTCGCTTACGAAATACTTGCCGCATCTTTAACGCTCATTTTATTTCAACACTCGCCCTTGATGAAGATACCGTAGATATCTGGTAGTGGACGACTCGTTCACTTCCTGTTGACGTTGTGACGCATACCACATGAAAAAGACCAATGCCGTCCAATTTCCAATATCATATAATGACTCGCACACCCAAGAAATCATTGACTGCGTTAGAAATCGTAGATATCCAAATATCCACACCAAATGTATTTACAAGAAGCAAAAACCTTACCATCAACAAAGCACAGAGAGCCACTTGACAAACCGCCAGCTTTTAAAGCAATTAACGTTAAATTATCTCCTTTGAATTAACAGAACTATATATAGGTCGTTAAGAAAGTGGACCACCCACAGGGTCTACCCTTTAACCCTCTAATCTCGGCTGACTGTGCTAAAACAAGATTTAACCTTTAAAAAATACCAGATTAGGCCTTCATAAATTCATTAATAAAAAAAGACTTTATTACCTATTATGCTTACGATGCCTGTCTTAATTTCAGTGAATCTAAGCAGCTATCGGTGGTTCTGTGGTAGAACGCTCGACTGCCAAGCCGAATGGTCTGGGTTCGAAACCTGGGTGGCGCATTTGTTTTTAATCAATAGAGAAACGCTAAATTTGAATTTCAATAATTTCAATTTCAATTCTATTTCAATTAAACCAAAATTTCGTACTCTATTAAATACGCTTCCGATAAAGCTGAAGGTCTAATTTTCAATAAGGCGTAACAAGTGTCGGTGGTTCTGTGGTAGAACGTCCGCCTGTCAATCAGGAGGTCTCGGGTTCAAATCCCGCCCGATGCGATCGCAAATTGATACTAAGACGAATACCGTGTACAACTGGTGGAAACCCTGCCATTGGACGTTGAGAGGTAGCATTACACTCAGCACTCGGTCCGTCCCAAAGTCATTAAGAAGAAGTTGGAGAGAAAACGCCCATATAAACACAACAGACTCAACATGCACATCCATCAGAACACAAACACAACAAATTCAACACTCACAACCTACGCATAAACATTACAAAAACCGTAATACACCAAACCGTCACGACGGTGAGCCAAAAAACACCATCCAAACCAAACCGCAAATGCATCCGTTAACGCTCACCGTCACACGGTGGTTTTGCCAACCCTTTGAGAAACTGCGTACGCAGTGATTACACTTTGCACCGAAAATGCGAACGCGTTCGCAGTCCTGACAGACAGACACACCCACAGACCCACCCACAGACCCACCCACAGACCCACCCACAGACCCACAGACAGACACGGTCGTTGTATAACCCCTCCTTGGGGACTTTGTCCCCTCGGAGAGGTAAAAACGTGGTTAGAGTTTAGTAGGTTTCCAATCGCAAACCTCGAGAGCAGAGTTGAAGATCAAGGGCTCCGGACACTGGAAGAGATAGGCAACTCCGTGGTCGCAAGCGTAGAAATTCCAGGCCCTGTGCGGGTGTGCGAACAGGAAACCAAATTCACCATTTACAGGCGGACATCTATGGGAAGCTTTGAATGACTTGGCGTGCTCTAAGCCAAACAACCGGTCTTCCTTGTTGTTGGTTGCCTTTTCATCTAGGATCTCTGTCCTGTTAAGGTTGTTCGATGTAACGGTGTCGTCAAAGGAGTTCATAATGATAGACTCTCGGTCTTCAAGGAATGGTTCGGTTTGACCGATAGCGTTGTCCGACACAGCAGTCAAATTTAGAGACTCGTCAGTACCATTGCGCCCACCGAGTCCCAGAAGACCGAGAAACGGGATTTGGATTGAGTTTTGACCTACAAAAAGAGATAAGTTATATTACTTTAATATAGGCGGTTAAAGAACTTATTTTGTATTTACTTATGCCATCATCTCGAGTTTTGTTAAAATTAAAGAACGGACCTACATCTATGGCGAGATCTTCGGCATGTCGTCCAACTTCTTTTTCAGTTACAGAAGTACCGTTAAAACCGCTGTCACCAGCATTAACCAAATAAACCGAGGCGAGGACGCAGAGGGAAATTCGGATTTCGAAAGACATCTCGAGTATTGCGAAATTGCGTAATGTAAGGAAGACACAATGTTACCGCCGATATGTGTTTTGTTTGAAATGTTCCGCTATTTATAGCAAAAATTTAAATGTTTTTTATTGATATCATATTTGGCATAATTCCAAATATTTTATGTATAGTGAACGCAGATATTTTATGGGTTTTTTTTGTAGGACTTTATTTCTATTGGCAATGCGTAATGTAACAACGGTACCTCATGAGAAAGAAGGTTAAGGGTCAAATACAGTTTTTAAATTTTACTTGTTTCTCACTTGGTGGTAAAATATCCAAAAACCGTATTCGACACGTACAGATCAGCTAATGCCAACTTTCCGACGTCAGATGGGGTAGCAGCCACCTTTTCCCGAATATTGAATATACCATTAGTAATTAATAGTAAATACTGGTTTATATTGAATAATGATATATATATATATATAATATATCAAGTTAAGAAGACCTGAAACTTTATTTTCATTACTCAATAAATTTGTTCTAAATCTTTAAGGTTTAATCTCCATAAATGTAGGTACATTATACTGTAATTAATTCATGAATATATATTATTTACCATTATCTACCATTATTTTCAACTTTTCCCATGTTATACCATAACGCTAGTTACCATTATTTACCACTTTTTTTACCGACTGTTAAATACCACTTTGGAACCCTGCTGCATTTATTTATGTTTAGGTGGAATAATATGTGGAATCAATTTTAATGTTGTTCCTAATCTCCCTAAAGCACTTACAGCAAACTCCTTCGAAAATGTGGAAGACTTGATGATTTCACTGTAAATAGCATTAGCTCATCAACTTTTGTTTGCTCACTGCACTTTGATGGTGGCCAAAGTCTAGAAAAAGATTGTCCGAATATTGCAGATCACAGGAAAAGTGAAGAGTTCAAGGTATGTATGCGTTACTTATCACACTATTTTGATAGCTCAGGTGCAATAACTTCTTAATTTAAAATTAGATTTTCTAAAAGTAGTAGGATTACTACGAAGAGCGGGCAAATGATCAATGCATGACAAATAGATTGAATAAATAATAATCAAATTCCATTGAAAATACAAACTTCAAACTCACTTTCAACCGATATTTTGAATTCTACGGAATTTGAAACATCTATATCATGGGAAACTCCTAATTATGAAACCTCTTTTTTGAAGAATTTTCGTTCTCTATGGAGTCACTGGGAATAAGAAGTATTATTTTAATGGTACTAAAAGCTTCGACTCCAAAATCTTATCTCCAGATAAATAAAAGTTTTAAGGTTTGGAATACGTACATTATTTTACTCAGCGTTACCTAATTGTATGTTTTATTACCCAGCATAATTATTATGATGTACAAGTGGTTCAATTGGAGCCAACTCTATTATCCCGTTAGCTACTATGATAACTAACCAGTTGGAGACTTCAAGATCTAACCCGTTGGAGACTTCAAGCACTAATCCGTGGTAGACTTTAAGCACTCCCACATTGGATATTTCAAACACAAAGCTATTGGAAACATCAACCACAAGTTTATTAGAAATAAAGGAGGAAGGAAATATTTTTGCATCAGAACTGGAAATGAGTTATTTTGTAACGTTCACTACTCAATTTTCAAAGTTTATTATAAAAGGATGGGCTTTTTTCTATTCGTAGGTGGACGGGAAAATTATTTTTATAAAATACTCTAAAATGCTTAACAGTGTTATGATATATATCTCAATCGTTTGCAATCCTGGGAAGACTCGGATACAAAATATAGTTATGAAAGTGTTGAACAAATTTATTTCACAAGAGCATTTGGCCGTTGTTACTTTTGGCGAACATTTTAAAGATATCAAAAGCATGAGTTTAGTTGGAATTAGCAATGCTTTGAGCGAGTCAAATGACTATGGAGTTTGTGAAAAAGTTTTACGAGCATATCTAAAGGAAGAGTTTGTAAATGGGAAACAAAATTCCGGCTATTTAACATGGCACGATAGGGTAAAATAGTTTATTACATGCCCCACTTTCACCCTCCTTTTGTATACAGGGTCTTTTTTTTTTGCTCGGAAAAGTGTTTTTTTTTCAAAAACTATTTATAGTACCGATTTCAAATTTGGAAGGTCAATTCTCTATACCGGGGGACATCAGTTTGAGAAATTTGAGCGTTTTCGGTAATGTTTTTCACCAATTTTGAAAAATTATTTTTCGACCACTAGGTGCGAGATAAACAATTTCTATTATAAAGTTGTAGGCCGTCTTCGAAAACCCTTAAAAATTGTTCACTCGACGAAAAACAATTTATTTATCAGTGAAAATTCGAGCTTGAAAAATTTACAAGTTGGTGAAGCCAAATTACGATTGTTTGAAACGATAATTGAAACCGAATTACCTAATCCAGTTGAAACTTTGGTTAAAAAAACGACCGGATTTAAAAAACACGAGGCTATAGGTCAATCCTAAACATGCATTGGGTATTTAAAGGAAAACTTTGGGAGATTATTATCAGTGTTTGATAATATTTCGGACAATGCCTCGTTATTCAGTAGCTGAGCGTACCGAGATAGTTGCCATTTACTATGGAGAAGCAGCGCAAAACCTTAGAAGAGTGACTGAAATCTTCGCAGAAAGACATCCAAATGGAGCACCATCTGTAAATACAGTAAGACGAGCAATTCACGATTTCAATCAATTTGGTAACTTGCAACCTAGGTTTCGCGGATTGGGTCAACCGGATTTAGACTTCGAGAACAATGTACTCGCGTACTTTGTGGCATATCCTCGTCACAGTTGCGCTAACGCCGCTGCTGATTTGGGTTGTTCTGCAAATCGTGTGTGGAAATTTCTTCGTAAGAATCGCTATCACCCATACAGAGCTACGCTCCACCAAGGACTAATTGACGGAGACCATCAAAGACGTTATGAATTTAGCAACTGGTTACTAAATGCTGTCCAAGAAGATAGACAATTTTTGCGCCATGTTTTGTTCTCCGACGAAGCGTCATTTTCTAGAGATGGGCCCTTTAATCATCAAAACAGCCATCTTTGGTCTGACATCAAACCACATTGGGGTTTTGAATATCATCACCAGGTTCAATTTGAACGGGTCAATGTTTGGGTTGGACTTGTTGGAAACCGTTTGATTGGTCCCTTTTTCCTGCCGACGAACCTCAACGGCCAAAGGTATTTACATTTTCTACAGAACGAACTGAGTGACGCAATCGACGACCTTCCATTGGCTGAAAGACGTCAGTTGTGGTTTCAGCAAGATGGCGCCCCTCCGCATTTTCCCCGGCAAGTAACTGAGCACCTCAACAACGAGTTTCCTGAAAGGTGGATAGGGAGAAATGGTCCAGTGCATTGGCCAGCAAGGTCACCTGACCTAACACCGCTGGATTATTTTCTCTGGGGATTCGTTAAAGCAAAGGTATACGCCACGCCCATTGAAACTAGGGAGGAACTCATTAGACGAATAATCAGTGCTTGCCGAGACGTCACACCAGAAATGGTAGAGAAAGCGTTTGAGAACTTAATTGTCCGCGCACAAACCTGTGTTGCAGCCAATGGTGATATTATTGAAAATGTTTTGTAAGAATTTATGTGAATAAAATATCTGCATTTAAAAACCAAACGTGTACATTTTTTCAAGTGTGAAAACTCTACTACGTTTGTATTAGACTTGTTCCCTTTTCAATTATCGTTTCAAACAATCGTAATTTGGCTTCACCAACTTGTAAATTTTTCAAGCTCGAATTTTCACTGATAAATAAGTTGTTTTTCGTCGAGTGAACATTTTTTAAGGGTTTTCGATGACGGCCTACAACTTTATAATAGAAATCTTTTATCTCGCACCTAGTGGTCGAAAAATAATTTTTCAAATTTGGTGAAAAACATTACCGAAAACGCTCAAATTTCTCAAACTGATGTCCCCCGGTATAGAGAATTGACCTTCCAAATTTGAAATCGGTACTATAAATAGTTTTTGAAAAAAAAACACTTTTCCGAGCAAAAAAAAAGACCCTGTATATTAGGATATTTAGCTTCTAAATAGAGTAAAGTTTAATTGTGTATATTTCTTGTATTTTGATTTTTTGAATAAAGTTTTATTCGAAGTGTATATAGTTGTAATTGATTTACTTGATGAATTTAATTTTGTAACTTTAAACGTGTAAATGTATTGTGATTTGGTTAGTTTCATTGTATTGTTCTCATGTTAGGAGAGAAGGGGTTTTCTTCAATTTTGTGATCGGGCCAGGGCGTCGCACCAGTGCTTTTTTCAAAGGCAGGGCCCCGCCCCGCCTTGGTTTTTCCATTTTGCCAGGGCGCGCCCAGCCTCTTTTTTTCAACTTGCAAGGGCGCGCCTTGCTTCTATTTCGTAAATCGTGTTTCTCGAATAAAGGGTGTGTTAATTTATTATAAATTTTGCCCGCCGGAAAATACCATAAAAATTTCAAATCGTTACCTAGGTACGGACAACTAAACATCGAAGTTGGACGTACATTTATAGTGGCCGGTACCGCAAACTTCGATTACTCGCGAAATCGAAGTTGGCAGTACCCAGGTAGCACCCCGGTTCTTTTTCTTTTAGGACTACACCACTGCTGTCTTCTCGAAACGTTTCCAGAATGTACGTTTCTAGAAACACGGGATAGCCCGGGACGTAGAGGATTTGCCGAGCAAGGGAAGGGTCGCCGCACAGACCAGAAAAAGAAAAGACCAGAATCAGAGCAAGTTTAGTGCAGTCAAAGTAGAGACCATTTTTGTAGTTAGCTCTCCCCACAAAGGGAGCCAAGTTCAAATTTTCGAAGTGTATCGCGAAGTATTGCGAATAGTTGATTAATCTCACAACAGTTAAGAAAATTAAAAGTGAAACGTGGAATATGTCGAATTATTTTTAGCGACAACGCTCGAGTTGTAAAGTTCTGAAGTTTTTATTAACTGGCAAAAGGCAATGCCCATCACGCCAGTGGGACTGTGGGAATTCAGTAGGCGCTAACATAGCGCTAGATAGTGATAGAAGTCCGGGAGGGAATTCCAATCGTGGACCGAGGAGGGAGTAAACGAGGTCCGTCGGAGCTGGGTCCTCATGAAGGGGAGGACGTAAGTAAAGCCACACTTTGAGCCGCGAGAGGGCTGCGCCCAAGACGAGATAGCGCAAGATATTGGCGAGAGTGCACGGTTCGCCTTATGAATAACCGAATTTATTGTGACGAGTCGCTCGGCGCGTCGGCGTTGTGAAAGTGTAGGCCATTCCACGTTGTGGAGCACATGCGTGATGCGAATATCCCACGAGAAGTCGATTGAAGTGGCGAAGCGAACAGCTTTACGTTGCACCATTTCCAACTAATGCTCACCCGCCTCCGTATGCCGCAACCAGACTGTCAAGACATACATTTTGACAGCCGAGGCCTTCGTGGTGAAGGAGCAGCCATAAAGTTTTCTGCGGAGAAGGCCAAGCACTCGATAAGCCTGCGAGACGACCCTGGTGATATGAGTGTCCCAGGAGAGAGTCGAGGTGAGTGTGAACCCTAAGTACTTGAACTCAGGGGCGTGATCAATTGGGGATCCAACTAACTGATACCCATACATAAAAGGGGTTACTCCAGGTCGATGAAGGCTTAACACCTTGCATTTCTGAGCGTCAAGTTGTAGTTTCCATTTGGAACTCCCGGACACGATGTGATCCAGGTCCACCTGCAAGACGACATGATCAGTAGTGGCGGCAATAGCGCGCAACATGGCAACGTCATCGGCATAAATGGAAAGCCGGGAGACTACCCCAGTTCCCACATCATTGAAATACACCGTAAAGAGTAATGGTCCCAGCACCGAGCCTTGGGGCACGCCAGAGGGGACGGGGTACCACTTGGATTCCCCACCCAGAAGAACTACCCGAAACTCGCGTCCTTCGAGGTAAGAGGCTACCCACAATAGAGTGGGTCCGTGAACGCCATAGCTACGCAGTTTAGCAAGAAGAAGCTGATGGGGAACCGTGTCGAACGCCTTACGGAAATCTCGGAAGACAACATCAACTTGGGAGGCACTCTCGAGCCCGGTAGACCACGTTTCGACGCAAGAGAGGAGTTGAGTCAGTGGCGTAGCTGAGAACTCAGAGCCCCCCCCCCCCCGCAAAAATCTCTTCTTGATTTGATTTTGGCCTAACATTGCTCAACTTCCTATTTCGAAAATCAGATCGAGTCAAAGCTAGTTAGCCATAAAATGTGACGGGGACCACCTTTCTAATTGGAACCAACTTTGTAGCTCTAACGGCTCTCAAGTTAATTTTCGAACGACCTTGAAAACCTGGTTCAAGGTCATTGACATCTTCATAGTTGGTTGACACCCTGAGCGCTCTATAACAACCTAAAATTTCAAAATCGTAGCTAAAACACATTTTGAGATATTCGCCCTGGTCCATTTTTTAGTTAACACCCTGTTATTGGGCATAATGGAGACGTAAATGAATTGCTTTTAATTACTTGAAGTACGGCACTTCAATTAAAAATATCCTTATTAAAATAACGATCTAGCCAGAAACCCCGGATTGCGGTTAACAACGATGTGATTTCTTAAACCATATACTAAATTATGAAACTGGTTTTCCGACCAGATATTAAGAAATTCGTAAAAAGTCAAAGAAATGTATACAGAAATAAAATATTTATATTATTTTACTAATAATAATATTAATTAGCAATTGAAATGGATTTTTGAGGTTTAACGGAAAATTAAAGGATATTATCGAGATTTGAATGGTTTTATGAACTATTTCAAAATTTCAGAAATTGGTGCTATCTCAATTCTAAATGCGCAAAAGCTTCATTTGAACTTCACACAGAGTTAACATATTAAAATCAGATTTTTAAGATTTGGGATTAATTACAATCTTTTGGGTTATTTTTAGAAAGGGAAAACGTTTACAACGGAAAACTATCAACTAAGCGGTTTTAGTAAAAGATATTACAGGAAAGGCCAAGCCTATTCATTTGAATTATCTGTTCTGAGCCGAAATAAAAAATAAATTCACAGTGCATATATAATTATGTATATTAATATTTTTTAGATTTATTATCGTTTATATATATTTAAGCAAAAATGGTGGAACATGAAACAATCACGTATTTTGAAAAATTGTTACATCGATTACACATCATTACTTACAAGTTAGTTTATATTTCGACCTTTAAAGCCGAGCATTGTCTATTTTGAAATTTAGCCGTGACATAAATGGCGAGTTGCGTGATGATGTTCTGAATGAAAACGAAGAATGCCACGAAGTAACCACCGGTCAAGAGCCAGAAAGTACTTTTGAGGTCTCTCAGTCGGATGTAATCGACGGCCAATGCCTTTTTGACCTCGCTCATTTTGCTCAGTTTCAGTGAGTGTAGCCGTTCTTCTTCCCATTTAGACAAACAACCGGATTCTCGTAGAGTCTCAATCCTGCAAATAGATTAGCATCGCTTTGTTAATAACGCCGAAAATAATAGAATCATTCAAAAACTAACCCTTCACACCAAAGTAAATTTTCATAACGTTAAAATAAAGTTCAAAAATACACTGTAAAATGTAGTATTGTTTATTTAACCACGCGTTTTCCGGTAGTTTTGAAGCTGATATAAAGTGTTATTTTTTCTAAATCTTAACATGTAATTTGCTTATTTAAATAGTCATTATAAAAAATTCTACTTAATTAGTTAATTAAATAATGAGTTATTTGCCCAATTAATTATGTGTTGATTTGTAAAATATTATTAAAATTTATTAGCAATTTAGTATTGAAAATTGTTTAATTTTATATTTCATTTTGAATAATGTATGGCTTAATTACTAAATAAGTAATTGGATAAACTACTAGTTTGATTGTATTGTAAAATACGCAATTACTATATTTTAATAGGTATATAGGTAAAATCTTCATTATAACATACCATAAGTGGATCATTCTCTCTAAGTAAACAAATTCCGGGTCTCGGTCGGGTATCTTAGTCTGGGTTTCGTGACGTCAGAGCTTGTATAGAGAGCAAACTCCAGAGAGAATATTTTTGAAAATATTTCGGCGGAGACGCCACGGAGTGGTCAAGACGGCAACTAAAGGGACGTTTCTTGAACAAAACTCTACCCTTGGCTCTGAAACTGATCTTGAACAAATATGGTATAGGTTTTTTGGGGGGAAAAATTCGAGGAGCCAAACCCCAAAATTTCTCTCTCTCTCGGCCCTAGGGACACGTTTCAGACGTGAAACGTACCATAAGAGATGTAAGAAACGTTAGATTCGGCAGTATCAATTCAGAGTGAAGTTGAGTTGATACACAGTATAGAGCGGTTGTAAAGGGCTGCCAGACCGACCCGGACAAAGACTCTAGTCATAGGTAGCATAGCGTTTTGTCTACTTAGAGAGAATGATCCACTTATGAACATACTTAATGAAATATTTCAATGTGTATGGATAATTGAAAATGCAACGCAAAGATTTTTTTTCAAATTGAGATGTTTTAATTTATTAGCCTTCGCATTTTAAATTTAGGGAGGAGATACGGGGAGTTAGAACCACACACCGATTACTGCAGTTGTCAGGAAAACTGATCGTTTAACACAATGTGCCCAATATCTGTAGGTTCTGATTAGTATAGTTCCCAAATACATCAATTTTCAAATTACTATTAAGTCATCTTCTATAACTTACACCCAATTGAACTGATCCTTGCACGTGAAATCATTCCGAAATCCAAGGGCTATTCGTATGTTGTACAAGTGTTCTTTAACCATCGAGTATTCATAATCGTTGTTGCCGAAGAACCGCAAGCAAAGACCGAAGCCTTTCCTAAGAAATATGATGGCTAGTTGGTTCTCGTTGAGTCGTGGCAAATTCTCAAAATTAATTTTTATTGGAACAGCCACTTTCCGATAAAGATCACCGTACTCGTTTGAAGAGGGCTGTGAAGTGCAAAAGTCAAATATCATAACAATTAAATGATACTTATATAGGCCATATATTGGAACTCTTAATACTGATCATTTTATTTGCTTTATATACCTTGGGGAATATACCCTTTTTTCAAGATTTGTTTTGGGGGGCATACACCGTATTAGGACTTTCATAAGTATTTCAGGAGGTAAATATTGTTTAAAAAATAACCCTAAGCAGATAAATATTTATAAATAGTGTACCGTTCTGCAAACTTTGAACATAAAGTTAAACCTCTCGACTACATTTTATCCTATGTCCTAGAGCAACTCCAAAAAAGCCATCGGATTATGGACAATTCAAACATACCATCATTAAACTTTGGAAATAATTTTTCGGTTAATTATATTTACTAAATCAGTATTTTTATTTATATCACATAATTTTTTCAGGCTCCCGCCCCTGAAAAAGGCCGGGAAAGACACGGAAAGGGTAGAATGAATTGAATTTAATGCTTTCTTTATTTAAAAAAAATAAGGGCGGATTGAGTCTGAGAAGACCGCGAGACCGGCGAATATCTGATTAAACAGGGCGAGAAATGTGTAACGGCCACGCCAACGGGGGAATTCGTGGGGACACGAGGGGACAGGGGTGGGGATCCGTGGCGGAAATATTCCGACCCCCCGTTGGGGTATTGGTGGTCATCCACAAACTCAGCCTCCCAGACGCTTGGGATTACAGGAGTACGCCACTACTCCGGCAAAAACTATGCTTAGAAGACTTTATTTAAATGCTGTTTAATCATAAAGCTATTATATTCAAGAGATGGAGAGGTGATTGGTATATAATTAAAAGAAAGTTTTTTCCTTTGCTTTATCTCTGTTTAGAGTCGTCAAAAAACATTTTTTTTTGTTAACGTAGTAGACGTTAAAATAAATTCCAACGGAAGGTAGGAAAAAAGAGGAACTTTCTATGACGACCTGCCTGCCATCTTCCCCACTTTGCAACTTCATAAACCATTTATTATTTCTACTGTTTCCCACGTTCATGATTATTCATTCAATTAATAAATTGCGTATTTATTTAACAAATTAAAAGTTAATTTTAAATTTCTAGTTAAACGAGCATTTTTCCAGCCTTTATTTTTGAAATGTAATGGTCTGGGATCGTGATTTACGTCTACAATAAATATTTATTTAACGGAAACAGGTGGAAAACAATCTCCGCATATATTCAAATATCAAAGTGTTCCCACTCTAGACAGCGTACAGTTTTGAAGAAGCAGGGACTTATTATGGCCTATCAAAAAGGTGTTGAAAATGCCATAAGAATTAAAAAAACAGTTATGTTTCATACTAAATTTTCGATGTAATTTTCGACCAAGGTCCCTTCGAACACTCCGATTCGCCAGATTCCTTTCCGGAACAAATGAGCCAATTTCTTCAATGAGTCCGTCTGACTTACGCTGGTCACACTGGTTGACGCAGTTAAAAGGTCCCCGTAGAATATCGTTAAGATCGTCAGTGCGAACAACCAAAAGGAGAGTAGAACGGTAGTCTTTAGCCGGTTTCCGGAAAATCCTGCATTTGTACCTAAGTTTGCCAATAAATTAATTACTTTTCGAATACTATCAATTGACGAACTAAAGAATGACGACCTTCCCCTAAAGTCCAAGCCCTGTGAGTAGATATAAAGTTGTACCACCCAATATACACTCTTTTTTTTGGGAATTTTGCTGGGCGCGTTCATGTTGAGTTTACCCCCCTTAACCCCCATTCTCCATATCCTGGGACCAAAGACCTGAGCCTAGATGCCCCACCGGTGGTTCCAGGGAATGGCCGACTAGCGGGCGGCCAAAAAGAGGGGTCGTAAAGACCGCGAAAAAGAGTGTATATTTTCCCATAAATGCCTTTCTTTCATTGTTGTTATTGGTCACTAGGAATTTCGCGACACGGCCCATTAATTCGCTGATACATATTGCATTTGACTAAAATTGAGCTATGGTCAAAGTAACGTTTCTGAAATCGACCTTAATTGACGAAAAGTAAGTTCAAAGTGGGATTTAAATTCTATCTTACTTTGGCCAAGTATGATTCCGATGACGTACCAAACCGCCCTGGATTTTTCATGTAAAATGTCAAAGTTTAAACTTTGCACCAATATAATTATTGTAACAATAAACACTAGGAACACCAGCCACACCTGAAAAAAAAACTGCACTGTTCAAAAACGTTAGCTGCAGTTTTATAGATTTTTACAGTTTTTATGTTGCGATAATTTAAACAAAAAATACCCCGCAGACTGTACTATAAACGCCATTTCTTTGTGCTTCTGAAATAGCCACCAATTGATCGTTTTTATTAATTGTAGGCAAAGAGAACTTGGCATTTTACGAGTTGGCATATCGCAGTTGGCCAACTGTACTTTATGGCGCTTTTCCCGATTTGTTATCGACTGATCAATGCCGATTATAATACACTTACTTAAAATAAAATTTAATGACAAAAGTTCCCCACATATATGTATAAGATATTTCACATAGACACTCAATAAATAAACATCCCATTATGTATGAGAATTTTTTTTATCAAAGCAGCTTAATGGCAGAATTTTAAGGGGAGATGAGAAGACTTATTACTCATTTAAAAAAATAAATATCACTTAATTTCATATATGCAAAAGAGTTGCCATCAATTTTCTCACATTTCCGCAAATTTGTATTAAAACCTTTTTTATTTTGAATCTTGAAACTGAGAAAACATTAAATTATAAAGAAATACGCGTATATTTATAGCAAGCGACAAGCTTCTATTCTGGGAAAACTGTTTAAACTTATTTTGCAATAATATAGCAAAAGATAAAATGGTCCTGGTGCTGTGGGCTTTTTCTAGGTAAAAATCCAAATAAAGAGACTGCTCTTCAACCGATTCCTGTTCTATTTCCTACGAGTAAGGTTGAGGCATTCGTTGAATGCGCTTAAGATTTCGTTGATCACCGATTCATTGAAAATCAAATTAAGAAAGGGACCACTAGAAAAATAAATAGCTACTAGTTCGGTGGTTCTAAGGACCACTTCGATAATACTAAGCTATAAAAATTAGTGCCGAAGTTGGATTATTCAACCTATGATTCGGATGAGTCACCTCCAGCTTATTTTTCTACGCGCTGCTCTGATCAAGTCTTAACTTGAAGCGCCAAATTTCCCGTTGCCCGGCAAAGGTTTAAGGCTCTATCTAGTGTTAAATTTTCTTCAGCCAATAACTTAGCACGCATTTGCGACGGTACTCCTGCTATTATCTGATCTCTAAGCATCGATTCTTCTATAGCCTAAAAATTACACGTTCAAACTTTTTCCTTAATGCCACTAAAAATTCGTCGACTGACTCTTTGTCTGCCTTCTTCAAATTTCGGAATACCCATTGCTCGTAGCTCTCATTCTTTTTAGGAGTACAATATAGGCCTTGAATTACGTTCGGATATACTATTTGGGTTTTGAGCATCAAAACCAAAAGTGTTCAGTCAAAAAGGGACGTTAACACGTGATTGGGTCCCCTTGACATCACCAGCGACCCGGACCAAGCACAATCATCTGACTCTTGGATTAGAAACTAAGAGTCCGTCGAATTTCTTAAAAAAAAAGATGTCACATGCCCTTCTTGGGTTCGGAACTCAATTGGAATCCGCAATCAGAGATGTACGGCTTCAGCGGCTTACGCTAAAAGTTTAGATAATTTGTGCGCGAATCCAAAAACTGTATCAAGTTATATCAAAAAGATACCTTAATGATCCTTCGGGCATACTGTTGTTCTTAGCATTGCGTTTAAGATAACTCTAAATTAATCTAATTTTCCATCTCTTAAATACTTTATTTGGCAATTCTTAATCGTAGTCTTTTTAAAATTAAATCTAAGCTTAGTCATGCCCTCGCTAACACCAATAGTGAAGTTAAGCGAATTAACCGGGACTAATTCAGTCATTGGCGTTATTTCCATTTAGCCTCTAATTTATATTTTACCCTTAGTTTAGTAAATACATCACAACCTATAAACAAAAGGAATAGAAAGTAGGAATAAGATAAAAAAAAGCAAAAAGAAAGAAGAAAGAACAGAAAACAGGAAACAGAAAGAAGGATTAACAGTAAAGAAGGAATAACAGAAAAAAAAAGAAAACCGAAAGAAGGAATAACAAAAAAAAACCGAATGAAGGAATAATAGAAAAAAAGAAAACCGAAAGAAGGAATGAAAGAAAAAAGAAAACAGAGAAAATATCAGAAAAAAGGAAGCAGAATGGAGGAATAAAAAAAAGAAAACAGAAAGAAGGTATAACAGAAAAAAAAAATAAAACGAAAAGAAGGAATAACAGAAAAAGCCAGAAAACGGAATGAAGGGATAATAGAAAAAAAAGAAAACAAAAAGAAGGAATTAAGGAATAACCAAAGAAAACAGAATGAAGGAATAACAGAAAAAAAGAAAACAAAAAGAATGATAAACAGTAAAGAAGGAATACAAGAAAAAAAAGAAAACGGAAAGAAGGAATTACAGAAAAAAAAAGAAAACAGAAAGAATAAATAACAAAAAAAATAAAACTGAAGGATAAACAGAAAAGAAGGATATACAGAAAGAAAGAAAAGGTGTATAATTTTTTTGTTCTTTTGAATATATTGTGGATTTTTACTCTCAGTACCTATACTATTACACAACAATGACTCCAACAATATTTGATTCATATAGGTGAGGCCTTTAGAATGATATAACACTTTTTTGTTTTGAGCTTTGATAAGAGAGCTACAAGGGTTTGTAATGAGTTGCTTTGGGATAGTAGAGCATAAATTACATTTAAAGGGAACGGTCAAGCTTTAACGATTTAGATAGCCCTAAAGCCCGTTAAAAAACTAAAATTTAAGGCGAAATCCGCATAAAAAATATTAAGTGGTTAAATTTTTAGTAAAATAAAGAAAATTAGGGACTTTGAAAAGCGCGCGTCCGCTGCGGCACCTGGTGAGAAATAGGACAGACAGAAAAACAAATAATAATAATTTTATTTATCAGGAGAGAAAGTGCTATGCACTTATTGAGTCACGAATACATACACAAGGATTATACTGTAGTAAATTCAAATAAAACTGGAAACCCAAAAACCAGAAATAAAAAAAATAAAAAAAACAAAAGAAAATGAAAACAAAAATTAGAATAAAATAAAAAGAAATGAGAAGAAAAATACTCAAGTGTTAGTACCAGCCACGAAACTTGTCAAGACGCGACTTAAACGCATGAACAGACGAGTTGACCTTTACTATCGATGGCAGGTCATTCCAATGATTAACTACCCTTTGTGTAAAAAAAACATATTCGAGAGAGGCTACCACATCTCTTTTTAAAGATTGTAGGAGCTTTACGCCCTGACCATTTAACATCAAAAAACGTTTCAGTTGAGATGACATAATGACCATAAATAATTTTAAATGCTTCAATCAAATCAGTACGCAGTCTTCTGTCGTCGAGTGACAGAAGCCCCAGACGCTTAAGGCGAGTTGGGTATGGTAAGTTTCTCAAACCCGTGACAAGCTTCGTGGCTCGCCTCTGAACCCTCTACAAATTGTCAATATCACGCAATAGGTGAGGGGACCAAATACTAGAGCAGTAGTCGAGGTGAGGGCGTATATACGAGCTGTAAAGAATTTTAAAGGATTTGACACTAAAGTGTGAAAAAGATTTACGTAGCATATACAGTGCCCTCATCCCACGAGCGGCTGCAACACGACTATGAGTGTCTCCCAACATAATTAAAAGGTCACTTACTACAGAATGGGCATCTATTATCCGTCCCCGCAACCTATATTGGTGACATGGGTTCCTGTCACCACAGTGTAAAACCATAGATTTAGTTGGATTAAAACTCATGCAATTGGAAGACACCCAAAAGTCGAGGGCGTCAATATCACTTTGTAGCGCTTGAGCATCAGTTTGACCAGAAATGCCACGACCAATTTTATTATCATCCGCAAATAGCTTCAAAAGAGTTCTTAATTACAAGTGGCAGGTCATTAATAAAGATAATAAATAGTGTGGGTCCCAACAACGAGCCCTGCGGTACACCACTGGTCACATTACACCATGACGAAGAGACACCGTTTACCACAAAACGCTGGGATCTATCCCTCAAAAAATCCGCTACCCAATCGACAATAATGGGGGGAACAACCAGGTCAACGAGTTTACGGATAAGTAACGAATGCGGTACGGTATCAAAGGCTTTCCGCAGATCTAGATAAATAATGTCGACAGAGTCCCCTTTATCCAGGCACTGCGTGACGTCTTCAATTGTAGATAGTAAATTCGTAAAGCAAGACTTTTTCCGTATGAAACCGTGTTGATCATTTGAGAAACAAGACCGTTCAGTTAGGATAGATACCAGCGTGTCCCTAACATGAGATTCTAATTCCTTACAAGGAAGACAAGTCAAACTGATACCACGAAAAGTATCCACCGCACAGGAGCTGGGAGACTTTTTGATTGCAGTCATATTTGCTTTCTTCCACAATAATGGAAGTCGACCAGTTAATATAGAACAGTTAAAAATCTTTAGCAATGGAGTGGCCAAAATGGCAGAGCCTTCTGACAGTAATCTTGGGTGAATGTTATCTGGTCCAGGAGATTTGTAAATTTTTAAGCGACGGAGGTATTTTCGGACTGCAGCATAAGTTAACCCAAAGTCAATGGGAGACAAGTTATTGTAGTTTAACAGGGAAGTTTGCTCAAAACAGGAGAAAAAGTCACCTAAATACACCGCCTCGGGATGCGGGTCACTAATGAAAACTGAGCGGAAAAAATAATTTAGTGCCTCAGCAATTTCCATTGGATCCCGAAGTGGTTCGCCATCCGCATTTTCAACTATCATTAGTGGGGGTTTAGGCTTGAGAGAGCGCGAAATGTGCGAATAGAGAGCTTTAGGATTGGTAGGAATATCTTCAATTAGGCGAGCTTCATATCTAAACTTGGATGAACGTATGTGCTACGTCAGTTTGTTTCGTTTTTGCGCGAAGTTGTGTCTGGTTTCTACTGAGGGAGATACGCGATAGGTTCTAAAAGCGTCGCGTTTCTCCAAAATTAACTTTTCGGTATCAGAAGACCACTATGGTTCTCTATGTAAACTTGTACGAGCAGTAGGGTAATTTTTGACCAGTGGTACCGAGTCATCACGCGCTTCAGTTACAAAAGATACAAATATCTCCAACATTTTGTCAATATTGGTATAATTCATTGACTCCCAGTCCTTTGCGATAAGGGCAGCTCTAAAAAGCTCATAATCACCACGATTGTAGGCAAATCTAACAGGGGGATTAGTCGGTTCAGGAGTTTTACATTTAACCCTAAAGGAAAAGGAGAGTATGTCATGATCGCTTTTACCCAAGGGTAGTAAATGAGTAAGATTCTCAATCAAGTCCCAATCGTAAGTTAAAATTAAATCTAACAGAGACGGGATGTTCTCACCTCGTCTACGAGTGGGGGACGTAACATGTTGTTTAAGTTTAAAAGTAGTGATCATGTCAATAAGTCTCCTTTCCACCGATCGTATTCCCTTACTTGTGGTTACAGAAGGCCAATGAATATCAGGCGTATAAAAGTCCCCCACCAAAATAATGGGGTCTGCCAACCTACAGGCTCTTTCAATCGTTCCCAACATACGTTTCAAGAAATCCAAAGAAGATGAGGGGCTTCGATAACAACAAAGTACCAGTAAGAGCAGACCATCAATCTTTAATTGACAAACTAGTATGTTGGGAGAAGTTATAGAACGATTCAAAGAGGCTGCAAGTATTGTCTTAAAATATAGTACACACCCGCCACATTTAGTAGAATCACAGTCTGCACGAAAGGAATCATACCCCTCTATATAACAAAGTTCCCCACCAATGTCCTTATTGAGCCATGATTCAGTGACCGCTATTATGTCCGGAACAGTATCCCACACCAATATACGTAACTCTAAAGGTTTGTTGAGGAGCTATCCTGTATTGGTGGTCATAAAAGTTATTACACTGCGAGAGGGTATGAATTCAGGCGCAAGAACATTCAGAGAGGAATCAAGCAGTAGAGGTGACTTGCCCAATGGCAAGAAAGATGGTGCAAGTGGGTTTAGTGTAGTACTAAACAAGGGAGGACTAAGAGATAATATATTTACATTATTTACAAAAACAGGATTGAAACCGTGTGTCTCACTTAGTTTTTTGGAGCAGTCACGGTTTTACTAGTTGTAGGTTTACTTAGGTTTGATCGGGGTAGAACACTTCCATTTCTTATACATAGGTCTTTTTCACCCTTATGTAGTCGTTTTTTCAACTCGGTGAATGCTATTTTATGAGCCAGTCGCTGAACAGGGGAACGATCGATGGAACATGCAAATTTGATGGTGCTGTCATTTGCCTTTAGATTTTTAACTCCATTGAGAAACAGATGTTTTAAGTCCAAAGAGGGAAATTCCAATTTGATCGGAGTTATACGCCTTTGAGTATTAACCTGTTTTTTGTGGTGAGCGCAGTCTAAGAAGCTTGACTTGGGGTATCTGTTCCTAAGGAACGCCTACATCTTTAAGTACTGCCCGAATGGCTGCTGAATCAGACTCAGGATCCTCATCTTCCAAGAAGTTAAATAGCATTGCATTATATTGTCTGCTATGCTCACTTCTGTCACTTAAGATCTTATTCATTGATTCCTGTATTTTTGAATCAATAGTAGTAATTAATTCACGATCCATCGCTGTGACCGTATCACGAATTAGATTCTCCAGATCATCTGGTACTGTGCAATTATTTATTTGTGTACGCAAAGCTACAATCGAAGACTCCATTTCCTGAACGTGTACAAATATACTATTCTGGAACGAAGTAGTTACATTTGCAAGTTTGGCACACCCTGAATCGATTTTCATTAAGCTGTTAGTAACATTGACATGGTTTGTTTGCACGGTTTTTCTCAAGTCCAATAAATCACCCCTTGACTATCCAAATTATCAGAGAGAGTAGACAAAATATCATTGTGGTCATCTAATGTCACTCGTTGCTCCTCAAAATCAGTTTGATAATTTGCAACGTCTTTTTTATAGGTGTCAAGGGAAGTAGCAAGTACAGAAATTGTCACTGACAGATTTGCTATTGTGGCTTCTCGAGAGTCAATAGTAGTTTTAAGTTCAGAAACAGTTTCCACCAGCTCACCCTGTTGTTTTGAAAGGTCTGAGAACTGGCGCTGAAGTTGTAAAAGAGCTACTTCAAGATCCATAACAGGGGTTAAAACAGTGTTCATTATAGGGGAAGAACTCTTGTCTTTAAAATTCTGCAAACAAGTACGTTCCTTATTATTCCTGCTTGACCGCGTTGTTGGTTGTAGAGAGTCTATTTTCAGGTCACTGATGCTGTTACGAAGAGAGTAACTAGATTTCACTCCACCATGAGTAACAAGGCCAACAGTCAAGTTCTTTGGTGGATCACTTAGTTTACATTTGACGCCGAGCGCCTTTGGCATAGTCAGTAGGACAAGTGAACTTGAAAATTTACTCAAAAATACTCCACTTTACTAAGCCTAAGTAAGGGAGTTCACGAAAAATAAATCGGTGCCTGGCAGTATTGCATTACGGACAACATTAATTCAAACCCAAATACTTGGCGTTATTTTGCGTTTCAACTTTTTAGGCCAAAAGATATTTTTTCAAGACAAAAAAGGTACGTGTAAGTATATTGAACGTCTTATTGATCGTTTGATATGCAAATAAAGCGTTATTTGGAAAAGCTTGGCCGATCCCCTTGAAACAATTTTTTAAGACTATGTGCTTCTCACTTCGTTAATATAAACCAGCTAGTTGACTTCTTAAACTATTAAAAATACATTAGTTAATTATTCTACTTCAAGAACTAAATATTTCGTCATCAGACGTGGTATATTTTTATTCATGACACGGTGTGCGCTTCTAAGCTTTCGCGAGAAATTCGTTGGCAAAAATACTTGTTTAATTTTTGTGGTTAAGATAATTTTTTTTACTCATAAGCTATACATTTTATATTTCTGGTATAGCTGATTTTGAAAACCCATGTAGTGTTTACATCGTAGGCCTCGTTCAAAATTCTCTAAATGCTATTGAAATAATGTAATCCTTTTAACAGCTTTTAAATCATAAACCATGTCTGTTATGAACACTCTGCAAATCGGCTGCCCCATGGCAAAACCTTATAACCACCAAATTTTTTTAAAATTAGATTTTTACGCATCAGTTTTACAACGCCTGTATAAAAGTACTGTAAACGTTTCAGGTAAAAGTAATAAATATTTAACTTTTTATGACTTAAAAAATGTTTTTGGATTTTATAATTTTCGCATTAAAAACCACGTTAAAATCTTAAACTTAGGTTTTGAAAAAGTCAAATATCTCAAAATTACGATCGTGTTGGTTAATAGGTTTTGCCATGGGACAGCCGAAATCCTTACTCTGTATACCTACAAGTATCATTTTTGAAACTTGATGAAAAAGTCGCTTTTGCTACTTACTGTAAAATGGAAAGGACTAAGAAAGAGAACTGCTGTGTTCCTAGCTGGCGTTTGCAGTCCGACGAAAAAATTCAGTGTCTCGTTGATGTAAGGACTGCTGAAATCTATGACAGCTCGCCTCTGATAAGAATCCACTAAGCGTGATATTCCGAAATCCATTTCCTAAATTATAAAGGAAAACGCTTTTTATTAGAACAATTTGACAATAAAAGTACTGATACCTTGGTTGTCAGTCGTCCCACCACACCTGTCCATGTGTTATTGGACAGAAGAGTACCAAATCCAGATTCAGTTTCGTAAAGACCGTATCTAAAATAAATTGATGATAGAAAAAAATACGATGTGAAATTGCCTTATTTGATTTTACGTATGGTTATCAACCTGAGGTAGAGGAATACCTTTTAGTTATAAACGATGGACTTAATAGCCCCAATCCAGGAATACCAAACGCGATTTTCTGTTTTGATCTTGCGCACCGATTTTTACAAACAATCGCTAGATTCAGGTACAGTGTAGCCGCCGAATTCTACTTAAGTCTTTAACATAGGCCTTGAAGGGTCAATGATATGTCAATCAATAAATTAAATCGTGTCTTTAGTGCCCTGGTGATCGGGGACCTACAAGTTTGTCGTTTGACCTTTCTGTGATTTTAGGGATTTTCGACTTGGAATCTACTTATCTAAAATTCTGTTTGATTTCTTTGCAACTTATATTAATAATTAGTCTTCGTCATTTTTCTACTACGTTTGTGGTTGCACCAAGAAATTTTAATTGAAGTGAGATTGTTAGTCGATTAGAGGGACCCCATAACCCGCGTACGCACTATTGTTATATTTGAATTTAGTATCAAGTTAAGATTCAAGACACAAATCTGTCTCCAAATATTTGACCTTCGACCTTGGAAATGAATTGTGTTAATTTTTTCACAATTTGACATTCCACCTTCTCTATATTTCAAGTCCATTAAAGTTAGTTTTAATTAATAATAATTAAATACAAATAATTTTTATACTCTGAAAGCTACACTCATTTAATTAGGAGCATCTAGAGAAAAAACTAATCATCGAAGACAAAATCTGACACCAACCCTGTATTCCTGACGTCGCAGACATGTGCTTTTTATATGTTTAAATTTTATTAAGTTTATTTTTAAGTGCATTATTATTGATTTAAAATAATTCGAATATTTTTAACGGTTCCCGTAAAAATCGACGGTTCGGCGTATCGCCTAGAAGGGGAAAGACAGTAAGATTTTTTGATTATTTGTCTGAATATTTATGTGGCATTTTGATGATTAATAAATCAAAATTCCATTGAAATACTTATAGCAATAATCAAAAAATCTTATTATTTAATTGAGATTGTTGCTTTGTAAAATAAGTCTCGCATAATAATTTTAATATCTGTGTCTTGATAGCAGTACTATTAAAAGAATAAACACCGTTTTTTCAGTTCAAACAATTGGTTTTTATATTTATAATTCTTAGATAAAGCCAGTGGTTTGGTTTCTTATAAAAAAAAATTATTAGTTGGGGTCAAATGCTCATCAGTATAGATTCTAACAATTTTAAGTGATTTATCAATGTCTTTGGATTTCAAATATTTCTTAATATCAGAGTGCTTAAGCCAAGTATCACGATTTTTTCGGTAAAAAACGGGATTCTTATCGTTTTTTGGTTACGTTTATCCGTCATTAATTTCGTAAGCGTCAAACGTGACAGTCATTTCTTTGGCTACCGCATTTAACAATTCCAATATTTGTTCGTCTTTTGATTGATCAATACCAGTTAGTTTTAGGTTATTAAGTAGGCGGCTTTCTTGTTTAAGCTCATTAATCCTATGTCGTGGTCTAGTAGGTGTTCTTCTAATTGCGTTTTTATAGTAATTGTATTTCATCACACACTAAGTTCCTAGTTTTGGCCTAAGTCTTCGATCTTATCGGAATAGAACTAAATAGACGTCTCAATAATGTATTTTATCTAATTCTTCTCAATTGTGGAAATCATCTTGATTTTCGTTTGTATTTCATCTAGAGTAACCAACTAGTTCAAAATTAGGCTTACGTTCTGGGTTAGCTATTGCAGATCACTATTTGTGGTTTCTTTCCTTGTGTAGTTTCGTCCCGTTTAGTTGACTTTCTCTAGAACAAAACACGTGGTACAAAGGTCAATTATCAGAGATGAAATTTTACGACGTTATCTCGGGTCGGCATAACACTTTCTTGGGACTGGATAATGTGTCAAACACTGTAATTTAAAATTTGACGTCGGTTAACCGGATAGCCCTCTTCTTCACCATTCTTCATTCTATTTTGAGGCCCGGAAAGTCCTCCACTGACGCCCCTTCAGAATCATCAATTTGATCCCGAATCTGTGGAATATTTACCACCAACAGGTTCTCGGCAGGTTGGTTTGGTGTTTGGAGACGTACAAAATTTTTCATCCGGTTAAAAAAAAGATCTTAAAAGTCGAACAATTATTTAAAATGAAGTCACTACTATATATTTATTTATAAAGATCTACGAAACGTTGAACCCTTATTTGAATTAAAAGAAACTAATGTGCATTTACGACGCTACGATAAATTTAAGCTTCCTTTTTGTAAAACAACAAAAAAATTGAAATCAATTTTTTACCATGGCGCTAACTTGTTCAACAAGTTAGGTACAAATATTATAGAAATAGAAAGTTTTTTTAGATTTAAATCCTGTATTAAAAAGATTATGTTGGATGAGATTTAGCCTAGTTTTATATTTTATACCATATTTATTTTGTATTGTTGTTTACTTTGTTTACTTTTGCTCTTCTTTTTTTAATTAATATAATTGTTTAATGTATATATAGATATATTGACGAAAAATCTGTAATTGCGGGGTTTACAAGTCGCAAGCGACTTAGCCCCGCTTTCCCCTCTCTTTTTTTGTATACACCAAATGCACAAATAAATTGAAATTGAAATTGAAATCTAGCTTGGAACGGGCCGTAGTGACTAATCAGCACTGCTGGGCGGTCTTCTTCGAGCTCAATGATGCTTTCGGCAGAGTACATCACCAAGCATTGTTATACTACAGGCTCCAACGAACCTCATCTGTTCCAGGTTCAACTATTCAACTACTCCTCTGCGACCGGCACCCTATTCGAAGGTCTTTGGATCCGGTGGTCTTATTCATCCATGAACTCTTCGACAGGTATCCGGCCACGGTTACGTTCCGATGGCAGTGGTCTCTACGATTATACTTCTTTCTCCAATCTACAATCGCGATATTCTAAAGTGTCGGCGGCCGGGAGGTTTCTACGGTTCTATCACCAAATTAAGAAATCTGTAATTGAATAATTTACTAATAGTTTTAACAAATTAAGCAAATTAGTAGTAGGTGAGTCTTATGCATATAATTAAAAAAGCTACAAATCGAAGAATAATATGAAAAATAAACTTTGAATGAAAATCAATCGTCAAAGGCTTACCATAATTGCCGTCCATCCTCATTTATTTTATTAATTTATGATAAGCTCCTTATTTTTACCCTCTCAAACCCCTTAATTTTTTTTTCTGCTGGCGAGGTTTTAATATAGATAATTATAACTTTATCCTTCGAAGTAATAAAATAATTCAGATCCATCCAATTGTACTCCATATTAAAGTGACGGTTGACGGTGTTTTCGTAAGACCATCACAACGACGAGGATCTGATGTTTATAATCTTCGCACGAAACAGAGCTATTAGATTTGATTTGCGCGCGAAATTTCTTGCGCGAGTGCTTGTCAACTCGGTATGCATTTGCTTGTATAGTAAGCTGGCAGTGTAGAGACAGCTGTAGGTTAGTTAGTGTTCGCCTTCAAATGAAATTTTTTTAAATATTCTTTCCACCCGAGCTCAATATTAAATTTTATATTAATTCATAACGTATTTATCGTAATTTCAAAACCAAATATCGTGGCAGAAAATTCTTTTTGATTTACATTTTAAGCTACTTTTATGGTTTAACTTAATTATAACGCAACCAGATTTTTTTAAGAGAGTACCAAAAGTGCCGGTAGTATCGTGAGACGGTACCAGGTGGGAATTTTTTATCCTAATTGATGGAATAGTCAAAATAAATCTCGATTCTACTCGGTTTTGTAATTAAATTGATAATATGGAAATAAGTATATTTGTGGGTGTCATTCGACAATTAGAAAAATGTGTTATGGGCATTTCGTGATAGCTTTTGTGCAATTCTACAGTAAATTAATTGATATTATTTGGGTAATCAATAATTTTATAATTTTTATTTTAAATATATGTATATTTCCTTAGGAACATTTTAAACGAAAACTAGTAATAGCTATTGTTAATGAGTAATTAAACTAAGAACGCATTCATTTCAAATGCTTGTCATTTCCTCTACCGACGATTCGCTTCCCCGTACTATACTTTGAAAGTCGTTTTCTCCCGAGTTCTTGTTGACGGTAATAGTTAGTGTAGTGAGCGGTTGGCTGGGATTGAAACCCGGCCACCTTTTTAAAAGGCATTATAAGTCGCTAGCTGAGTTTTTTTCTTTGGTATTAACCTAGCTGATTTTTATATATAATATCCCCAGTAGCAATTGTCGCCTGCCCGACGGCGCCGATTTTCGGTTGGGCCGACTGTCCGACGGCGACTATTTCGTGGCCAAAATACAGTCGGGAAACTACTCATTTGACTGGTACTAT
Source organism: Leiobunum rupestre (assembly GCF_980474605.1). Taxonomy (NCBI): domain Eukaryota; kingdom Metazoa; phylum Arthropoda; class Arachnida; order Opiliones; family Sclerosomatidae; genus Leiobunum; species Leiobunum rupestre. The sequence goes on from NC_143386.1 coordinate 17,287,448, forward strand.
GTCCGCTCGAATTAGAGTCGGGGAAACTATTTTTACGGCAAAGAAATTACTTTCCGACTAACAATGCGTAGGTAATACGACTCAATATTGCAATGATACCCAACTCCATTTCGGATTCATACCTGATCCCGTTTCGGATTCATACCCGACCCCGTTTCGGATATCCACTCGACCCAGTTTCCTAAACCCACTCGACCCCGTTTCGGTCTCATACCCGACCCCGTTACGGAGTCATACCCAATAAGAATTCTTTGGAATATTAAGACGTATAATTCTGGTATGAACCTTAAAAACGTATTATATTAATACATCCAGAATTTAAACAGTGCAATATTACCTAAATTCTAAATTTTAGCCAGAGATTTCAACAGTAGACCGCTTTCGCCCTTTTTGGGGCTCATCAGTACTGTGCAGGAACTCTAGCTTAACTCGGAAATCTGCCGATATCAGTAAAACTAATATACATTCAGAGTGCCCTATATGTAAGCAGTCTATTGCAACTTATAGTGAAATTATTCACTAATTATTGCATGGCGGTCGCTATTCAGCAGACATCTTTTACGCTCGGGCTTCCGTTGAATTGCAACGTTAAGATATTTATATAAATTTTTTTTTTAATTTTTTAATACTGTTCAGATTTCCAACATTTCGGTAATCAGGCCCGAAACAAGTATACCACCGACATTTATTTGAACAGTCGGCCAATTGTAATATTTACCGTCTACAAACTTCGGACTCTTACCCGACAGATGGACTCTTAACCAACTGTATTTCGGCGCCTATGTGCTACTGGGGATAGATACTATCATGCTTACATTACATTTATTCTAGCAACCTCTTACAAAGATGCTTACGTGAAATTTAGAGATGAGGAGATAACATTGAGTAATTTTGACTCGAGCACGTTGTCTTTAAGGAAACCCTGCTCTGTTCCATTGGTTACCCTATCGTCAACTTTGGTTTTGAACAAAAATATCTCTCGTTCGGTTCTAAGTTGATCAATTTTTTAATGCTATCCATTTAAACATTTAAAAACTTACTTTAAAAAATGTAATTTTAATATTTTGAACTGAACATTTGATCTTCTGTTGTGACATTTTGTACTTTAATTTAAAGATAATCCAAAAAAGGGGTGGGTGGTGGAGGCTGGAATATTTTCAAATTCAACCGCCAAGTTGTAGTAGTTAAAAATGGAGAAACATAAGTGAGTCCTGAAAAAAAAATAGGAAAGAGTTGCGTCTTTTTGGCCCTACTTAAAAGCTGCAGTTTGCCACACGAAATATAGTTCTTCAATAGTTTCAATTTAATTTAGCTAAGAATACATTTATTTAGGAAAGAGAAGTTGTAATACCCTTTTTGAAAGAAAACAGGGCATAATCTAAAATATTCGTAATTAAACTACGGGTTTATAATTAAGTGGATTTTCGTAAACACGTGTCGACCTATTTACTCTATAGCGAGCCGACGTGTTCGAACTTCGAGCTGTTATCGTACGCCTCCTCAGGGGTCTGAAGACGCCCTGGGTAGTCCGACTGTTGGAAGACCGACACTTAAAAATGGTGTCATTAGAAAGTATGATACTTGTGTCATTCACTTTCAAAGAAGTGTATTGTCCCTCCAGCCGCAGTCCTGCATTTTTGTAAATAAATTTTGTCATTCCGCTTATAGATCAACTTTCGTAAGTTTCATCATTTGGTCACGCTATAAGAAGTTGACATTTCTCGTTTCAACACAATTCAGCTTTATTTTCTTGTAGGCACAATGAACAAGCTTTGTAAATAAAGATCCTAAGTTGTTTCTAGAAAATTGGAAAAGTGTTTGTCAAATACAAATACGCACACTTCCTAATGGACTTCAGCAGGATAAGATATAAATATATATATATATATATATATTAGGGTGTTTCAAAAAAATTCAAATATCGAAGTGTTTTGGTGCACATTGATTTTCTTGTTCATTTTGTTGGGAAAATGACCCAGGAAATATTTTACGTAAATTCATCAATATTTAGGACTGCCTCAACGAGCTAAAGTTTTACCATTTTAAAGAAATCAATTTATAAGCAAAAAATAATGATGTCACAAATACTTTAACTGAACGAAATATTTAGTATATATTACTTACTTAAGTTTACACAGGGTTTATTATAGTAATAAGTACTGGTACACAATAAAATAATTGGCAGAAATCCCCACAAATACAGGTCCTAACTTGTGATTTTCAGCAGTTATGACTTGGTTTAGTGGGGCTTTCTGGCAAATATTTTATTGTGTACCGGTACTTATTTCTATAATAAAACTTGTAAAAACTTAAATAAGTAATTAATATAAAATTTTTCGTTCAAGTAAAGTATTTGAGTGACATAACTGATTTTTGCTTATAAATGGGTTAGTTCATAGTGGTAAAACTTAACCTCGTTGAGGCAGTCCAAAATATTAATGAATTTACTTAAAATTTTTCGTGGGTCATTTTCTCATCAAAATGAACAAGAAAATCCATGTGCACCGAAACATTTCGATATGTGCATTTTTTTGAACCACCCTAATATATATATATATGTATAACTAAAATGTTTCTTAAAATTTTATTTATAATTTATAAAAATATATAATAAAACCGTTAGCACTATAATAATTATCTTATTCAATTAATCTACATGTTATATTTCCCCATTTTAAAACATACAGTAGCTTCGATTTTTAGAAATCAGCGATATTTGAAATGTTAAAAGCCTAATTTTTTTTAAATAGCAGTTATCGTACCTACTTTCCCGCTTTAAGATTACATACGGCCAATATTAACTTGCTGACGTTAGCACGTTGACTAAATTAGAAGGAAAGTTATTGCGATGATTTGTCTAAAACTAAATATAACAAGTAAGATTTTATTTTTCTATGAATTTTTGAATATTTTACAATTTAATTTTAAAATAGTTAAAATAATTGTCATACTTTATTTAAGACAAGTTATAGATAGCGGCAATCGCCAAAAGCCAGGGTTATGCTGTCAAACGTAGCCATAGTTAGCAAAGTTTCCTAGAATTGGTCAAGCGTAAGACGAGAAAATTGGTGAATAAGTAGATTAGCCCATAATGAAAAGGGATAATAAAGCTAAACCCTAAACAAATTTGAAGAAAATTAAAAACTTACTAATAGCTCGTACTAATAGCAGTCCATAGGTGGCTCCTTTTAACTTACCAAGCGTAAGGCGAAACTTTTTTTCGAAAGGTAAAATTTCATTTTTTTTCTTGTTTATAACACGTATTGAAGCCTTTGAATAGGTCACCTTTTTTCCGTTATGGTCTTTTCGTGGGACTTTTCAATTTCATTCTATATATTGCTATAGCTATGTTATTTACAGATCTCAGAGTTAATGTTAGGCAAGTTTTAACATTAAATGCTATTTTAAAGTTATTTCATAGTATTAATAAATATTATAAGGTTTTTTGTACTAAAAATAGTAGAAATACCAATTAAGTTTTGTATTGATGTTATAGCCTCCAGTTTTTATTGCAAAATGTATATTAGCAATGAGTCTGCGCAAGATATCACGAGCAGTTATATATTCAGGAAATTACGTCAACGCCTTTGCATAGAAATAGAGCTAGTTATGCTCATAGCGTTTTAAATCGAGTGCTTAATTATATTGCACCCGACTTTCAACCAAATTTGATGAAGTTGAGCATTCTGTAGCATAAGTCTTTTCATTATCCGAATAAAAACCACTAATGGTTTACAGTCGTTTCATTTCTACACTATGCATGAATTTGTTTTTTTAACGTATGACAGTAGCGGCTCTTAAATATTTTACACATATATCGGCCCTCTTTCCTCTATCGATTTAAATTTCAAATATGAATTACCTTGCATGAAATTTTTCTTATACTATTTTTATTAAATAATATTTTAATTGTACTGTTTTTTAATTTTAATTTCGAACCAACAAATGCGTTTGAGCCTAGAAATTTTTAAAGAACTGTGCTGTTTATGTACACTAAAACTGTCAACATAAACAGCACAATTATTTGAATTTCACAAGCCTCGTCCATTTTTGCATGAAGGTCAGTTTGACTGATCTTCATGCAATAATGGACAAGGCTCTTGAATTTTGCATGAAAGATATAAAAGCTGAAACTCATTGAGAATATCTAAATATTTCGGGATGTCTGCAATTTCCCTTCAAATCATTAAAATTTCTATCAATTTATAGAAAATGAAACTCTCAAGAATAAAGTCTAAAATAATTGAAAAATTAATTGACAAATAATCGAATACTTTTTTAGACTAAAAGGTTTTCTTCATTTGCAGGAAAAACGTCATAGATAAGACCAGAAAGATTTTGAAGAATGTGATTAGCCACAAGCTGGTTCTCAAATATAACTGGATTGGAATAAACAATAAATACGCGTTTAAAGAGCTTAGGCTCAAAGATGTTATAAATAGTAATTTTAACAAGTTGGCAAACCAAAATATACCTCTCCTCGGAAGAATTGTCCCTAGTGGTATTAATTTCTCGAGATGAGCCTTAAAGATATATCTCCGCAATTCAGAGTTATTTACTAAAAACGTAATCCCGGTTCAATCCCGCCCGGTATAAAATTTTAATTATAATTAAAATAATTGAGACGAAACAACCGAGTTTAATTTATTCAGAATATTATAAATTAAGTAGTTACGACAGTGAGTTAGACGTACTAAAACAATGCACAATTGAATTTATACCTATTTACAGTACAAGTTTATCAGTTAAATATAATACGAAACAAATTTTAATGAAATAAATATCTATAGAGGGTATTTGTATTTTTCTCGCTTACGAAATACTTGCCACATCTTTAACGCTCATGTTATTTCAACACTCGCCCTTGATGAAGATACCGTAGACATATGGTAGTGGACATAAACCACGACAAAGGTATGAAAGACCGTTATTTAATGGGAATTAACGCGGTACTTCGGCACATATGCCTTCGAGGCGAGAAGAAAACTGACAAATAAAGGTTTGACAAATTTTAAACAGCGTGCACGAGGACCTCGCGACAACACGTGTAAAAAACGCGAGTAAAAACAAAGAGGAAAACGCGTATAAAAGCTAATGAAAAAGGGGGGGAGGGGCAATTTATAAACGGAAACTAAAAAACGTACAAAAATATATATTGTAGAGAACAGTAAATTTTAAAATTTTAAATTTAACAAGGATTGATATATATAACGAGCGGGGCTAGCGGAACGATAATTTATCGTTTAGACCGAAGGGAAATTCCGTTCCGAACTTGAAGATGAGTCGATTTTCTTCGGTAACTCTGTAGTTCCGATCGCCGTTTAGTGTCTTCAAGACACGGACCGATAAAGCCTTGATGGTGTGAACGTTGTTAAAATGTCGAGTTACTGGCTTGATTCTTGTCGCTGTGGCTCCTTATATCAAGTAAATGTTCTCTAAAGCGATCACCCAGGCCACGACCGGTTTCGCCGATATAAAGCTTAATACAGACTGTGAAAGACAAAGCGTAAATCAAGTTGGACGTCGTACAAGAAAAAGAACCCTTGATGGAATATTTCGCCTTCGGTGTGACAACATTCAAGTCGGAACTAACGTGAGCGTAGGTATTACAATGCGGGCGATTGCATTTCGAAGTCCCAGAATATTTCACGACTGCTTCGTCGTCAGGTAGCGAACTTGACACCAGGAGAGATTTTATATTCTGGTCCCGTCGATAGCAAAATCTAGGTGGGTGTGGGAATATATCTCGAGTGTTCGGGTCGAGCTGAAGGATCTTGAAGTTGTCACGAAGTACCTTTTATACGCGTTTTCCTCTTTGTTTTTACTCGCGTTTTTTACACGTGTTGTCGCATGGTCCTCGCGCACGCTGTTTCAAATTTGTCAAACCTTTATTTGTCAGTTTTCTTCTCGCCTCGAAGGCATATGTGCCGAAGTACCGCGTTAATTCCCGTTAAATACCTTTGTCGTGGTTTATTTTCAATATCTTGACCGTTGGTGGTTTTTCCAATATATGGTAGTGGACGAATCGTCGACTTCCTGTTGACGTTGTGACACACACCATGTAAAAAAACTAATGCCGTCCAATTTCAAATATCATATAATGACTCGCACACCCAGGAAATCAATGACTGCATTAGGAATCGTAGATATACAAATATTCACACCAAATATATTAACAAGAAGCAAAACCGTTACCAATAACAAAGCACAGAAAGCCACTTGACTAAACGACAGCTCGTATATCAATAAAAGAGAGGGGAATAAGGGAAAAGGTTTTACCAAAAGCGCTGTCTTTTGTCATTGGGTGTATTATATTTTCTTTGGCGAATTGTGACTGAAAAATGTTCGACGTTTGGGACGGACCGAGTGCTGAGAGTTTCGGTAAACGTATCAACGTCCAGGTGGCAGGGTTTCCGCCAAATGCTCACGTTATACGTCTTATTATCAATTTGCGATAGTCTCAGGCGGGATTTGAACCCGAGCCCTCCTGCATGACAGGCGAATGTTCTGCCACAGAACCACCGCTACATGTTACGCTTCATTGAAAATTATAAACTCAGCTTAGCGGAAGAGTATATTAATAGTTTTTAAAGTTTACAATTTTACGTATGAAATTTTAAAGGTCAAATCTTGTTTTAGCGCAGTCAGCAGAAATAAGATGGTTAAAGGGTAGAACTTAGTTAGTTTTTTGTAATTTATTTAGGGGTTTTCGTATCGACTTAGATATAGTTGTATTAAAGTGGTGGCGTTAGTTTAACGTTTATTAGAGAGGGGAATTAACGTCTGGTGATTGGAATAATCAGTCTGATATCTTATTCCAATCACCAGATGGTAATAGCAAGATCCTCTCTGCTTCCTGCCCCCCCTCTCAATCACCAGAATATCCAATCACCAGATTCTATCTGCTCTCCTATCCCCATTCGCTTTTTCTTATCGTTTCCATTCAGAATTTCCAATCACCAGATTCTATCTGTTCTCCCATCCCCAATCGCTTTTTCTTATCGTTTCCATTCACCAGAATTTCCAATCACCAGATGCTCTCTGCTTACCACTCCCCCCTTTCCCCCTCCCTAAACTCCATTAATTTATGGCTATATTTTCTAATATCTAATCACCAGATTCTCTCTGCTCTTTCCGTTCTCCAGAATTAGTTTTCCTAATACAGATTTTACCCCTACCCCTGATCACCAGAATTCTTTAACGCTTCCATTCCCTATATATCCCCAAGCCCTCTCTTTGTTCACCCCGTTAACCATAATTTCTAATCTCTAGGCAATAATGACAAGTTATTTACATTTAATTTTTTATTTTAGAACTTTGTTTACATGTTAGTAGGTACTATCAGATATTCCATTAGATGGTTATCTTGTATATTACACAATGAAAACAAATTAAAGTAGCTAAGTTTACAGGTTAATTGATTATCTACGAGTAAATTGGTAAAATCTTGTAGTACTTCCGAGGGTGATTTAAAACAGCCAAAATAAGATTTTACTTTATGGTACGAATTAAATTGATCGGGGTACAAAAATAAACCCTCGAAAGGTTTACCATATAATAATTCGTGAATTTTTTTAAGGTTTTTAACAATAGCTAAATACATGCATTCGATAACATTTTTATGCTCGTTTAAAAGATCTATTTGAAACCGAATAAAATCAATTTTTTTTGGAACTCACCGATTTCACGAGCTCCCAGATCCAGAACATGGCCGTAGGTTGAGTTCAATTTGATAGTGTTCAACGTGGCAACGATGGATACGTTGTTGCCGTGATAGTCCATGATGTTGTGGGTTAGCGTCGGTGCTCCGGTTTGCGTAGCGGCGAAAAGTTCTTCCCAAAGAGAGAGTAGATTGGTGAAAGCTTCGGATGTCAGGAACAGAATATTTTCGTTCGATTTTTTGAAGAAAAGAACTTGTAACTTGGAACCGTCGAAACCAAAAGAAATGTACACTGATCCTCCTAACGTGATTTTTATGTTGATACGTCTTTCTTGGGCCCGGCGTTTGGATACGGTATGGGTCTCGGCTATAGAAAATAAAAATGTTAATCCTTTACCTATTGAAATAGAGTTAATTTAGTGTTAAGAAGGAATGCTTACCAATAGAACGTTTTTCCATGTTTACTGTAGACGAAGGGAGCAAAGCGGATGCACTTCTTTTCAGTTCAGCGTCTCGGAGAGAAATGACGCGTGGGAGATTAATAAGTTCCTATCTTGTCGAGATTAATCCGTCTCGTGATCAAATCTGCATTTAATGATTCCCATTGTTTGACGTCACATAATTTTACCCACTTGAAAAAAAAACCCATTGTTTGACGTCACATAATTTACCCAGTTTAATATCTAAAGTGGAACCCATTGTTGACGTCACACAATTAACCCACTTGAAAAAAAACCAATGTAGATTCCTCTCGAGAGCTTTTGATGCAATCATTTCCTAGAAAACAAAACAATTAATAGAAATTTACATTAAATTAGTATACTATTAATACCATTTTATGAACTACAGTGAAAAAGTTACAATTTTACGGTAGAAACGTTTTCAAAATACCACAAAATGAACTCAAATAAGAAAATTGTAATTAAAATTATCACTACGGCAATAATTTTAGATGGTTGTTTCAGGACTACGATTATGGCCGATGTTTGTACTTCCGAGTCCATATCGGAAATGAAGTTAAATGGAATATTTTCGTAAATAAGTATAAATTTTAGAATTACCCTAATATATTCTCGAGAAGTGAACAAGTTCTTTGAAAATAAGAGATAAGCTTACTATCTTCCCCTCGGCCCTATATAAGGGGGTCCTTGAACCGGGGAACGTCACTCTATTGTTGTCCTTTGTGCGTCTAGTACCAGGATTTTTGAAGCGCTCTCTCTCTACGTAAGTTTATTTTGATTTTTTATCGTAATTTTTGGAATTAGGTTTCATTTTCAAAGTAAATTGGCATAAAAATGTAAGGTTTACAGTACCCAGAAATTATTTTAGTTGACACCCCGGAAATGATTATAATCGACTCCCCTGAATTGATTGATATAACTGTTAACGAGCCCACGGAAGTACCCATAATTACTTTACCCGATTCTCCAAAAATGGAAGTAATAGATTTAACAGATAGCCTTGAGTCAGTACCCCCATCACCAGAGTCTGTAGTAACAGATTCACAGGTTGAACGTCTAAAAGAAATGACAATGGTACGTGATTATCTTAGAGAATATCAACTAACCCGCCCTATCTGTACGCCCCCTATCGTGAATTTAACTTCACCCCTTTTAAGACCTAGTTCAATCCCACCTGTCGCAGTACGTAATTCGCCCTCGTATACGCCTACGGATGTTCCGTTGCCGTTTCTAGAATCAGATGACACGCGTCACTCTTTATCTTCGGAAGATAATTGTATCGTGACTTCGCCCAGTACTGTCGAGATAAAACGGTTAGCTGAGAACGTTGAAGTTGCCCGACGGGACGCGGAGGAGCTTACCGCCGCTGCCACAAGGGCAGCCGAAATGTTCGAGAAAGCTAAAGCGTTGTTAGCCGCCCGTACGGCTAGTAGTAGTAGGCACCTTCGTAATATTTCCCCTCCGCGTAATAATGACCCCATAGCTGTCGCAGGCCGTCACGAGCTCCACAGTATTCACCGCCCTTGTCTCAGGCTATGGAAATTAGTAACGCGAACCCCGAGAACGCGCTTTTGGCAGCCCCCGCTTCGTCTCCTCCTCAAGTTGGAGGTGGGCTAGCTGAAGTTCTAATAACGTATCCGTCCTTTCCTAATTTACCAGGTTCAGTAAAAATATTAAATAATAATGTCCAAAATTTTCCAAATTTTGGACTATTGGGACGGACTTTAAATGTTAGGTTAGAAAATAATATCGAAAAGGTATTTATACATTAATGGAAACCCTATTGGAAGACTGTTTGCCTTCCGATATGGTTTCGGTTTCATTTGCGAATGTCAACAAACCCAGCTTCCAAATTCACGTCAGTTTCCGGCGAAGGGATCAATTAGATTTGCAATGGTTGATGACGTATATCGATGAAAAAAGCTATAGATCCGAGAACGATGGTAGTTTCTTTGAAGGAATCGTTACGGTCACTTTTAACAGAGTTAGATTACCGCAAGGAGGAACTAGACCTGCTGGGTTAGGTATTTTCCTCGAAAAAGAGTTTTCTTTTTATAAAAAATGCACGATAACGATAGACAATAAGGATAAAGTTGGTTTAGCACGCGCTCTTGTAGTAGCTATAGCTCACCGAGAGCATATAAATAATAAAGATGATTTAGAACTTAAAAGAAAATATACTACTATAAGACAGTGTAGAGGTAAAAACATTGAAGCTTTGCTTCAGACCTTGAAAGCTAGAGAACTTTTAGCAAATGCAGCGTTATCCGATGACGATTGCTCGGGGCCGGAGGCTTTATCTCGGTTCCAAGAAATCTTGCCCGAATACAGTATTATCGTTTTTCGATTACGCGATCCGGCTCCTGTAATTGTTTTCGGTGACGTGGATGAAGAGCGGGAATGCCATGGACCTCTCCGCAAACGTCTTTACCTTTTAAATATTGACAATCATTTGAACGTAATTACTAATCCAAAGCCCCTTTTCGCGTTTAATAGTTTTTGCGAAAAATGTTTAGTAGGTTATAATAATCTTACAGATCATAAATGCTCACTTTTCTGTAACGCTTGTTGTAGAAAGCCAGATTGTCAGAAGGGAGTGACTAAAATAACTTGTCAAACATGTTTAAGAATTTTCCCTAATCAAAATTGTTACGATTACCATTTATCAGGACCCGAGCCCTTATTTAATAAAATTTACGTTTGTAATCTTTGCGGGAAATATGTCAGTATGTTTAAGCGTAATACAGTACACGTTTGCGGAGATACTTATTGTCTTTAGTGTAGTGAATTTAACCCTGCTGGTCATTTATGTTATATGCAACCTTTAAAGACCGACCGTAAAGATTCTGCCGAAAAAACTACTCGTTCTCGAATAAATAGCAATAATAAACGGGTCCACGAATCTGACAATGAACAATCACCACCGACCAAGAGAAGTACTCCAAAAACGGAAGTCTTTTTTTTATGACTTCGAATGTAAACAAACAAAGCGTACTGAAGCCAATGCTTTGATTCACGAACCAATTTTATGCGTTTCGCAAAAAGCGTGTAAATTCTGTTTCGAAGAAAAAGATAATCGGTACGCATGCGCTAAATGCGGTAGTGGTCATCGGGAGAAAATATATCTCTCAAAAGACCCTGTCGGCGACTTTCTGGAGTATCTTCGTACGCTTAACAGAGTGGCTGATAAGATAATATGTATCGCCCATAATGCTATAGGTTACGACGCGCAATTTATAGTACGTAAAATGGTCGATTTAAAGTGGACTCCTAAAGTCCTGACTGACGGGACCAAATTCATGAATGTACAGTATAAAAAAATTTAATTTCTTAGATTCACTAAATTTTATGTCTTTTGCCCTTTCTCAATTCGTTTCCACATTCGGTTTAGATAATAATTTGAATAAGGGACATTTCCCGCATTTATTGTTTAATACCGTAGACCATGAATTTGATCCAGCCCGTTCGAACGAAACCAATTACGTACTACATAATGACTTGCCTCCGATCGAAGCGTACGACCCTAATCGTTTAAGCGGTAAGGCCTACGTTGAATTTATCCAGTGGTATAACGATTCCCAGTCAGAAGCTTGTGGTAATTCGGACCCCAACTTTAATTATTTGGATTTTAAAAGAGATTTAATCCGGTACTGTTGCCAGGACGTAAACATTCTTTTGCAAGAATGTATATCTTATCGTTCTATTTTCATGGATAAATTCGAAATAGACCCGTTCTTAACCGCGATAACGATTGCGGGAGTATGCAGTTTTATCTTTAGGAAACACTTTTTACAGCCCAATACGATTGGTGTAGTGCCCCCTTTTGGCTATCGTATGAACTGTAACCAGAGTTTTGGCGCGATTGAATGGCTTGAATGGATGTCTCACTTACGAGGGAAGGAAATACAGTCCGCTTTTAATGGATTTGAACCTAGAATTCTTAACATTAACGTGTTTCAATATCACGGTTGTTATTATCACGGCTGTAAAAAGTTTTTTCCGATCAATAGAAATTTAGCGTTATACGGCGATCACACACAGACCCATAATTCTCGATACGCGTCAACCGTTGATACTACAAATCGCTTGAAGCAATTGGGATACACTGTCCATGAGAAATTTGAATGTACCTTCAAAGCCGAGAGGCGTACTAGCCCCGCCATCGACGCCTATCTTTCTACTCAAAATTAAAAATTAAAAATTAAAGAGCCAATCCGCCCCCGCGAAGCCTTTTTCGGAGGACGTACGTCAGCCTTGAAATTACATCACAAGTGTTAAGAGGGGGAGGATCGAAACTAGTGTTTGCCAACTGTCAAAAATGTAGCGAGTCTCGAAACCAGCAGGATTGCCCCCACGAAGACTCTGAACGAGAAATAACTGGTACTTGGGTCGCTGACGAGGTACAGTTGGCAATCGAAATGGGTTACAAGGTCATTTCTATTCACGAAATTTGGGAATACGAGGTAGTAAAATACGATCGGTTATCGAAAGAGGGCCGTCTTTTCTCGGAATACGTCAACGCTTTTCTTAAACTCAAACAGGAATCCAGCGGTTTCCCCTCGGGAATAGAGGCCGATGAAGAGATTAAGAAATACGTTGACGAATATTACGATAAGGAAGGAGTAAAACTTGATCCTACCAATATTAAAAAGAACCCCGGACGTCGTACCATCGCGAAGCTTTGCCTTAACTCTTTTTGGGGACGGTTTGGTCTTAACCCGCGCAAAGACGAATCGGCTATTATTAGCGAACCCAAAAAGTTTTTCGATTTATTCTTAGACCCCGACATAGAAGTTAAATCGGTTATTCCCTTAAGTCAAACGCATTGCGTGGTCAAGTGGGCGTTTTTGAAAGATATCGATCTTGTTTACCCAAACACGAACGTAGTAATTGCCGCCTATACGACCGCAATGGCTAGGATCAAGTTATACTCTTATTTAAGGAGATTAGGCCCGCTTTCGTATTATTATGATACGGACAGCTGCATTTATCTAAAAGAACGTAATGAGATAGAGATTGAGACTGGAAACTATCTCGGAGAAATGACAGATGAGTTGGAAAAGTACGGAAAAGGCTCGTACATTCAAGAATTGGCTACAGGTGATGCAAAAAATTACGCCTTTAAAGTACTGAACCCTACGACCGGTAAAGTCTCCCACGAGATTAAGGTCAAAGGGCCCCGTATAAATCAAGGCATTAAAGATTTGGTTAATATGGACACGCTTAAAAGATTGATAGGCGTCGACGGAGAAACGACCGCACTAAAATCTATAGACCCATCGTAGACAAGGTGCGATTACTGGACGACTTCACTACGGTACCCTACAGCTATAAAAAGCGAATCTAATTGGTCCTGAGGAAGGGGACGTAGCGGCTGCCAATCGCTAATTCTCGCTAAAAAATAAGCTTCTAGTCTCACCACTCTAAAGTGAATATAGGTTTCAGTCTTGCGACATTAAAGTGAATATAGTCTTGCGACTTTAAAGTGAATATAGTCTCACGACTTTTAAAGTGAATATAAAACCTATACGGGGTAAGGGACGAAATAGGTTATTCGATTATATTTTTCCTTCGCTGAAGAGTCCCATAAATTTAACCGAATTTTAATTGACATTTTCATTTGTACGTTAGTACTCGAAGGGAGATAACCATGCAATTTATTCATCCGTTTAATTGCGTAACGGCAGGCCCGAGTCAGAGGTGCAAAAGCTATTTAATTGAATCTATAATTAATCACGAAGAGGAAATGTTTGTTCCGGGTTTCAAAGAAATACATTGGTATTACGGAGAATGGCAAGCTCTATAGGATAAAATGAAGCAAAGGGTAGTTTTTAAAGAAGGATTGCCTGTTTTATCTGATTATGATGGAAAAGATCCTATATTATTAGTTATCGACGACCAGATGAGCGAGAGTAAAGGTCAAATTGGCGATTTATTCGTGAAAGGGACGCATCACCGTTATCTAAGCGTTATTTTTATTACACAGAACTTATTCCATCAATCAAAAGATAGCAGAACAGTTTCCTTGAATTCGCATTATATTATTTTATTGAAAAGCCCCCGAGACCGTCAGCAAATAGCTTATCTCGCTAGACAAATGTTCCCGGATAAATAGCGTTTTGTAGTAGACGCTTACGAAGACGCGACTTCCAGACCTCACGGTTATCTAGTATTTAATTTAACTCAAACTCGTCCCGAAGATCAAAGAATCTTAACTAATATTTTACCGGGAGAAACGTTCTACGCCTATCTCACCAAATACATAGAACTAACATTTCGTAATTTCAATCAGTTATGAATCAGGTCTCGTAGAGTACGTATCGAGAGAGACGCTCTCCGATATCTCGGTCGTTGCAAACCCGTTCAACGAAAAGCCATTTTAGCTAAAGCCGACAAATCCCTCATAGACGCAATAGCCGAGTGTATTCATAATACTTTAATTGGTAACGTTAAACTATCAAATACGCAGAAAACCAGGTTATCTCGTCATAAAAATACCCTTAGAAAATTAGCCAGTAAGCGCATAGCTTGGAGAAGTAAAAAGAAATTGTTAGTTCAGTCTGGGGACGGTTTTTTCTCGTTTCCTCTACCCGTCGTTTCTACCCTTCTTGGTTCTATATTCGGAAGTAAACAATGAAACACGCCAGAAAAATGATTCTCGTCCCTAGTGACGTTTTAAAGCCCGACCCGTTCCCGCACCCCCTCACTCTGACCGTCTCTGAATTAGACGCTAAGATGGACCAAATATTAAAAATGAAAGATTTAGACGACGCCTCGAAATGGATTTTATACGAACAAGCTTTAATGAGACACGGAAATCTACGTAAACAGGCCTTGGCTCCTAAATAAATTGAAATTGCCCCCGAGCTCGACTCGTTAAGTAGGGACTGGATAGACGATTTACCTTTGATATATTACCATAAAGCGCAAAGCATGGTGGATCAGTTGCAAACTGTACCCGATAGAATACGGTGGGATGAAAACGGGGAGCTCGTAATAAACGGTCGACCAATTAAAGGTTCCAATACCCTTCCATAAACTGCAACCTTGTACCTCTTCGTGGTGGAAGGGAGTAACAGGTGGAGGGGCAACCCTTCATGCTGGCCAACTAAGGCTCTGCTTCTTCCTTAAGCTAAGGTGGGTGGTATCGTGCTGAGGGCTGAGTGGTACCGGGGAAGCGAAATTACGGTATCGTGAACGATCCCCTCGGGGAACCAGGCGACACCCCGTTGTATTTTAGCCTTCCGCCCGGACAGAGGATTAAGGGCGGTGACCTTCTACTTTCCTCTTTTCTCGTGGGATCTTTTATGAATTCCAACAACAAAAAACAAAACAAAAAACCATCGGGCAAGGGTCTGTCTTTGACAGCACCCTGCTCTAGCCAGGGGAAGGGTGTATCTCAGGATACTACCCTCCCTTCCACAAGTTCAGGTCGTGGGTCTGTCGTGGAGGATACCGAGCCCATGGTGCTAGGGTCTGCCTCTGGCAGTACCCAGCATCAGAAGCCGGAGTCTACCAAAGACAGTACCCCGACGGAGGGAAGCAAGGTAAGTGCTTCTAATGCTCGTACTCGCAAGAGGAACAGGCGTCGTAAGACAAACAAGAAGGTGGCAGACGACTCTCCAAAGGGTAACTCCTCTTCTAACAAGAGAACAAGGGAGTCAGATCAAGACTCTCCTAGCTCTCAACAACAGGCTGCCAAGAAGTCCAAACCACTAACCTTCAGTGAAGCTGTGGGTTCGATGCGGATGGCCATCATTAAAGAAGGCTTTCCCTCGAACGGCTTAACCGAGGCAGAAATGGGCACCATCCAGCGTGGAGTTCTGGAGAGGATTGACGGGATACCTTCGGGTAACCCTCTTCCTCAATTCCTGCAATTCCAGCTGAAAGGAGGTGCCCTGGTTTACCTGTGTAAGGATGACTTCACAGGTAAATGGTTAAGCCAGGAGTTCGACCGCAACGAACAGGTTCTCCAGGGAACGAAGCTTTTGGTAACAAAAGCCAGTGACCTGCCGAAACCTTTTAAGGTCGCTCTCCGTACAAGGGACGTCTGGACGAAGGACCCTAAAGTGCTCCTCAGGCGTCTTCAAGCCTTCAACGGTGCGCTGAACACCAGCCGCTGGAAGGTGCTGGGCAAATCCGAGGAACCGGCTGCCATCCGTTGGATTTTTCTAATGGATGGTGAGTCGGTCAACGCCATCAAAGCGGCAGGATTTGCCGCTCAGACAGGTTTGGATAGGGGTATCTTTAAGATACTCAGTCAACCAAATCAAACCTCAGTCGTAAGTGCTGTAGAGGGTGTGGATAATCCTACACCTATTAATGATTCCAAGTCTAACGACTCGGTAATTTCAGGACTAGAGGACCTAGAGCCTCTGCTCAGCGATTACTCGGAAGGGGATACGCTGACAGAGGACATCAAGAACCTCAGTGTCTCGGACGGTGAAGAGGTCCAAGGCATGGTGGCTCAGCCAGATGGAGCAGTGGTGGGGGAGACTGGTGGTACTAACCTAACCAGCGGGAGTGGTGTGGTTTCCACACCCCCAACTGGAGGGGGCGGTGTCACTGGTCAACCTCCAATCTAGGCCCGTCGCCATGAGCATTAAGGTGGTGCAGATAAATCTTCATCACTGCAAGGCAGCCTCCGCTGTACTTTGTCGAAGGCTTGCTAAGGAGCAAATTGATGTTGCTCTTATTCAGGAGCCTTGGATTGCCAGGGGTAAAATCCTTGGTCTTAATAGTGCAGGTAATATCTATTATGACCATAATTCCGTTTCTCCTAGAGCTTGTATTTTGGTACGCAAGGACATTCATGCCCTTCCGCTCTCAATCTATCACTCTAGGGACACTGCAGTGGTTAAAATCATTTCCCCTTCTGCTGATGGGAATGATGAACTCACGCTGGCTTCTGCTTACTTTCCCTACGATGATGCTCTGCCCCCACCATCACAGGAGGTGACCAATCTGGTCAACCACTGTGAGCGGTCGGGAAAGAAACTCATTATAGGTTGTGATGCAAATGCTCACCATGTTATCTGGGGCAGCAGTAACTGCAACGATCGTGGTGATAAACTAATGGAATATGTGGTTAGTACGAAACTCCATATTCTTAATAGGAACAATGAACCAACTTTTGTTACTCGTAACAGAAGTGAGGTCATTGATCTCACGCTGTGCACAGAAAATGTCGCAGCTCTTATTAATGACTGGCATGTGTCTAGTGAACCATCACTGTCGGATCACAGACACATTTGCTATACAGTCAGGATGAAAGTGGTTCAGGTTTGTACCGAACTTCGTAATCCCAGGCGAACTAATTGGCCTGGTTTTAGGGATGATCTAAATCTTCATCTGCAGGATGATAAGCCTAGGCTGTCATCGGTGCTGGATTTTGATTTGGCTGTTGATCGCATGCAACATGCCATTATCGACTCCTACCACCGTAACTGTCCGGTGAAGTCTGCCAACCAGCCAAGGCTAGTTCCTTGGTGGAACCTTGAGATTGGCAGGCTTCGCAAAGAGTCTAGGAGGCTCTTTAACAATGCTAAGAGGTCGGGTGACTGGGTTGCCTACAAGCAAACCCTCACTGCGTACCATAAGGCCATCCGCGAGGCCAAGAGGGACTCGTGGAGGAATTTCTGTGAGAATATCTCTGATATTCCTAGTACGGCAAAGTTAATGAAAATTATGGCCAACGATAAGACTAAACATCTTGACACTATCAAGTTGAAAGATGGCAGTCATTCTTCGTCGGGTAAGGAGACACTAACTCATATGTTAGATGTACACTTTCCCGACTCCAGAATTACAAACAGTACTGATTCTGACCCCCTTCCTATTAGGATTGCACGTACCAAAAGGGAGGACTGGGCGGTGGCGAATAAAATTGTCACGCACTCGAGACTTATTTGGGCTATAAAGTCTTTTAAGCCCTATAAGTCTCCGGGGCCGGATGGGATACTTCCCATTCTGTTGCAGGAGGGCATTGACGTTGTCTGCCCAATGCTGAGTAGAATCTATAGGGCTTGTATTGCCCTTGGATATATTCCTAGCACCTGGAAGCTTTCTAGGGTGATCTTTATTCCGAAGCCAGGGAAATCTAACTATCTCGAGGCTAAGGCTTTTAGACCAATCAGTTTGACTTCTTTTTTTCTAAAGATTTTGGAGAAATTGGTAGACAACTATATTAGGGGAGAGGTTATTTCTCATACACCTCTCTCGACGGCTCAGTATGCCTACCAAAAAGGCAAATCTACTGAGACTGCCCTTCATGGCATAACCAATTGCATTGAAAGGGCTATTAACTTTAAGGAAATAGCATTAGCTGTGTTCCTTGATATTGAGGGCGCCTTTGATAAGGTGTCCAGCGCAGTCATCATGAAGGCTGCTAAGCGCTTTGGCATTAATGACACTCTGTGTCTCTGGCTCAAAGCTATGCTGACGAATCGTGTGGTGGTATCCTCCCTGCTCGGTGAATCCCTTATGATCTCCACCAGCCGTGGTTGCCCGCAAGGTGGTGTTCTATCACCTCTGCTGTGGTGCCTGGTTGTGGATGAGCTTTTGGTGAGGCTAGACAGGGATGGGTGCCGCTGCTTCGGCTATGCCGACGATATCGCCATCATCTTTACGGGAAAATTCCCCAACACTACTAGCGATTTAGTGAGAAGGGCTCTTGCATCAGTGGAAAAATGGTGCAGGGAAGTTGGTCTTACGGTTAATCCTAGTAAAACGGTACTTGTTCCTTTTACTCGTAAAAGGCTGCAAAACTCTTTTAATGATATCTCCTTATTTGGGACTATTTTGAGGGAAAGCACGGAGGTGAAGTACCTTGGTGTTATTCTTGACAACAAACTAACGTGGAAGCCTCACCTTGACTGTGTAGTTAAGAAGGCCAAGATGTTACTTTGGAGGACTAGGAGTGCAGTTAGCAGGTCATGGGGGCTTAGCCCTAAAGTGGCCTTCTGGCTGTACACCATGATCATCAGACCACTGCTCTCTTATGCTGCAGTGGTCTGGTGGCCAAGAGTCCGAATTAAGACTGTGCAGAGCGATCTGCGCACCCTACAAAGGCTGGCTTGTGTCAGCATCACAGGAGCTATGAGAACAGCCCCAAGTGCTTCTCTAGAAATTCTCCTGAACATTCTTCCTCTTCATCTTTTTATAGAAGAAGCTGCTGCTATGGGAGCCTATAGGCTCAACCAGAATGGTTGGTGGAAGGCGAATACTTGGGATAATAGCCACACCAAGATCTTTCGGGAAATTTCATGTCAGTTACCTGTATATCTCATGGGTTCTGATTTGATGACTACGAAGCTGCATTTTAGTAAGTCCTTCAATACTTATTTTCCGAGCCGTACAGAGTGGGCCAATCATAGTACCCTCGGGGCCAGAGGAGAAATCGTCTGGTTTACCGATGGGTCTAAGACCCGCTCTGGCTCAGGTTCGGGGATGTATTGCCTTACTAGCAATCTCGGCTTCTTTGAAAGCCTTGGTGTCTATGCTAGTGTTTTCCAGGCGGAAATTGCCGCTATCTGCTTCTGTGTTGATTTTTGTCTTAAGAAGAAGCTTCATGGCAAGGTTATCCAAATTTATTCGGATAGTCAAGCAGCCCTCAAGGCTCTCAACCAGTTTCAGGTCTCTTCAAAACTGGTTTACAGCTGTTTGAACCTCCTCTCGGAGCTAGGCACCAATAATAAAGTTCAGCTCTATTGGGTTCCTGGCCATCGGGGGTACTATGGTAATGAGAGGGCCGATGTCTTAGCCAAGAAGGGGGCAGAGGCTGGGTTCTTTGGTCCTGAACCTGCCGTTCCTATCCCCTCTAGCATAGTTCGCGGCCTTATCTCTAACTCCATGACTGACCGTCAACTCAAGCTTTGGCTTGAGATGGATGGCCAAAGGCAGGCTAAAGAGTTTATCTCGGGCCCCTCTAGGCAGAGAGCTAAGGAGCTGCTCTCGCTTTCCAAATCTAATATCAGGTTGGTCATTGGCCTACTAACAGGTCACTGTCTCCTTAACAGACATCTTCACCTGATTGGAATCAGTGATGATCCAATCTGTAGGGCATGTCAGGCTGAGGAGGAAACCGCCTCTCATGTGCTTTGTAGGTGCGATTACTACGCGGCCCAAAGATTCGAGCATCTTGGTATGCATCAACTGGAAACTTCTGATTTCTATAATATGCCGGCCAAGAGGATTCTCCGTTTTGTGTCGGATATTGGACTTTTTAAGTCTTAAGGTTCGGGTTTTGCACAATGGACCTCTGGTCGACGTGCGCGAACGGGCATTCCCAAAGCCCTTCACCCCTTCATCAATAATAATAATAAAGGTTCCAATATTAGCGAAATTGCCAAAGAGTATTTAAATCCTAAAACCTACCCAAAACCTATCGGATATTTCGCGTGTATTTCCAATTTAACCCAATTTAACTCTTCACCGACGATCCCCGGCTTTCCCGTCCCGCTAGCTCCGAGCGCACCACAACGACGTTTTCCCGTTAAACCAAATGTGAAGCATGAGTATCCGGTTCCTCAAAGAGGACAGATAAGCCCCACTCCACTCGTAGCCTCGACCGAGATCACTCAACGTCAGACGGAGACTCTTCTCATCACTCGTATAAACAAACAAGGAGTCGCGCGCGAAAGCCGAAAGTATGGGAGAAGCTATTTTAGAAAAAATATATTTTGACCCAAAGCATCCGGCGTCTTTCGGAGGCGCTCAAAGGTTATTCCAGTCCGTAAAGTCTCACGGCCTAAGTAGGGAAACTGTAGAAAAATGGTTAAGAGGAATCGACGCTTTTACGATGCATAGGCCGAAATATAAAAAGTTTAAACGAAATAAAATAGTAATTAGTAATATAAGGGAACAATACCAGGCTGATATTAACGATATTAGCTCGTTAGATGCTGATAATGACGGATACAAATATATATTAACAATTATAGACTGTTTTAGTAAAAAAGCGTGGGGGTTACCTCTTAAAACTAAATCGGGGAAAGAGGTTTTGAAAAATATAAAAATGGTTTTTAAAGACGGAATTCCGGATAAATTCCAATCGGACAAGGGCACGGAATTTAGGAATAAAGAAGTACAAGGATATTTCAAAAAGAATAAAGTTAAATTTTTTAGTACCCAAAATGACGATATAAAAGCCTCTATCGTAGAAAGGTTTAATAGAACGTTAAAAACAAAAATGTATAAATATTTTACCCATCACTCCACAAATAGATATTTGGAAGTCTTACAGGACTTGGTCGAAGCGTACAATTCCTTATACCATAGCTCAATTAAATTGGCCCCTAATGACGTTTCGGAAACTAACGTATTACGTGTGTACAATAATATTTACTCTAAATATTATTCCGAGAAACTGAAAATGAAACCGCAATTCCAAGTAGGGGATTTGGTTAGAATAAATACAACTAAAATGATATTTCAAAAGGGACTCGAAGCTAATTATACCGAAGAAATATTTAAAGTCGTAGCTATAGTTAAAAGACATCCTCCCGTTTATAAAATAAAAGACCTATCAGAAATCGATATGAAAGGGACGTTCTATTCGAGAGAGCTTCTAATGGTCAGTGCGCCTCGTTCATACAAGTTAAACAAGGTTTTACGACAGATAACTAAAAACGGAGTAAAACAATTGTACGTTAGTTGGCTAGGATATCCTCCATCGTTTAATAGTTGGGTTAATCAAGATGACGTCTGGGATTTACATAACTCTTCCTAGTAATACTAGAGATAACAATAAAAACCATCTTGAAAATACTCTAGCCTCGTATTCTACAACGTTGGCCAAACCCATTAGTTTACGCGGAGATTGGGAAATTGCACTGGTAGAAATTATGTATCCTTTATCTTTTTATAACGTAAGCGAACCAATGGGATGCGGAATAGAAATTAAGGAATTACTATCGAACCCACCAGCCACTACCGACTAAATTATCAAGGCCCGTGCGCGCTCTATCCGAAGAGGGGTACTTTGACTGAAGAAAAAAGGGGATTTTGTAAATTAATGTCTTTTATAATGAAATTGAATTGGATTTATTGTAAAATGATCCAGTGGCCTTTCAATCCTGTCAAATGTTGATTGTTCGATTAACTGTAATTTATACTAAGGACACAAAGTATTTAATAGTTTATTGTGGTAGTATCGATTTGTCTACAATACGGATTGCAAGTTCATTAAGCTGACTAAAGCACCCATAAAAGTAATCTGGTTCGCCAACAGGTACCTTCCGTCACTATTACCGTTAACCGCAAGTTATTGTTTAAGTAAAAACCTAGAAATACGGAGGCCAAATCTAATAACCAGGGCAAAGAGAAGCTAGATATCTAACCGCTGCACCACGTCACTGTTCAGGATAATTGTTCACCTTTTTTTCAACAGATTTTTTCCTCAATTTTGCTTAGCACATCGTCTACAAACGTGAAAACCTTCGTGCACTTGACCCTCATAATATACTTTGTTAACCCTAACAAGTGCTTTGAGAAT
The DNA here is from genome assembly GCF_980474605.1 of Leiobunum rupestre. Taxonomy (NCBI): domain Eukaryota; kingdom Metazoa; phylum Arthropoda; class Arachnida; order Opiliones; family Sclerosomatidae; genus Leiobunum; species Leiobunum rupestre. The sequence goes on from NC_143386.1 coordinate 17,310,063, forward strand.
ATTAACCAAATTTTGAATATTAAAAATGCACTACCTTTATACTTGCTTGGCAAAAAATAAGTTAAAATTTAACTATTATCGCGAAAGCTAAAAAATCAATATCTTTGTGAAACGTTTGCCAGCTGTCGCCCACTTTTTCATAAAAATATCGCGCTTTAAATTAATAATTTTTGTAGGAATAATTTGTGTCGCATTGATTTTGGCTATAACTTTTCGGCGGACAATAGCCTGAATAAGGTCAGTCGGTGCGCTGTGTAATAAAAGTAGGGATTTTTAAGAATTTCATATTAAAAATTGCAATTATCCCAAATTTCAATTTACGAAAGTGTGTATCATTATATATTTATTAATATTTCTTTTGTTTCTATTTAAATAGAAAGGTAACAGTTGTTTCATAAATTTCAATAGTGGAACCATTAATTAGGTTTCTGAAACCTTTTTCTGACGCTAAGCGCGACAGAAGGTCTGGTTGGTTTTCAAATCTAGAGTAACAGAGTACCTCTAAAAAAGGTTATGGGCAGTTGTTTACTTTTCAATTGATCTCAATTTTTATCTGGGAATTACTTTTATTATTTAAAACAACTGTGTATGGCAAATTTAAAATCTATTTATTCTTACTCAAACAATTTTTATTTATCCAAGGTAACAATTTCCCAGGAGTGGTTTTACAATCACCGTGTCAGTTTGTTGTTCGCTGCGGAAACGAGCTCGCAGTACCGGGCCAAAGTAAAAGTCGTTTGATGACTTAGGCCTAAGGTGGTGCATTGGGTATTAGCCTAGCTGATAGCTGATAAAGTATAACTTTCTTTCGTATTTGCTCGAATTTTGGAAAAAGGATTATTGTTTTCAAAACGCCTGAATTCAAATTCGTGTTTCGATGTGTGTGGGTGTTGTGTTTGTGTTGTGCATGTTGTGTTTATGTTGTGCATGTTGTGTTTATGTTGTTCATGTTGTGGTTATGTTGCGTATGTACGGGGTTTCTAGTCTACAACTCCTAATAATTAACTTTTGGGACGGACTGAGCTCTAACGGTTACGTTAAACGTCTTAGCATCCAAATGGCCGGGTTTCCACTAAATGTTTACGATATACGTCTTTTTATAAATTTGAAAAAGCTAATAGTCATTGACTTTAAAATTTGATTAATGGACTCTTAGAAAATACGACAGAAACAAATTGCACATTTATAAATCTAGAGATCGGGCCGGGCACGTTACTGCTCCACCTCGTGCTATCCACATCAAGGGGAATAATCTCACCAAATTAAGACAATTATTTAGGCTAATACCCGAGGCACCACCTTAGGCCCAATTCATCTAGCGACTTATAATGCCTGAAACAGGTGGCCGGGTTACAATGCTTTTATTATAGTTTTACAAGTATATATAAAAATCAGAGTGCTTGTTCTAATAGTAATATTTTTCAAACAACTTTGTAAGTTGGTCTTAAAAAGATGTCGCAGAGCCCCAGATTGTATCAGGAATAGTTTCGGGTATCACTTTCATTGCCGTTGATAGTAGACTAAGAGAGAGCGGGCGAATACAACCATGGAATTATCGAAAGAGCTCGAGACGTTACAGAAGTTAAATTTTAAATACTGAAGAACAGCTACTTACATATTACATCTATTTATTTTTAGTATATTTGCCAACACTATTTTAACGGCTTAGGAATGTGGTTATCGAATGACGGAGCCTCAGCCGATTTATATCGCGATGTAAGATCTCACCTGCATACTACTTTTATTTGAAACACTAAGTGCACAAACCAGAAGTACAGTCGTTGAGGACCTGATTCAATACTTAATAGAAGGTTGTGAGGAAATTCTAAGCAGGTCTAGAAATTTCACCAGAGTTCGTAAAGCATTCTCTTGACGGGCACATGATTTTTTTCGAGTCGGCGATGGTGATTTCAAACATTCCCTTTACATTGTAACTTTTTAATCTTATATTTAAAATAGTTTTGTAGGAACGGTATAGATATATTTCTGGTTGGTACTACTAAATTCGTTATTAAAAAAACGTACTTCAAACAACCAATAGTCAACTTTTGCTACTTGTTAATAAAAACCAATTGTAAATTAACACAAACAATTTGGGGCAAGCCAGATATCGTTTGGAATATTTGGGGTAATTTTGTTTTTATTTGACGATAATTTGTAGGGTCCTATATCTCTGAAACGAAGTACGACTCAAGTGCATTTTACAATTTTGACTAATTTGGACGCCCTTAAATTGACGACCTATATTCGAAACACCCTGTATAGTTTCATAAAAGTTGTGTATGTATCCATTCTTCTTTCACAATGTCTATATATTTATTAGTTTTTGGTTAAAGATATGTTCGAATAGATTTATTTTTAATGATTTAATTTTTTTGTCTGATATTTGACCCACGATGTTTCGCGGACGAAAGGCAGACTCAACAAATGTACCGGGTGGATTACTTAAATCATAGAATACTGCGTTTTGACCAAAGATAAAGAGCAAAAACATCTTACAGCAATATGAAATGACCAATTTAAATAATGCTATTTACTAAATATAAATGGCGCACCAATCATCAACAAATTAATTATAAAAGGAAAATATGTGTGAAGTTTTAAAGAAATGAAGAAAATATGTTCACTTAATTAGTATTCCTTAAATCACACGTTTTTCAGCAGAACAAAATAGGAAATAAAAATTAGAAATATCTCTAAAATATTAGTGTTTTTATAAAATGAAATAAATAAACTTAATTAATACTGCCTGCTTAATCATGAATATTTAATTTGAAATTTTAAAATCACCCATTTTTACGTTTTATATTATTCATGTTGTTGCTGTCGGCAAACAGATGTTTTACTTTTATTTTTATCAATATATTTCTATCTAATGATAGATATACTACTTTTTCACTTAGCCAAAAGACCTAAACTGAAATTGTCATGGACAATAATTAGAAAACACCGGCCCATATATAATAAAGTAACAAATTAAATTTAGGGATTGGTCAGTTGATCGATCTCAAAATTGTTTTTTGCACGCAACACTATCATTTCATGTTTGGGTGTAAGAGGATCATTTAAGAGTTTTAAACCCTTTGAAATGGTGCAGTAGTTTAACGAACAACCCTATTTTTAAAATGCTCAGTTACTATTCCAACTACATTGACAATAATCAATGTAACCCTATATTCCCCCCTATTCCTCCGTTCCTGGCATTTATCGTCATGTTTCCTAGAGTTCTTTGCTTCTACTGCTAGACAGGTGAGTAAATACAGTTTCATAGAACAATATTCGATTCAGAAAACAATGGTAGAGTTTAAAGATAAAGCTTTGCAGAAGTATTCTGATGTTTTTGTTTACTTCTACGAAACTTCGCTTGGCTTCTAGTATAATACTATACATTTTTATCAAAAACTACGAGTGTTAGAATTCCTAAATTTTTAGGGTATTATTTTTAATGTGGAAACGATTAACATTCAAAGAAAATCGGAAATTATTTTAACGTTTTTCAGAAAATCTATTATTTTTTGGATGGACAATGCTAGAAGAAAACCTTTAATGAGAATTTGTGAAGAATTATCGAAAATATTTAATAACGTTGATTTCATTGAAAAATATACTAGGTGATGAAAAACAAGCTCGCCATAGGAAGCAATATTTTTAGAGTTTTGTATGTAAGACTTGGCTTAAATGGTAATTTTATTTATACCAAATGATTATTTTATTCATCCAAAAATTAATTGATTTATTAATTTATTTTAATAACTACGCCCAAAAATAAAACATATAATTTTTCTTCCATATAAAAGTCGGTTTTTTAAATAGTATTTAAAGCGAAACCTTTCCGTTTTCAAACCACTATCTAACGATTTTGTATTTAATCAATTATACCACTTTATTCTCGTGAACAGCGCTTTTATGGAAGAGTTGTATTACGGAGATGCCGATCGTAATACTCAAAGAGTTAGTGATTTGTTTCGTATTCGCTATCCTGACAAGAGATCAAGCCACTGTTCGAGACTTCAACAACAACGGAGACATCAACCCCAGGTTCCGTGGAGCGGGTCGTCATAAACTCAACATGGAAGAGACCATACTGGCTTACTTTACTGCGATCCTCAAGCAAGCTTTTAGGCGCAAGTGACGATCTTGGTTTTTCAAGGTAATTCGCGTGGAACACTCTTCGCAATCACCACTTTCATCCGTTTCGAGCTACCCTGCACCAAGCTCTGCACGAAGGAGATACGGAACGTCGATAGAAGATTTACGACAACGAACCATTGCAGACTTCCGAGTTCTCACTACTGATTATATTACACGTTTCGAGAGATGGCCCATCGTGCCGAAGCCTGTTTTTATACGTGAAAAACTGGTGTTTTTCAATGAAACCAACTTTTTTTTTACATTTTCGATTATTATTTAAAACTTTCTCATGTTTCTTCTAGCACTTTATCGCCAAATTGTTTAAAACAAAAATAATAATAAAATGTTAATGTAAGGCGTTCCCAAATTAAAAAATACCCAAAAAATTTCGCAACTCTAACTCGTGTAGTTTTTGAGAAAAATGCCCAGTCTGAGCAATTCCGTACACCCTCTGTGCCTATCTCAGCGTCTTAAGTTTAACTTTTTATATGAATTCGATCATTTTTAGAGTCATAACGTGGTGTTATTAAATATGGGATTTATAATATTTATTTATAAAATTTTAAGCCATAGCACATCCTTTCCTAATTTTATTGTTCTATCATTTCTTTCGACGTCACCACAATTGGGACAGTGAATACGACATCGAAATAATTATTTTTTAAGTGGTTTTGCCGTAAGCTAAAACCGTCAATTTCTTCTAAAAAGTCAAAATCAACTATTGAAGTCAGTAGAAGGAAAGTGAGGGTGTGGCATCGATCCCGGGTTCGGGTTTGGGTTCGGGATCGAAATCCGGGATTTAAGGGATGAAATGGGGGTAAAATCATCGAAAAGTCAATGTATTTAGGGTATTTCTCGCGACGATTTGTTTTCCCGTATATCAACATATTATGTCCAGGCCAACTTGTTCATTTATCTACGCTTATCTCGAAAGATACTTGAACGTATATCTTATCGCGTTTTATCGTACGGAATAAGTTGAAATGATGTAAAAATTGATAACCTAGGCGGCGCGTGCGCAGATTACCCCGGGGGACGCGGTTAATTTGAATTGAAGTGTTTTGACGTCATTGAATATTCGTTGTTAAAGTAGAATGGAAATATTTTTAAACTTCATTTTAATATCATTGTAGTACGCTTGGCACTTGAACCAATCTCACGAGTATTTCTTAAAACGAATATCTCGATCGCGTTTTATCGTACGAAATAAGTGGAAATTATGTAAGTTGTATGAATAATAACCTAGGCAGGAAGATAGCGCGCGCGTGCGCGGATTACCTGGGAGGCGCGGATTGCCCGGGCGCGCGGTTAATTTGAATTTAAAACATGGATTCCCTCTCCGAAATAATTCATATACCCAAAATTGGACCGCAAGTTTTTCTTTTTAGGGGAATCTCTATGGGAGTTTAACATTACAATAAAGCTAATAGGTCCAGTTTGGGGTACTTTTGGTCCGAAATGGGGTACATAGGGCCAAAAATGGTGACTTTGGTCGTTTTAAGGGTACTTTTGGTAATTTGGTCCATTTTTGGGTACATCAGAAAAGCAGTTGGAAAAACGAAGAGCCTATTTTTTCCACCCATCTCCAAACTCCAAAAATGTATTGCTTTAATTTATTTATCCCTTCCGTAGGTATAAAATAAGATAAAAACCACTTACCTATATTTTAATTACGGTAAATTAAAAATACTTAATTAGTGTACTAAGTTACGTTTAAAAGAACCTTTTGTAACAATTCCAATATGTAAATATAGGTAAGAGACAAGGCTACCATCTATAGAAGCGTTTTACAGTTCATTTAAAAATCTATTTTTTTTTTAAATCATTATCTCGTTCGTAATTGCCTTTCTATCTCTTCAATTTTAAAAGTATCCTAATTAATTCTATATTTTTAACATTAACAAGTCTCCAAATTATACCAACTTTTAACCAATTTTCCCCAATTGTACTAATTTTTAACAGAATTTCCTAAATTATTCTAATTTTACCATAAGCCAACTTAATTTCAAAACTATTGTCTATTTATGAAAATTGAGTTTTGTACGTATTTTGAATCGTTTCATTTTTATCCATAAAATGGGTGATTTGTAGGAAATTTATATTATTTTTATTGGCTTTACAATATTTCAAGTTAATTTATAAAATTTATAAATGAGTTTAATTAAATTAATAATTAAGTTTCGTTCGTATATTGAATCGGTATTTATTTATAATATTTTTTTTTCACCTAGATTAATTTTTTATCCCCCACACTCTCGATCTAGCTCCCTACTATACGTGTCCATTTATAATATTAAAATTGAACCGTCATGAATAATCCATATAAACGTAAAAGACGCGGGCGTCTTGAAGTTCAAGTTTCGTTTCCACTGAAATAGAAACAACAAGAGGAAAGGGTCTTTCTGGTGACCTAGCATTTAACATTGCTGGACGTTTTATATTTATTGTGTTCTGTTACTTATAGTCATATGGATTTCCATTCATTCGAGGAAGTTAGTGAAATAGTGGAAGAGTATAATAGGACGTGGTTAGATATGCAAGAAATAAAAGAACATTTGGACGAAATAAAAAAAGCATTTAAAAAAGTGGGAATTGAAGTTAGAAGAAGCTTGTCAAAGGGAAATTGTACTGAGAAATAAAGTTAAAGATATAAAAACAAATACAATTGGATTGAAAATATTGCAAGATAGTTGGAAGGGAGCAGAGAAGTAAAGGGATAATATTGTATGTCATTTATTGGCTTAAGACCTGTTAAATAAAATATGAAATAAAATAAAATATAAAATAAAATATGAAATAAAATAAAATATTTCCCGGGGGACGCGGTTAATTTAAATTTAAGAGTGTTTTGACGTCATGGAATATTCATTGTTAAAGTGGAATGGAAATATTTTTAAACTTCATTTTATTATGTCGAGTGATTCAATACTTTAAAGAGATAAACTGTTATATAAGACGCGTGTGGCATTGGGTAGTGGGGGTTTTTCCGGGAACTTTCCCGCATACGAGCGCGTTTACCTAGTATATTTCCGTATAAGGGCGTTTTCCGCGTAGTTTTTAAGCGAATGAGCACGTTTTTCGACACCGGCGCGTTTTCGCGTAGTTTTCTGCATTGGGGATCTTGTTTCTTGGTATGTTGATGAAAACTCAGAAAAATTTGAGATATACTAATAAAATATTACTCTGATTGACGGGAATTCTCGTCACTGCTTATCGAATGTATAACACCTTTTAAGGAAAATAAATTTTTGAGCCAAGGCTGCCATCTATAGAAGCGTTTTACAGTTCATTGAAAAATCTATTTTTTTTTAAAATCATCATCTCGTTCGTAATTGCCTTTCTATCTCTTCAATTTTAAAAGTATCCTAATTAATTCTATATTTTTAACATTAACAAGTCTCCAAATTATACCAACTTTTAATCAATTTTCCCCAATTGTACTAATTTTTAACAGAATTTCCTAAATTATTCTAATTTTTACCATAAGCCAACTTAATTTCAAAACTATTGTCTATTTATGAAAATTGAGTTTTGTACGTATTTGGAATCGTTTAATTTTTTTTTATCCCTAAAATGGGTGATTTGTAGGAAATTTATATTATTTTTATTGGCTTTACGATATTTCAAGTTAATTTATAAAATTTATAAATGAGTTTAATTAAATTAATAATTAAGTTAAGCTGAACGTTTTATATTTATTGTGTTCTGTTATTTATAGTCATATGGATTTCCATTCATTCGAGGACGTTAGTGAAATAGTGGAAGAGTATAATAGGACGTGGTTAGATATACAAGAAATAAAAGAGCATTTGGACGAAATGGAGAAGCATTTAAAAAAGTGGGAATTGAAGTTAGAAGAAGCTTGTCAAAAGGAAATTGTACTGAGAAATAAAGTTAAAGATATAAAACCAAATACAATTGGTTTGAAAATATTGCAAGATAGTTGGAAGGGAGCAGAGAAGTAAAGGTAATAATATTGTATATCATTGATTGGCTTAAGACCTGTTATATAAAATATAAAATAAAATATGAAATAAAATAAAATATAACATAAAATGAAATAAAATAAAAAAAATATAAAAATATAAAAATATTAAAATTACTAATTTTTAACAGAATTTCCTAAATTATTCTAATTTTTGCCATAAGTCAACTTAATTTTAAAACTATTGTCTATTTACGAAAATTGAGTTTTGTAGATATTTTGAATAGTTTCATTTTTATCCCTGGTTAAAAGTTATTATAATTGGGGATATTTTGTTAAAAGTTAGTATAATTTGCGAGATTCTTTTTAAAAAAACTGCACAGTTTTGGTTATTTTCAAACAAAAATAGAAAATTAAAGCCTGCTTTTTGATTTTGGATACCTCGGAGCTTAATAACAACGCTAATCACTTGCATATTGTAAAAAACAGTAACCTGAGATTAGAATTAAAATTTGCCAAACCGTTACCGGAGCCGATTTCCATTCTAATTTACGCTGAGTTTCTTTAAGTATTTTTTCAATCCTTATACCTATATTTACATATTGGAATTGTTAGAAAAGGTTCTTTTAAACGTAACTTAGTACATTAATTTATTTTGGAAGTTCAAAACGTATTAAGAGCCCTTCAAAGTACTATAAAAGGATTTAATTTACAAACTAAATTAATATTTTCTTCAAACTTTCAATTCGTTATAATTTGAATTTAAATGTAAACATCATGGATTGTAGGTGCGTAATCTACTATTAGACCGAACGGATTTATCCATTTGAAAGAGTTCCTCTTTTGATACCTGCAAAGTATTGAACGATTCTATCTTATTGATTAAAATAGGTCTTAAAATCATATCTATTAGTACAATTACAACATTTGAGAAAGACGCTTTTCCCATTGTGAAAGTGGAATCCAAAATAAGAATCACTTCAATTTAAACGCACTTTAAATTTCAATATAGACTATTTTACCATTCTCGAGTATTTCTTTTTTTCTTTAAAAGCTGAAGAAATATTAGAAACGACATCAGTGATCAAATAATTGTTTCCGAGTATGACAGACGATTTATGATATTAAAGAGTCATTTTTCAAAAGTAAGATTGTTTTCGGGTATTTTTAAAGCTAGCTTAGAAATTACATTATTTTTTATATTTAATTATTTAGTTGTAATGTTAAAGTTTGGTGATGTTGTTAATTCTTAATTAATGGTAGCCTTCACTAGAAACTATTATAAGAATTATATATGAATTTATAACCACGCGTTTATTTACCACTAGTGAATGCAATATCTGTCGAAGAATTGAAGAAAGACGGAATCACGTCATTATTAAGAACTGGTAGCTACTTCTGTATATATTGTGACGGTTCAGTTTTTCATGTTCCAACTGACGGAGGGTTAGCATGGTACTGTGACGGATACTCAATCTGTTTGAAGTATCGTAAAGCTGTTTATTTCCAATCTAAAAGAATTTTGAGTATAAGAATTCCACCAGGTGTATTAAAAGCATTACCACGCATATATTTGTGTTTAAATTGTGATATGTTAGGGACAAAGAGAGCAGCCAGTTCGTCATATTGCGAAGTAACTGGGGGATGTTGTGTATTTCCAAAAATTAAAAAAAAAATAATAGTATGCGTGTTTTTCTAGTATTTTTTCACCTATATTTACGTATTGAAATCTATTTTAACGTATTGAACGTAGAGTCAGAGGCTTTTGCAGTATTTTACTACCTATATTTACATTTTAGAAAGCTATTTAAACGTATTGAACGTAAAGAGTATATATTTGTATATCGGAATGTAATTTAACGTATTCGTATACCCATTTGAAATGAGCTAGTCGAGACCTTTTTTTATTTTCATTAACCATATCACACAAAATATAACAAACGTAACAATGGATCGAGCAAAAATCTGCTTACTAATACAATGGCTAGGAATTAGAATTAGCAAGAGTTAAAATAACTAATTTACAATCGCTTACTAGAAAATGATAAAAAAACTTTTTTTTTGCATGAAAATGTGTACATTTAAATACAAAACAAAACAATTTTTTATATTTATTGATAAATAATTCAAATTAGATTATAAAATAAATTAGTTTCATTTTGTAATAACAATCGTACAATCTCTGGATACTATCGAAGCTATGTAAAAATATTATTAAAATGTTTAATTAATCTATAGTTTTTTTTTAAATCAATATACCTACTTTATAATGTTGTCCTACCACCATATGTATCAACGCTATTCTAAAATAAATCATTTAACATATAGTTATTCTAAAATAAACCATTAAATTAAAATTTAAACTTCTAAATAAAACAATACTTTACCTGGACGTATACTATTTTGCTATTAGATCCACCTATAATCTATAATATAAATTAATCATTTATAAAACCTTTAATTATTTTCATATAAAATATATTATAAGTAAATTACCGCATTGTTGATGTTTAATGATTCACCTTTTTTCGAAGATAAACAAATATAATCTCTTGATGCACCGTAATCAGTCGGTTTTTGTTTATGATTTTTAATTATCTGAATACTGCTTACTGGTGAATCATCTTTTGGATTTTCCAAGTTAATATCTTGATGCATTTTCTTTACATTGGATTCAATAGATTCATTATTACTTCCTATTATCTAAATATAAATAAAATAATTACTTAGTAACTATATAATATGAATACAAAACTATTTTATTTATATAGATTACCGAATTTGTAATAGATGAAGGTGTATCAATTTCTCCAGATAAAGATCGAAGATTATTCGATGCCATTTCACTATAGAAATAATAACTAATATTTAGCTATACTATGAACCTTAGTGTATAATTTCTTTATTCTTTATATTTTATTTTGAAATATATCAAAACTTTTTTAAAACTTTTTATAAGTTACTCACATTTTTTCTATTTTTTTTTACCACAATTAGATAAAAATTATTTTTTATATAGCATTATAACGTACGTACCCTCGTCCAATAAGAAATGTTAACGATGTTTATCAAATCCCCCAACACCCGCAAATCAATTCCGATGGATTTATGTAATTTACTTTTTATTATATTTATATATTTTTTAATTTAATAAATTATTTTATAAAATAAACGATTAACCCTTTGTCAGCAGACACAGGAAATGAACAATTCCTATAAAATACATACATTAAGACAAAGTTAAGAATTATCACCGAGTATTCCTACTTACATTTTAAGATTCCTCGGAGTCACTTCCAATATAATACAGATGGTGAACTTTCGAAATCTGGTCTAACTATTATACGGTTTTCCCTTTTTATACTCTGAAATTATTGATCTTCGATATATTATTTATTAAAATGGGGTTTAAAATTAATTCCATTCTACGTATACGCATTTTGAAGTGTATCGCGTTACGTATATAGGAATTTATCCGGTCCTCATACGGAATCACGTGTACAATTACAATACTTGAGAACGATACGTTTCTCATACTTAAACTTGAAATATTCGTTTAAAAAAAATACTCGTGATATAGATTCAAGTGCCAAGCATATTTAAGTACTACAATGATATTAAAATGAAGTTTAAAAATGTTTCCATTCTACTTTAACAACGAATATTCAATGACGTCAAAACACTCTTAAATTCAAATTAACCGCGTCCTCCGGTATTTTATTTTGAAATATATCAAAACCTTTTCAAAACTTTTTAGAAGTTATTTACATTTTTTCTATTTTTTTTTTACCACAATTAGATAAATATTATTTTTATATAGCATTATAACGTACGTACCCTCGTCCAATAAGAAATGTTAACGATGTTTATCAAATCCCCGAACACCCGCAAATCAATTCCGATGGATTTATGTAATTTACTTTTTATTATATTTATATATATTTTTTTAATTTAATAAATTAATTTATAAAATAAACGATTAACCCTTTGTCAGCAGACACAGGAAATGAACAATTCCTATAAAATACATACATTAAGACAAAGTTAAGACAAAGTTAAGAATTATCACCGAGTATTCCTACTTAAATTTTATTTTATTTCATATTTTATTTTATTTCATATTTTATTTTATTTCATATTTTATTTTATTTCATATTTTATTTTATTTCATATTTTATTTTATTTCATATTTTATTTTATTTCATATTTTATTTTATTTCATATTTTATTTTATTTCATATTTTATTTTATATTTTATTTTATTTCATATTTTATTTAACAGGTCTTAAGCCAATAAATGACATACAATATTATCCCTTTACTTCTCTGCTCCCTTCCAACTATCTTGCAATATTTTCAATCCAATTGTATTTGTTTTTATATCTTTAACTTTATTTCTCAGTACAATTTCCCTTTGACAAGCTTCTTCTAACTTCAATTCCCACTTTTTTAAATGCTTTTTTTATTTCGTCCAAATGTTCTTTTATTTCTTGCATATCTAACCACTATTTCACTAACTTCCTCGAATGAATGGAAATCCATATGACTATAAGTAACAGAACACAATAAATATAAAACGTCCAGCAATGTTAAATGTTAGGTCACCAGAAAGACCCTTTCCTCTTGTTGTTTCTATTTCAGTGGAAACGAAACTTGAACTTCAAGACGCCCGCGTCTTTTACGTTTATATGGATTATTCATGACGGTTCAATTTTGATATTATAAATGGACACGTATAGTAGGGAGCTAGATCGAGAGTGTGGGGGATAAAAAATTAATCTAGGTGAAAAAAAATATTATAAATAAATACCGATTCAATATACGAACGAAACTTAATTATTAATTTAATTAAACTCATTTATAAATTTTATAAATTAACTTGAAATATTGTAAAGCCAATAAAAATAATATAAATTTCCTACAAATCACCCATTTTATGGATAAAAATGAAACGATTCAAAATACGTACAAAACTCAATTTTCATAAATAGACAATAGTTATGAAATTAAGTTGGCTTATGGTAAAATTAGAATAATTTAGGAAATTCTGTTAAAAATTAGTACAATTGGGGAAAATTGGTTAAAAGTTGGTATAATTTGGAGACTTGTTAATGTTAAAAATATAGAATTAATTAGGATACTTTTAAAATTGAAGAGATAGAAAGGCAATTACGAACGAGATAATGATTTAAAAAAAATAGATTTTTAAATGAACTGTAAAACGCTTCTATAGATGGTAGCCTTGTCTCTTACCTATATTTACATATTGGAATTGTTACAAAAGGTTCTTTTAAACGTAACTTAGTACACTAATTAAGTATTTTTAATTTACCGTAATTAAAATATAGGTAAGTGGTTTTTATCTTATTTTATACCTACGGAAGGGATAAATAAATTAAAGCAATACATTTTTGGAGTTTGGAGATGGGTGGAAAAAATAGGCTCTTCGTTTTTCCAACTGCTTTTCTGATGTACCCAAAAATGGACCAAATTACCAAAAGTACCCTTAAAACGACCAAAGTCACCATTTTTGGCCCTATGTACCCCATTTCGGACCAAAAGTACCCCAAACTGGACCTATTAGCTTTATTGTAATGTTAAACTCCCATAGAGATTCCCCTAAAAAGAAAAACTTGCGGTCCAATTTTGGGTATATGAATTATTTCGGAGAGGGAATCCATGTTTTAAATTCAAATTAACCGCGCGCCCGGGCAATCCGCGCCTCCCAGGTAATCCGCGCACGCGCGCGCTATCTTCCTGCCTAGGTTATTAATCATACAACTTACATAATTTCCACTTATTTCGTACGATAAAACGCGATCGAGATATTCGTTTTAAGAAATACTCGTGAGATTGGTTCAAGTGCCAAGCGTACTACAATGATATTAAAATGAAGTTTAAAAATATTTCCATTCTACTTTAACAACGAATATTCAATGACGTCAAAACACTTCAATTCAAATTAACCGCGTCCCCCGGGGTAATCTGCGCACGCGCCGCCTAGGTTATCAATTTTTACATCATTTCAACTTATTCCGTACGATAAAACGCGATAAGATATACGTTCAAGTATCTTTCGAGATAAGCGTAGATAAATGAACAAGTTGGCCTGGACATAATATGTTGATATACGGGAAAACAAATCGTCGCGAGAAATACCCTAAATACATTGACTTTTCGATGATTTTACCCCCATTTCCTCCCTTAAATCCCGGATTTCGATCCCGAACCCAAACCCGAACCCGGGATCGATGCCACACCCTCACTTTCCTTCTACTGAAGTCACTTCGCTTACCAAAATTTCATACAAGAGTGTATTAACTTTCAATCTCAGGCTGCATAAGTTTCCAATCACAGGGTGTGTTAAGCCTCGGTGTACTATATAGACCGTAGAAACTCAGCGACGTTACTCTGACATCGACGGTCATGACGCTTAAGCCTTGTCTCCCTATATAGACCGTAGAAAACATTTTGGTGAGCTTGGAATTGTCGTGTGAGAGAAAAGAATACTTTTAACCGCAGTAGCGTAACTAACTGAAATGGAAGTAAACAGAAACTTCGATCGATAACAAGAAACGAGGACTTTGATAGAATCAATTCCTTACGCAGTCGAATAGAAAACAATAATGTCGCACCCACAGACTAACTTTACTAATTCAAATATTAAAATTGCCTTTTTTAAGGTTGGCTTTTAAAATTTCAAATGAAAAGTGCATGAAAATAATCAATACAATATATTTTTATTGAACGGTAGACTTTCTTGTTGCAAACCGAAACCGATGAAAGAATCGTCAATGGAACTGTTGAGGAGATCATTACACACAGCGGATTCGAATCAAAACTACTCAAGGCTCTCTCCACTACTCTTAATTTCACGTAAGTTCAAATTAAAAAAGATTTTGGCTATAGTAAAAATAAAATAGATTTTAAACTTTCCATACACAATTGTTTTAGATAATTTAAGTAATTCCCTGATAAAAATTGAGATCAATTGAAAAGTAAACAACTGTCCGTAACCTTTTTTAAGAGGTACTCTGTTACTCTTCATTTTGAAAACCAACCAGACCTTCTGTCGCGCTTAGCGTCAGAAAAAGGTTTAAGAAACAAAATTAATGGTTTGACTATTGAAGTTGATGAAAAACTGTTTTTTTTTAAACAGAAACAAAAGAAATCATAAGAAATATTTATTAATTATACATACTTTCTTCTTTTGAAATTTTCGATTATTATAATTTCTTAACATGAAATTCTTAAAAATGCCTACTTTTCTTACAAAGCGCACCGATTGACTTGATACACAGTATTGCCTGGTGTAAAATTCTGGCCAAAATCGATGCTACAAAAATTATTTCTATGAAAAATTATTAATTTATGGCGCGATATTTTTACGAACAATTTGGCGACTGCTGGCAAACGTTTCACAAAGACATTGATTTTTTTTTGCTTTCGTAAGAAAAGTGAAATTTTTACTTTATATTTGCTAAGTAAGTATAAACGTAGTTCATTTTTAATATTCCAAAACTTGTTAATGTTCTCAAAGCACTTGTTAGGGTTAACGAAGTATATTGGGGGGGGGGGGGTCAAATACACCAAGATTTTTACGTTTTTAGGAGATGTACTAAGCTAAATTGAGGAAACAACTGTTGAAAAAATGGGTGAACAATTTTCCTGAACCGGTGCAGCGGTTAGCTAGTTAGCTTCTCTTTGCCCTGGTTATTAGGTTTGGCCTCCGTATTTCTAGGTTTTTACTTAACAATAACTTGAGGTTAACGGTAATAGTGACGGAAGGTACCTGTTGGCGAACCAGATTGCTTTGGATGGGTTCTTTAGTCAGATAAATAAACTAACCGTCCGTATTGTAGGCAAATGGATACTACCGCCATTAACAATTAAATACTGTATTGTGCCCTTGCTAAAGATTAGTGGTTGTGTTTTTATCACTTGTACCTAAAAGGTTTTCCCATGCCCTTAGTTGGAAAAGTTTAATTTAACAGTAATTTCATTAGATACATCCTTTACGAAACTAAATCGGGATTTGGTGCATTTTTACCCAACAAAACATGGACAGGTGTGGTGGGTCGACTGACAACCAAGGTAACGCTCCTTTTCTTGTATAATTGTTGAAATACCGAACTTATCCTTTTATAAATTAGGAAATGGATGTTGGGATATCGTGTTTAGTAGACTCTTATCAGAGGAGAACCGTCATCGATTTTAGCAGTTCATACTATGACGAAACTTTGAATTTTTTCATAGGACCCCAAACGCCATCAAGAAACACAATAGTGTTTTTCCTTAGTCCTTTTCAAATCACAGTAAGTCGAACAATCAACCTTTGAATAAGGTTTGAAAAGTCACTGGAGTAATTGACCATAAATCCAATTCAATTTCTTTATACAAGATATCATTTAAAAAAATCCCCTGTGTATTAAATATTTAATTAACCGTCAAAATTGAAAGGTTGACCTCACAGAAAAAAACTTTAAATCATAATTTAAAAATTCCATCAAAAATACATCAAATTATTCGATGACTGCGGACGGTGGGATTTGTAGATATTTGGATAAACATATTTATTTCAAACATATATTTTACTATTAAAACAATGTTACAACCAAGGCTTTATCGTACACTTTGAAAAACTATTATCTTTAAACATTTAAAATTCGCGTAGAAGAGAAAATGTACGTTATTACTTTGCTGTAGACTTTTTTGTTTTTGGTTTTCCAGAAATTATATTATAAAGTCTGATTTCATGTATTTTCTACGCAGTAATAAGTTTTGAAAAAAAAAACAATATGAACCAAGTGCTTAACAATAAAACCGTTTTAGGTAGATAAATAATTAAATTTAAGAGATGTTTAATACTTCTGTTTTACTAATGGATCAATTTCCTTAGCCATTCAATCCAGAAATAATGAAACACATTTCTTTTGAAATGCTTTCTCTTTAATATACAGGGTTATTTTGTTTTTTTGCAAAAATGTTTTTTTTCGACAACTTTGTTTTCTAGAATTTTTAAACTTTCATTGATTTCGGAAATGGTTTTCACGTTTTTTGGAATCTTCGATTTCCACCACTAGGTGCTGGAATAAATTTATCTATGAGAAACTTGAAGAGCGTAATCGCAAACGTAAAAATATCGTTCGTTGGAAAACAATTGACGAATTTTTCACTGAAAACACTCGATTTGGAAATGTGACAATTTTGCAAGCTAAAGTATTTCGTCCTATAATTTCTAGAATTTAAATTTTCGTTTGTTGGGAACAAGTATTTTGTTTTAAAGTACGTATGTTGGATAAGTATTATAATTTCCAAAAACCAACAGTTTATATAACCAAATACAAAAAAAACCTTTAACTAAATACAAAACCTGATTTTTAACATTGGTTCGAACACTCCATCGTCGGTTGCGACGCTAGCTTGGATGCGAACAATCATGTCAAAATCACGTTGAACCATTTCTGAGAATAAAAAATACATTGTTGGTTTTGTTTTAAGCTTTTGAATCTATTAATAATTGAAATTTTCTGATTTTGGCAAATACAATACGTTGAAATAGGTTTTAATTTCTACTTATAGACCTAGAATAAGAAAAATGCATAGTGAAGTCGATAGCTAACTAGACCTAATGTCTAAAGTTCAGTTAAAACCGCACATTTATTTAGTATAAAACTCGAATGCATTCGGTGATTTACATCATTATTTGAATTAATATTTATAATAATGCCTCAATATTCTAGAGCGGATCGTACGGAAATAGATGCTATTTAGTACGGAGAAGGTGTTAGAAATCTTAGATGAGTGAGTGAGATCTTCGAACAACGACACCCGAATAGAACTGTAGTAAGGCGAGCTGTAAATTACTTTCAGCAGCTTGGTCATGTAGAACCCAGATTTCGTAGATTTGGTCAAAGTAATTTCGACTATGAGGACACAGTGTTAGCATATTTTCTTACCTACCCGCATAACAGTTGTGCCGCGGCAATTGCGGATTTGACTTGAAGTAAATCACTCATTTGGAAAATATTACGTAGACATCTGAACCATCCGTAAAGAGCTACGCTTTGATGTACACAGAGGCTATAGATGGAGACGTTCAAAGAAGGCTGGTTTTTTGCAACTGTCTTCTTAATTCTGTGGATAATGATCCTTAATTTATCCGCAAAGTTTTATTATCCGCTAAATGTTCATTGCTAAGAGATGGGCCTTTCAATTTCCAAAATTAACAATTTTGTCAAGACGAAAATCCACACTGAAAATTTCAACATCGTCACCAATTTCAATTTGGACGCATAAATGCTTAAATGTTTGGATTGGTCTTCTAAGATACCTTCTCATTCGTCCAGTATTTTGGCCTCAAAATCTCAATGGACAGAGTTATTTACATTTCTTACAAAACCAACTAGTGGAGGAGCTAGAACAACTTCCATTAGCACAACGAGAAAGGCTGTGAATTCAACAAGACTTTGCCCCACCTTATTACCTAGAGACGTGAAATACTATCTAAAACAATGAATTTCCACTACGATGGATAGGGAGAAACGGTCCGGTACAATGGGCAGCAAGGTCACCAGATCTGACGCCATTAGACTTTTTTCTTTGAAGCTTCAGTAAAGACAGAGTATACGCCACTCCCCTTGAAACGCTCGAAGAATTACGTCAACTAATTATTAACGCTTGGCGGAAAGTAACACCGGAAATGGTTCAACGTGCGTTAGACAACATGATTGTTCGCGTCCATGCTTGCATCGCAACCGACAGTGGAGTGTTCGAAATAGTTTTAAAAATTTTGTTCGTACTCGGTTAAATTCTAATACTTTTCCAAACGGATCCTAGTTTTTCCAACAAACGAAAATTTAAATTGTGGAAATTAAAGAACGAAATATCTCAACTTGCCCCAACTTGTTACATTTACAAATATATCGGCTTTCCTCTTTTAAGGGTAAAGTTCCCTCTCTGGCCTAAAATGAAATTGGCACAAGCGTAGCGTCAAAATTTCCAATTTCTAGAACACAAATTTTCGAAAAAAAAAATATTTTCAAGCAAAATATGGCTATTTAAATATAGGTACACTAAACAATATTATTACAAAATGGTTTTATATTTCTCAGGTGTGGCTGGTGTTCCTAGCGTTTATCATAATAATTTTATTATTGTTGCGAGAATTAACTGTCGATCTAATTCAAAGCAATTCGTGGGCGATTTGGTACGTCATCGGTATTGTAACTCGCCAAAGTAAGAGAAATTGAAATACCACATATGTCTTTTCTCTCAAATAATAAAGACTGATTCCACAGCCACATGCTTTAGTTCTTCCAGTAGAGGTTAACTATTTCTTAATGCCAAAATTACAGCTTTCACAGTTACAGACGCTTAATTACCCATACATCTTTGTTCTGTGCCATCGTTGCAAGAAAGACCTTCGCGCTGTCCCTAATAAACTCGCCGTCTTTAAATTGTGGTATCCATTTATAACTGTGAGGAAATATTCAAAGTGTTTCAGTTAAGTATGCACAAATTGACAGGCGTGTTTTTTGGGTAACAAGGAGTGAAAAAGATCCTAAGAAACGATTTCCTAAATTGAATCTTATCCGAGTAATTTACCGTCAGTAATTGTCCTCGAAAACGTCTATAATTCCTTGGACCCAATGGTTTCCTTTTACTAAGAATTGGTTCTTACCTTTTTTGATAAAAAACCTAACTAGTATCAAAAGTGTATTATTAAAATGTAAGAAGTAAGCTTCGTGTAGAAATAAGTTTTAACTATAACAACGTGTTTCTAAGTGACAACGCCTATTAAAAAAGGATTTTTTTAATTTCGTTTTTTTTAATCTAATGCCATAAGTAAGTACCAATTTAACACATTGTGAGCCTTATACAGGGTCTTTTTTTTTGCTCGGAAAAGTGTTTTTTTTTTCAAAAACTATTTATAGTACCGATTTCAAATTTGGAAGGTCAATTCTCTATACCGGGGGACATCAGTTTGAGAAATTTGAGCGTTTTCGGTAATGTTTTTCACCAATTTTGAAAAATTATTTTTCGACCACTAGGTGCGAGATAAAAAAATTCTATTATAAAGTTGTAGGCCGTCATCGAAAACCCTTAAAAATTGTTCACTCGACGAAAAACAATTTATTTATCAGTGAAAATTCGAACTTGAAAAATTTACAAGTTGGTGAAGCCAAATTACGATTGTTTGAAACGATAATTGAAACCGAATTACCTAATCCAGTTGAAACTTTGGTTA
The DNA here is from genome assembly GCF_980474605.1 of Leiobunum rupestre. NCBI lineage: Eukaryota > Metazoa > Arthropoda > Arachnida > Opiliones > Sclerosomatidae > Leiobunum > Leiobunum rupestre. The sequence goes on from NC_143386.1 coordinate 17,330,369, forward strand.
AAAAAACGACCGGATTTAAAAAACACGAGGCTATAGGTCAATCCTAAACATGCATTGGGTATTTAAAGGAAAACTTTGGGAGATTATTATCAGTGTTTGATAATATTTCGAACAATGCCTCGTTATTCAGTAGCTGAGCGTACCGAGATAGTTGCCATTTACTATGGAGAAGCAGCGCAAAACCTTAGAAGAGTGACTGAAATCTTCGCAGAAAGACATCCAAATGGAGCACCATCTGTAAATACAGTAAGACGAGCAATTCACGATTTCAATCAATTTGGTAACTTGCAACCTAGGTTTCGCGGATTGGGTCAACCGGATTTAGACTTCGAGAACAATGTACTCGCGTACTTTGTGGCATATCCTCGTCACAGTTGCGCTAACGCCGCTGCTGATTTGGGTTGTTCTGCAAATCGTGTGTGGAAAATTCTTCGTAAGAATCGCTATCACCCATACAGAGCTACGCTCCACCAAGGACTAATTGACGGAGACCATCAAAGACGTTATGAATTTAGCAACTGGTTACTAAATGCTGTCCAAGAAGATAGACAATTTTTGCGCCATGTTTTGTTCTCCGACGAAGCGTCATTTTCTAGAGATGGGCCCTTTAATCATCAAAACAGCCATCTTTGGTCTGAGATCAACCCACATTGGGGTTTTGAATATCATCACCAGGTTCAATTTGAACGGGTCAATGTTTGGGTTGGACTTGTTGGAAACCGTTTGATTGGTCCCTTTTTCCTGCCGACGAACCTCAACGGCCAAAGGTATTTACATTTTCTACAGAACGAACTGAGTGACGCAATCGACGACCTTCCATTGGCTGAAAGACGTCAGTTGTGGTTTCAGCAAGATGGCGCCCCTCCACATTTTTCCCGGCAAGTAACTGAGCACCTCAACAACGAGTTTCCTGAAAGGTGGATAGGGAGAAATGGTCCAGTGCATTGGCCAGCAAGGTCACCTGACCTAACACCGCTGGATTATTTTCTCTGGGGATTCGTTAAAGCAAAGGTATACGCCACGCCCATTGAAACTAGGGAGGAACTCATTAGACGAATAATCAGTGCTTGCCGAGACGTCACACCAGAAATGGTAGAGAAAGCGTTTGAGAACTTAATTGTCCGCGCACAAACCTGTGTTGCAGCCAATGGTGATATTATTGAAAATGTTTTGTAAAAATTTATGTGAATAAAATATCTGCATTTAAAAACCAAACGTGTACATTTTTTCAAGTGTGAAAACTCTACTACGTTTGTATTAGACTTGTTCCCTTTTCAATTATCGTTTCAAACAATCGTAATTTGGCTTCACCAACTTGTAAATTTTTCAAGCTCGAATTTTCACTGATAAATAAGTTGTTTTTCGTCGAGTGAACAATTTTTAAGGGTTTTCGATGACGGCCTACAACTTTATAATAGAAATCTTTTATCTCGCACCTAGTGGTCGAAAAATAATTTTTCAAAAAAACACTTTTCCGAGCAAAAAAAAAGACCCTGTATATCACATCTCCATGCTTTTTTTCAGAATGCTAGTACACTGAATGTAGTTGGCTGGTGTAATTAATGGTCTTATTAAAAAGTCACCCACAAACAAATGTTTTTAGTATACAAGTTTAGTCTACAACACCTGTTCTAATAGTATTTTTGAACGGGTACGAGGCTCGAATTTCAATAAAATAAATCCACATTTCGTATCTTAAACCCGCTATGCTATGGCGTACTTCACGAATGCAGAATACGCCGATATGCATCTTAAGTATGGACTCGCTCAGGGAAATGTGGTAGAAGCGCGGCGCTTGTATCAGGAGCACTTTCCTCAAAGACGGCTACCAAATCGACAAACATTCAAGGCGGTTGTCAGACGCTTAAAATAAACTGGAAAAATACAACCCACGGGAAACGGGGCATGCTACTTCAAAAGGAGACGTTCCAGAAGACTTACTATCTTCGAAGATATTCCTACGACAAGTATGAGGCACGTTGGACGTCAATTGCGAGTTGATAATGTTCTTGCCTGGCGTATCCTTTGAGAAAACCGGTACCACTCACTCCATTTACAAAAGGTTCAATCTTTAATTGAGGCTGATTATCAAACATGAAGTGAATTTTGTCAGTGGTTTCAGGGGCAGACTAACGGTGTCACGTACGCTCCTAGTTTCTGATGGAGATAATTTTTCCAGTGACGGAATCTTCAATTTACATAATCGCCATGAGTGTCAGCAAGAAACTCCGCACACTTATACCGTTAGGTCACATCAAGTGCACTTTTGTCTCAACGTCGGGTGCGAAATTCTTAGCAACCATTTAATTTGACCTTATTTTCTCAACTTCAATATTATAACTGCTGAGTAGTACTAAACCTTTATACAAAACACTTTACCAGAGCTACTCAAAGACTTACCGTTAGCAGTAAGAAAACGAATATGGTTTATGCACGACCAAGCACCCCCTCAGGGTTAGAGCTCATCTTGATTCCGAGCTTCCGTAGAGGTGGATAGGTCAAGGCGAAACTCTTGCATGGTCAGCCTGATCTCTTGATTTGAACCGATGTGATTTCTACCTTTGCAACCATATTAAGGACTTGGTATACAAGACTGAAGTTATAGACGTTAAAGTCCTACGTAAACGGATAATTGACAGCTGCGACACAATCAGAAACACGTCTGAAATATTTCGTCGTGTTCGAGAAGCTTCCCGAAGATGCGTCAAAGCTTGCCCTACCTGCCAATGGGGGCCATTTTGAAAAGCCTTTGTAAATACAATGATCAATGTAATATTGTTATGTAACAGTACATGTAAACTCTGAGAAACCATAAAACAAAGAATGGAATTTTTTACTATGTCGCTTGATAATTTAAATCATCTTTTCATTATGGTAAATTGTAACGATAGCGTACTTCTAGATGCGAACGCTTAGTTAGCTTTTGCTACTATAAATTTTTATTCACTTATCTTATAAGACGTTTTACTCCTTGTATTCAAAGAACACGAATTTCTACCATTTCGCAACTTCAAGTTCTGGGGACATTTAAAAAAATTGGTACACATGACGGAAGTCCGCAACATTGAAGACCTATGACAACGCAATATTGATCGCTGTGAAACTATTAGCGACCAAAATGGGTCTAGATCGCAATGGTGCCGAATCGTATAAGGGGTCTAATTACGTCAAGCTTCCACAGTGCATTAAATTACACCTCCGACGAGTAGTTTTCGTTCGCGTATTCGTAACACGCCTCGAATCTTCGAACGGATTCAAGAATGTTTTGTGTGTGCCCCAGGTTATCATTTTGTACATTTTTTGAAATTCAGTTAAATTTCTATTTATGGCATTTGAAAAAAAAAACGAAATTCAAAAAGTAACTTTCTTTAATTGACGTGGTCACTTTGAAACACCTTGGTATTGTTCATTTCTACACGAAGAATACTTCTTTAAATTACCAACGAACTTTTGATACTAGTGACCATTTTCTTATGTTTTTCGATAAAAAAACAAATGCTTAGTAAAAGGAAATAATTGAGTCCAAGGAATAATATAAACTGCACACTCACGCGTTTTTCGACGTTTTGGAGTCCAATTTTTGACGGCGAATAACTCGGATGCAGTTCAATTTAGCAAAACGTTTCTTAGGACCTTTTTCACTCCTTGTTACCCAAAGAATACTCCTGTAAATTTGTGCCAGACTTCTCTGAAAAAACCTGTATGGTTTTACACACTCTACTTTTAGCAGAGAAAACACGGTTACCGCCTCTTTATTGAATATAAACAGATAAAATTTCTAACCCTTATCTTCTGCTTTACTTAATACACATCAATCTATAAATTATTAACATAATACATTTTTTTAATTTAAGACTTAAAGGAACTTTAAAAAACAGGCAACTTTCCATTATCTAAACTTAGCCCTTAGATTCCGATTTTACATAAAGGATTGAAAACAGATTGTAAATTTTTTAATGCTGTATATGATTACAATTTTTTTTTCGAAATCTCTTTTATATTTAAGCAATTAATTTTTTGAAAAACGCAGGTACAAATACAGTAATTAGTGGCAATCGGTTGTCAGCAACTGTTCCACTCTCTTTTTGGTTATTCGCACTGACGATCTTAGTGATATTCTACGGCGATGTGTTAACAGCCTCAACCAGTGTTACCAGCGCTGATCAAGTCGACTCGTTAGACAAATTAGCCGATTTATTTCGGAAACGGATACTGCGAATAGGAGTTATTAAAGGGACCTTCATCGAAAATTATGTGAAAAATTTGGTATGATACTTACTTTATTTATAATGCTCTTCATAATGGTCTTCAAAGGATAGTTTCATCAATCACGAAATTATTTTTGAGACCGTTTACAAATTACAAAAGACAACCACTCAATGGCGTATCCAGGATTTTATTTCGAGGGGGGGGGGGTTTGACGGAGGTTTCATTGATTTTTATTAGACATCCCCACATCCCCACCCAGTCATCAGCAGTTAGGGGGGGTTATACCCCAAACCCTCTCCCCTATATACGCCCTTGCAACCACTTAGAAAATAAATAGATCTTGGAAAAGAGTCTATCTATATTTAATTAAATTATTAATTATAGAGTTATTCTTCACAAATTTATTGTTAATATAGTTTTGGTCCACCACGGATCAAATATTGAAAAATTATACGAATAAATATAATTCTTCAATATTTTTGACCATTTTTAATAATTATATAATTATATTTATAATAATTTTATAAATATTTAAAAATAATTTGTTTTTAGTTTTAGATCTATATTATATGTTTTTATTTAGTAAACCTTGCCCGCTATTCTAACTTTTTAACCTTACCTGATTCTATACATAGATAATATATCAGTTTTAATATCGAGTGTTTTGTATTTTTTAAGCCACGGGTTCCAATTTCTTAGTTTGTACCTTACATCAGATCATTATTTTCAATCAGTACACTGCACCAGTATGCGTCTGACCCAAAATTAAAAATAATGTTCAACATAAAATTTAACAGGTTTAGTGTGCACCAGATAAGCCCATCTCTTTCAAGCAGTCTAATTATGTCTGGCTTAACTTTTTTGCAATTTCCGACTTTTATTTTCATTACAGCCTTCATCGAACGAGTACGGTGATCTCTATAGAAAAGTGTCCGTTCCAATAAATTTGAATTTCAAGAATTTGCCGCGTCTCAAAGAGCACAAGCTGGCTATAATATACCTTAATAAAGGGTTCAGTAATTGGTTGTGGTACTATGGCAACAGAGATTTCAAATACTCGATGGTTAAAGAGTATTTATACAACGTAAGAATAGCTCTTGGATTCCGAAAGGATTTTAAGAGCAAGGATCGGTTCAATTGGGTGTAGGTTATAGGTCCAAATATTACATCGAGTCATTCTTAATCTATCACTTTTCTATTAGCAGAATTGAGACTCTCCGTGAATCTGGTTGTTTGTCTAAATGGGAAGAAGAACTGGAGCGCCCCCTGACGTTCGGAAAACTGAAGCAGCGCCCAGACGGAGCAAAGGTGGCAGACTACATCCTCCTACGAGACCTCCAAACCACCTTCTTGCTATTGACGGGAGGCTACTTGGCGGGATTCGTCATGCTCATCCCTAGCCTCATCAAACGATTCGCCAATTATGTCACAATTCAAAATTAACATGATCCGGCTTTTTAAGGTCGATACACGTAGCAACTGACATGATAAACTCACATTTATATTTATGAAATTCTATCTTGATTTGTTAACAAAACTATACATGTATAGATAAAAATATTGAACACATTCTTAACATACTTAACATTTATCATTTTATTGGGTTGTGTGTTTCTGAAATTTATATATTTTTAATTATTAATACCCTAAAATATTTAGTAATAAAATAAAGTCAAAAGTTTAAGGAATTATATTACAACAAAAATGGTTTAAATGCCTAGAAACTGCATTGTTTGAAACAATTTTGAAAAATATGAGGAAAAAACTATAAAATTCTAATTTCAACCAGTTATGCTACCAAGATAAACCAATTTAGATGGAATTCACAAGATTTTGTATTGTAACTTTGAAACCTCAATTGAATTGCTGAAAAAAACCTGTCTTTGCAATAAACCAATTTTTTTTACATCTATTTTCTAAACTTGGCATTTTCGTACTCATTGACTTATCAAATCCAATTGGCAATAACGAAACTGTCCAGTTAACTGGATATTTTAAAATTAAATTTTAAAAGTACTTATTCTACCATACCATTTGAAAGATTATTTCCAATCTCTTTTACAAACACTTTGCACTATTTAATATTTTGTAGACGGCTATAAAATTTTAATTAAAAAAGCTTGTTGCTATTAATGTCGTTGTTTTAAATAATTTTGTTAGTCATATACAGGTGTGTGGTTTTGATTAGAAAATGATCAAAAACTTTCATTAAACTATGATAAAAAACTCTTATAGGTACAATTATTAAATTTCTAAAAATCATAAAATCAAAAAAATATAGCCATCGTTTTAAAAAGTTTGTTTTCAACCAGTAAGTAATAGATGAAAGTGTCATTGAGAAAGTTGTAGAGCATTTCGGAAAATGTACAAGTATAGTTGATTCGATTGAAATTACCGATTTTCCACAAAGAAAGTAGCAACAATTTTTCTAACTGCTTTTCTCAAATATTGAAAGTTGCTACAACTTAATGTGGGTTATCATTTCTTTTAAAGCTCGGAAAGCAATGTGTTTTAACGTACACTTTATCATTCTCTCTAGAGAAAGATATATCATTAATGATAAATTTTGAAAACAATTTCATTCACTTTTATGCGTACTTACTAGGATGGTCCTTGTTTTTATTTGTTTCTTAAATATTGAAGTCTTAAGCCCAGTTCACACTATACAATTAATTGGGCCACTTAATTGAAACCAACTAATTGTAAGCAAGAAAATTGAATAGTGTGAACTGAAAAATTGTAACCACTGTTCCAACTTTTTCTGTTCACACTGTACAATTTTCTTGCTTACAATTAGTTGGTTTCAATTAAGTGGCCCAATTAATTGTATAGTGTGAACTGGGCTTTATACTCTAAATTGGTTTCAATGTATATAAATAAACTTCTTCAGAAATTTGGGTTAAATTGAGCCAAATTTAGAGGTAGCACAATGAGCTTGAAAATTCCCTATATTTTAGCATTAGAAGAAATAATGATTTTTCATTCTGAGAAATATTTGGCGAGAAAGTTAGGGGTTTTGGCTACTTTATTTAAAACTGATATATTCCAAGTAATTTAATATTATAAGGGTTTATTAGGATAATTTTTTAGTTATGCATGAAAACAAATAAAACGGATATTTTTTATCCAAATCCTGAGCTCTACTACAGCCACATTAAAGTTACTTTACAATAGGGAATCAGATTAATTGGAATTTGCGCACCAGTCTGATAACTCGTCTTACTTAGAGCATCCGATATCTTCGATGTTAATTGTTTCTCTCTCGCAACGTTTCGAGAAGAACAATGCCTTTTCTTACCCTTTCGTAAAAAAATATGAACGCTTTAGCTCTGGTGTCGGTGATGATTCCATCTAACGCACTCGATTTGTATTCGCCATCGTTACACTGCAACCCGCAAATATTTCTTGAGATCCACGAATTGAATCTTTGGTCTTTCGCAGTCAGCTCGTAATAGGGAAATGGGATCACCTAAAACGCCAATTCTTAAAGGACGTTTACGCAACCTTATGTATTTGATGAATATTAATCAATTTAAATTTAAATTTTCACAAAAATCGTGGCATATTCCATGGTTTTTTGAAATTGTCTTTTTGAACGGTAGGTTGCAATCAAAACGTTTTAGTGATAAAGTGAAAGAGCAGACTATATAAAAGTTTAGAATAAACTTGCTTTGGTTAAAATCTGCCTATTATTCTCTGAAATATGCGGTTACGAAAAAAAAGGTTGGTCATTGGAGGCAGTAGCTTTTTATTCCATTTATTTTAAATGAGCCAAAATCTGTCTATGTTGGAATTAACCACTTTTAATTCCCAAAAACGTATGGGGTATGCACTCCGTACAAACTCTTTGGGAAATTTTCAACCCGAAATCAGCCTGGTATCTCAATGGTTCTATAAAACGTTCCGACGAGATTAAATCACAAAACGACGAGGTTTTCCTACCCCTCTCGTGCCGGAAAAAGATAGACCATGGTGCTCGTGAATCGCCTCTGCATAGTCATTATCTAAAATATAAAAACACGTATTATTTATATCGTTAAGGCCTTCAGTTGTTCGGTTAGTTTACAGTGCTTCTTTATATTTGCAATGAACCGCAAACTCGCATTTATCCCAACTTTTATTGATTTCTTCCTACTTTGAGGACAACGCTGAAAATCGTCTCAACCCAAAGTATAAATAAATTCATTCTTGGTGATAAAATTGTCGCTATTCGGTTGATAGGAATTCTAAGCAAAAAAACAATTTAGAACTTTACATTAATTATGTGTTTCTATCGATGGAAATTTCGCTTTTCCGTTCTCAACCTTGCATGAGGCACTCTTAATGACACACTTTAAACAAAAGCCGGTTTTACTTATGTAGAATTAGACCAAAACGTCTTGCGCAATTAATATAATTTTAAAAGTAAAACAACGAGAAGATTTGTGCACAAGCATTAAAAGTTTAGTGATAAAACTTAACCATTGTTTGGGGAAAATTAATGGTTCCCCAATTAATGGAATCTGAAACACAATACACAATTTTACAGAATTTATATACAATTGAAATGTACATATCAACTACTTCTTAAGCATTTTTATGATAAGACAATACTAGATAATTTTTCCAACATTTTATGAAATGTGGTTTTTTCCCCAACTGTTTGGAAGGGATGGGATGAGAGGAATATATATAGTTGATTTTTAGCATTACAAAATTTGTGATTGAGCATACAGCTACAGTAACGCACAACGTTGTCTTTTAAGATAAGTCGTAGATATTTGTTATGGGACACCAACAATTCCAATATTGGCCACTCCAATATATGGCTTTTTATAATTCAGGCGCTGGTTAGTTAATTTTAGTTCAAATTATATGGGTCTTCCATATAGAATACATTGCGGTTATATTCCCTTTAACCGCTTGGAGTTACACTCAAAATTGAATTTTTCAGTTCAGATATTGCATGCCCAAATTTGAAATTACTTTAAAATAAGGAATTTTTATAAATAAACGTTTTTGTAATTTCAAAACGAAAAGGTTGGGTGCATGTTTATTTTAACATAAGTTTATTAAATATTTCATTTAAAAAAAGAATCTGATTCTAGATTAATAAGCATAGTTAATGTTAATAGTTAATGTTAATTCTAGTTTTGCGAATTTATTTGTTGGTTGGGTCGAGGAGCGCTTCTTTTCAGGTTATGCTGCTCCCATTCCGGAGTTTTATGGTCGTTTCGTCGATGACGTCACCTTGTTTGTTTCTTGTAGTCGTCAGGACCTTGACACGTTCCTTACCGCCTATTGCGCCATGCATTCTGCTCTGGAATTAACTGTTGATATCTCTGAAATTACGATTGTCTTTTTGGATTTAACTTTTTCGGTTTCTGGTGATGGCGTTTCAACCACGTTGTATCGCGAGCCATCTGATTCACGTTCTTATCTTTTGCCGACTTCTTCCCATACTCGGCACACCACTTATGCGCGAATAAGTAGATTAGTCCATAATTAAAAGGGATAAAATAGCTAAACGCTATACAAATTTGAAGATATTTAAAAACTTACAAAAAACTCGTACCAACTGTACAGGTCTTCGAGCAAACAAAAAGACGCGAATCTCGGATCAAATAGATCTTCGAGTAAAAAACTACATAAAAACTAGGCCTAAATAAAATAGCCAGAAATTCCAACGTTAGACCGGTTTCGTTCTATTTGGAACTCATCAGTACCGTGCAGGAAATCAGTTTACCTAATTTTACTAATTTTGTTCCGTTTTAAATGTTTTTAAAAATTTTATAGAGTTTCTCGTTTCTATTTTTCTCGTCTAGAGAAAGAAAAAAAAACGCTTTTACGCAGATGTATTTTTGTTTCTATTGCCTGTTTTCAGAATATGGTTATTTGGTATTACTTTCTCATTTATAATCAGTTTTTTTGATTTTTTGCGGCGTTGCTTAAAAAAATCAATGGCGTCCGCATCTGAAGTACAATAAGGTAATTTAATGCTATCTCATAGCAAAAATATTTAAAAAATGTTACATTTAAGTTTTGTTCCTGTGAAAGGTTTTAAGCAGTCGAATGAGTGGTCAATTAATTTAAGAAAAGTTTTAAAATTATAAGATTTATAAAGGAAAGTGTTTAATTTAACTAACTGCAGGGTTTTTAAATTTCTTATGATCGGTTTATTTTGCAAAAGAAAAAAATTTCATGTGTTATGATTTTTTATCACGTCATGGATCAAACTCATAAGGAAATGAAAGTTGTATTTTTATATTCCTTGTGTTATTGAAACGTTGACCATAGAAAGCGACTACTTTTTCGCAAATGTTTTTGTCAAGCAATGTTCAGTTTCAAGTTGCATAAAGTTATTAATCTGAAAATGTCAGTATCAGTAATAAACTGAAAAACTATATTGCTACCGATTGACCATCGGGAAAAATTGGTATCGTGATCGGATAAATTGGGATATATTTAACACTCATTTATGCATGACGTAAGTTTAGGCAAGTCAATTTTCCTAAGCTTTTTTCACAGCTATTGGCTATTAACTTCATCACCTTTTCATAAATATGCTTTTCTCTTCAGTGACATAATTGGTACTTCTGTGCAGAATTGAAAGTAACAATTGGTAATATTATCCGCGTATAAGATTTTAATATAAATATGACAGTACCTATTCATATGCGAACGATTTACGCTATAACGGGCCGCTTTACCAAAGATACATACTTTTGCCATAATAATATAGTTATGGTATTATGCAATTGGGAAAAAAAGTGAGTTTATTAAGCCTAATTGCAAAAAAAGTAAAATAGCAGATTTAGGATTTTAGGGAAACAGAAACCAATGATACCAACATCCATATAAATTAGTTTAACAAAAATACCATAAAATATTTAGCCTCAACATAGTATTGAAGATTCTATTCACTTAATTTTCAACAATAATAATGTTATCCGATAGCGTAATTTAACTTATAATGATTTAAAAAAATTACCGATACCGATTATTATCAATATGTAGACGATTTTACCGATGTCAAGTAAATCTCTTGAAATTAAAAAAGTATAAATAAGAAACGTTTTGAGGCGTTAATTTTTATAGTTAAGACTATTTTATATATATAAATAATATATTTAATAACTTAAATATATATATTTAAATGCAGTTCAAACTGGAATTTGAAAGACTTTACCACAAAAACACCGATAAAATATGGAAAATGGCCCCGTAATCGGTCAAGGAGTTTAAAATGAAGATAGAAAATGAAGTAAACCAGACAACTGACGTGGAAACGAAAACGAGTATGTTTCTCAATTTACTATTAAACTTAACTTCTAATTATCTTCAGACTATTGTTTAAAACTATTAATTTCTTTATAGGGAAGAAAATGGCTGGAGCGTTGCTATTAATTCCAAGTTTGGTGAAAGAAAAACATTTCAAAATTTTCTTCAATGAAAAAGAAATCCACCAGCTTCCAAACGATCCAATGATAATATACACACACAATTCAATTTTAAAAAGTAAAACATTCATTTGATACGTGGACCGGGTAATGGTTTTAGAGGTGAAAGATTTATACCTCGGAACCATTGCCTGGTTTTCTGCGTATTGGATTTTTTACATTCAAATATGTTAAATAAAACACTAATGTTTTTTGAAGCGGTATTAGATTTAAAAAATCTAAAAGAATTAAAGCTGTTAAAGATTTGGTGGTAAAATTTCAAATTTAGTGTTTCATAAAACAAAATAGTGCTAGAAATACCTTTGTATTATTTATTTTACATACATCGATGAAGGGGCCAGTTGACTCCGCTACCGGGCCGATAGACACTGGAAAGGGAGTTTTGTACCCCGCCTTCAGAATGGTTTTAATCCGTTAATTGGGTCTTGCGACTCCAATAACGTAGTCGAATGACCCCGCTGAAGGCGTCAATAAACTCCGCTAACCGGGTTGTTTGACACCTTATATTGATACCGTAATCAGAGTTTTAGAACCGCTATAACGACTCCGATTATGGGGCCGTTTGACTCAGCTAACTGATTGCTTTAAGCGGATAACGTTGTCTTGTGACTCCGATAATGGGGTCTTGTGACTTCGATAATGCGGTCAATCGATTCCGCTAATGGGGTCGTTAAGCACCGTAATGGGAGTTTTTTTACCCTGCCTACAGAATGTTTTTAAACCGATAAAGTTGTCTTTGGATTCCGATAACGGATTCTTTCGATACCATAAACAGAGTCTTTGAACCGCTTTAACGGCTTCGATAATGGGGCCGTTTGACTCCACCAAAGGAGTCGTTTGACACCACTAACCGGATTGTTTTAAGCCGATAACCTAGTAGTTTGACTCCAATTATGCGGTCTTGTGACTCCGATAATGGCGTCGATCGACTCCGCTAACGGGGTCGTTTAATACCGATACCATAAAACAATATCATAAACGGATTCATATTACACCACTAGAAAAAGTAGTATCGCAAACGGAGTAAACCCATTCCGATAACGGAGTTACAAAAGTAGCTATAGAGTACGAGCGATTGACGAGCAGCCCCTCTAGAGGCGAGCAGCCCCTCTAGAGGCGAGCAGCCCCTCTAGAGGCGAGCAGCCCCTCTAGAGGCGAGCAGCCCCTCTAGAGGCGAGCAGCCCCTCTAGAGGCGAGCAGCCCCTCTAGAGGCGAGCAGCCCCTCTAGAGGCGAGCAGCCCCTCTAGAGGCGAGCTCGCGCGTAACTTGGTTAAAAGTTTTTCCCCGCCCCATTGAAATTAATGTAAAGTTGGCGATAATTTAAAGTTGATTAACCTGCCCAATGATATAAGAAATATTCCACTTACAATTTTTCCCGTTTATATGAACTTAAATGTAATATTAAATCGTCTTAAAAAATCATTTATCGCTTTATAACATTCAAAAATAATATTTTTCCCGTACCATGTAGATAACCGAACATCTGCTCGTCTAGGTAAAGTTTGCGTTGTCAACCCGCGTATTAGAAAGCAAATGAAAGGCGGTGAATCTTGCCCAGTCTTAAGCCTCGGTTAAATCTACCGCGTATTTTGAAACGGAAAAACCCAATTACTAATACCCAAGGCACCACCTTATGCCTAAGTCACCAAGCGACTTCTGAAGCCCTTAATTCAGGTGGCCGGGTTACAATGCGTAGGAGGGTGGTGGCAAGCCCCCTGCATGCCACGCGAGCAAACCAATATAAAAAAAATAAAAGGTTCCGAAAATTCGAGGCGAGAGCGAAACGTTTAGATCAGTCTTTCTGAGTACGAGGTCTCTTGTCGAGTATCCTCCACAAAACGTCCATTGATATGGCAGGGTAGTAATGGGACCAAGTTAGCTCCACCCACTTTAATTGCTTCGTTATATGCTACCCATAAATAAGCATAGTATAATTGGTCTAACCCCTGCCTGCCCATTTCATCCCGGGTCCGTCCTCACAAAAATCACATCCTTTGAGGAGTCTCGTGGGGGGAAAATGGTAGCCTCCGTCTGAAAAAGCGGCAAAAGATCTGGAAGAGGGAAAAGCCCTGAAGAGGAGACTACGATATTCCATTTAATTTAACATTTCTCTCCGAAAATAGGGCATTTCAAATAAGAAAGCAAAACGTGAAATCGGTTTAACAGGGCAGCGTAGAGCTTGCCCGGGACCAGGAAAACAATTTCGGACCCCAAAAAAAGACGTTATATGTATTAATAACTGTACTTATACGGTTAGAAACCGAACCGCTCCCTAGATGCACCGGCCCCGGTAATTCGTACCTCTCTCTCAACGGTCTTAGTAGCTTCGTAAGTAAAATAACAAACAAAAGTGCGACACCAAACAATTTGGTTTAATAATGGTGTGACGTACAGTAATTTAAAATTTCGTCGCTTCCACTACACTTCATTAGCAAATTAACCGCGACTTATTCAAATCGGGATTTGGGGTTTTTCAAAAGCTGTTCTTTCGGAGGCATATCTTTCATCGAATACAAACTGCTGATTCTTCTCGGGTCACTTTCGGACAATGGAACTGTATCGGATACTCGCCCATTACGATCCTTTCATTGATAATTTGCTGATTAAAACGAGCTGAGTTGTAAAAACCGAAGAATAATAAAAAATATATACCTTATGATTTTTCCTATCGAGAAAAATTATTTCCAATAGCTTATCTATATAAGCGTATTGTTTTTTCGCGCAAGCTTTCGAAACGATAAAATTTGCAGACTTTTTGCTATGGTAAAACCGGAACTGCGGTTCACCCTTTTTGTTTACGGCCTGAGGTCTGTTTACACGCTCGTTCCAGTCAATTGCTGCTAGCGTAGTACGGCATGTGTAAGCAAATACATATTTGTAATTTATTGGTAGACCGCGTGTGCAATTGTAACCAAAGGCTGGCTTGACGAGATCAAAGAGACTCGAAAAGAAAACTAATCATCATTTGAATGATCGCCGTGAAAGGTTTACTTCTCTTTAGTCTATTCAAATGAGTTTTTATTTTAAACTGTGAATAGAAAACCAGAGAAAAAATCTATACCATGTCTGTCAGATGAGCGCAGCTATCTATTAATAAAGGCGAATTAAAATTCGAGTTAATTCCACCATTCGGGCTTATGAAAGGAGATTTCTCCATGATACTATTCCCATTAGCAATCTTAAGAAATCAATATCAAATTAATAATCTATATAGTGAGCGATATTTTGACCACAATTACTGGTGACATTGTTATATCCTCTCCTTCATCTCGGCGTTATTTTTCAAAAGAGAATCAAACCTTATATAGAGGACAAATAACATTTAGTCGATTTATCTTTCACTTTACTAAATAGGCTCCCTGAATTCTCCTTCGACCTTTTTGAAGTGACTGATTGACTTTTTACTATTTTGAGACGAAGTGCGGGAGTGAGTGTCTCTGCGCGCCTTATGACCGAAACGTTCTCTTTGGGCCCTTGTTATTTTCTTTTCCATCTCTGTAACGTAGCTAGAAGGGGCTCGAAAGGAATTCGCCGTTGTTATATTTTAGCATTGTTTGACTAGTTTCTCTCTGTCGTTTGATACGCCGCGTTCATTGCCGGGGCTAGTGACGTTTCTTGGATTTTACGACTATTTCCGCGAACTAGTTGGAGAAATATTTTGCTGTATTGTTCGATATTTTTAGAGACAGAGTGTCGGGGACGTTTGAAACCAGTAAATCCCAATTTAGACAATTTTTCCATTCGTGATTTATGGTGGCTGCTGGGGCTTTTGACTTAACCCGACCATGGGAAACAACTTACTTGGTTCTCATGGTACATGCAGATTGGCAAAGAGCGCATGACTAGGACATTTGATTCGTTTGAATGTAAACGGTTCCACGTCGGTGTTAAAAATATGATTAATTTGTGTACGTAATTAAAAAACTTATTATTTATGTTATTTTCTGAAAATAAATGAAGGTAGTTAAGTTGTATAAATTCAAACTAAAGTCTACGAATGTAAAAATAATCCCCGGAAGAAATGTATTTTCAAATTCACTTGATTATCCTAAGCGCAGGGTGATTTTGGGCCCATTTTGCGTCTAACCAAATATTACCATGTTTCGTTTGAACCCCCTTCGGTGGCCTGGGTTATCAGTTTCAGTCGCTTACCTTTTTCAATATCTACCCTCTCATAACTATTTTTTTAGTTCAAACTTTATTCCATAAATGATAGTGAGCGATCGGAGCGTCATCAATTTCTACAAAATCTCTCAATTCATTTATTTTATTAACTATAAACATTAAGCTACCTCGATGGCTAATGTGGGACAGTTAACTTAATTATTTCAATAGTTCGGTGAAAACCGAATTGGACTGAGTGGTTTGCGCCATGGTCTCGGCGAGTTATCAACCGAGCCGACTTTGCCGATCACAAAAATAGAAAATAATGAACATGCAGTAAAGAAAACAGTTAAATATAAAATAGTAAATTCCATTACGAAGATCTCTCTCTAAATTATTTGTAGAAATAAAATAGTGGTCATCTTATAGTAGCAAACAAATTTAACTAGGAATTGGCTTAGTGATAAAACTAAATGTATGCCGTATGTTCAAATATTAAATATATACAAAATATAATTTACGCATTTCACGCGTTGCAACAGTTCCTTCAATTTTTGTAAATCGAAGGCCTACGCTTTTTGCAAATCCCAATTAATCATATTGCGTAATTCATCACGTATGTAACATCCTTTGTATAATATAGCATCTCCAAAGAAAAGGTTTCGACGAATGCTTGTTTCAAACCCCATTACGACAGAAATTAGCGTTAAAAAGAAAGTATCAAAAAATATCAAGGAAATAACCAAATTGATTAAAATTGGTTAGCTACGCAATCCGCCAAGGCGGCCAGTTTGACTGGACACTCTCCGTTAGCCTGAGCCAAAGCTCAGTTTCCAGCCCAAACCTGACTGAAGTTGGAGGTGGAGATAGGACCATTTGATCAGAGCTAACATCTCCCAGTGCACCGCCACCCTTATGAGTTACAAGAGCCGGACACCGACTCCCCGGTAAAGACACCAGTTATTGCACACGCTAACCCATTCAGGGCCAAACAGAGGTGTATCGATATAGGTCGGAGGTTGATAAGTATTTTGGGGATCTTAAAATTTAACTTATAAAAACTTCGATCAAGGCAATTGATCGTCGTCTATCAGTTAACGGAAATCTCCCCCCCCCCCCTCAAATAATAAAGTCCCTTTTTAGGGACTTTCAGTTGCAGGCGGGTCCAAAATATGACACTACGCTAGTAGCGTAGAGAAGGGGGTTTCCGGTTCCCGACCCCCCCTTGGACTTAGCTTTGACTGTACTAAATTTCCTACTCTTCTCGACCCCTCTTAACATTCGGATATTTCACCCTCCCCCCGTTGACGAATTTCTGGCTAGGTTACTGCGCTACGCCACTGGTGCTTATGCAGATTTTTTCTTTTGTACAAGGAATGCATATAACATTTGGTACCAGGTTCCAACAGCCAAGAACTTCATGATTTAAGAAAGTACGCGGTAAAATTCCCTAAGAAAAGGATTTATCTAATTTAATGCCAAAACTAAAATTCAAAATGTGTTACATTGATCAACGAAGAATGTATGGAATTCAAATTTATTCCAATTTGATCAAAATTACTTTATGCAATTAAAATTGAAATCCGACTGAATGTGTCTTGATTCCAGTTGTGGCCAAATTTAGACATTGGATCGAGTCATTACAATTTAAAGTAATCTTTCTAAAAATTAAGATAAAATGCAAATATATATTAGTCAATTTACTTGTTTTGGGAAAGATAAAAGCATGAATATTTCCGAATAAATAATAAATCGTAATTGGAAAGGGTCTGTAGAAAGTCGATGTCAATGTCGGGTTTCGTGGACTCTCCACTTTAACCCGCAGGTTCCCACTGTGAGCAATGCTTTGGGCAACGAACTACTTTCCGAAATTTTGAACACAATTTTAGCTTTTTAAGTAACGTTTTTTCATTTTCAATTTGTACTTCAACTCTTCTATATCTTATTGTGTTTTAACTTTCACCTTAACTATATAAGTTCACATTAAGATTAAGGGTACACAGCTTTATTTTATTTAGTCAGATAGTCTTTAACAAACAGCTTTACGTAGCATACCAGTTTCTCTCAAACTAAATATAATAAACCTTTCCAAATGAGGACATATACACATTATTTTTTAAATTTCTGAATACATATTCATAAACTAAAGCGCTATGTTATATCTTCTGCAAGTATAATAAAATAATAAAGTTTTGTTCTGAAGATTAAAATAATATTGGTTTTATAAATTTGTCAGTTTTTGGATATAAATTTTCTGCAGCAAAAGCAATTGACATGTTCCACCATAAACACCACCAAACCAAACAACAGTCCGGCAGCCCACAAAAAAGCAGCCCATTGCAAATCGACCGCATTGATGTAAGGGGTTTGTTCAGACTCTTTCAACTTCCTTTTCTCGAGAGTGGCATCGTAATCCTTTGTAATCTCGGATTCCCACTTGGCCAAACAACCCGTTTCACGCAGGATGTTAATGCTAAAACGATAAATCATTCAAATTTAGCTTCCGATACAAATCGATACCTGAGAGCAAAAGTGAATGAAGTCTGTAAAACGCTATTTGATAAAAATAGTTTGAAATCTACAAATTATGACATAGTAAAGTAAAAATTAAAGGTTATGGTAAATATGTAATAACAATTGTTTTGAGTGGACGCGCTACACTCACTCTTTGATATTTGTGAGTTTACCTTTGAAATAATGTCTAACACACCTTCAAGCTCAAGTTCTACTTTAAAAAGTTTAGTAGACATCGAATATTTTTAATTTTCAATGGAGTATTAATTATTGAGAAAAATGTGATATTTTTTCTGTGAAACAGTTAATACGTTTTAGGTTATCATTTCACATAACGCCAAATTTCCCTTACTTTATAGAATAATGGAAATCTTTTGAGAATAAATCATCTCCCTCTAAAAAATGTACGTTAGGAGTAACTCAACGATCGTGGGAACGGCACGCGTCCCAATTTTGCATAACTTTCATAGCCAAGATTCGTAAAAGCCGGTACATATAGGTTGGATATTAGACGGGAACTTCTCCAACAACATTTGGGACTAAACATAGGGGGAGGAAAAGAATCACGTTGTCCCCGCGTGTTGGGAGTCCGGGAAATAGGAAACTTTTCGAGAACATGGGCTCGGCTTACGGGGATTTTCCTCTGGTCGCATAGGTTTAGCTGTGATAGCGTTGATAAAGTCCCCACAGTTCCCGTAACAATTATGGTGAAACTTTAAGACTTCACGTTTGATGTAAATATAAGTGAAAATATTTCATTTATTATTAAATAAAATGCTTTAAAATTAAAACCTCCAGAAACTTAAAACATTTGCGAAATACACGATGCCAGAGATGACGTGCTCAGTTTTTGGATGTTAGAAATGACCTTACATTTTTCCAAATTCTTGTCGACAGGGAAACATCTTTCTCAGTGCGATTCCAATGAATTCGGGATACAGGTACTCCTTTACTTCGTGATATTTGTCTGATAAACCCATCTGTTGCATCAGAGCGACGAAGTACCTCACGCCAATCATGTAACAAATCTTTCCCTCCGAGAAGAGATTGAAATAACGACCCTTTTCCAAATCCGTCCAGAACATTCGTTGGACTCTGCTGCCGCTCACTTGGCCCATATCCACCTTTCGGAATAACCGTAGCTCAATATAGTCATGATATTGCCTTTGTTCGTGACATAATTTAATAACCATAATCAGCTAAGCTAATACTCAAAGAACCACCCTAAGCCCAAGTCACCTAGCTACTATTATTGCCTTTGAAACAGTTCGCCGGTTTAAATTCCGTAGGAGGGTGGTGGCAAGTTCTTGATTCCACGCGAGTTATCAGTTCCCTACACTCCATATTATCGTTAACCTCTACAAGTTTTTATGGAAAAGCCCTTTAGCCAGTGAGTAGATAACTAGCAGAAGGAGTTGTTCCGAGAGCTCATCCAGTGCCACAAGCTGAGATCGAACCCGGCTCCTCTTGTTGCGAGATAAAGTGTTAGCCACTCCGCCACCCCATCATTTGGGCCCCGTGATATTGAACACACTAAGCCTGGTAAAATATTTTTCGTTCACTTACAAGGAGACTACCCGAGGTGGTTATCACCGATTTTATTGAAACTCGGGGGTTAGGTAGACCTTATGGTAGTATGAAAATTGCCAAAGGTAAAATTTGCAATGGGCTTTAGTTCTCCCATGGCAACCGAAAATGTTTTTGATCTCTCAAAAAACAAAATCTCCATTTAAAAAAGCATGGGATTTTCTCAGTTTCACCAAAAGTCTGATAAGACTTCGTACAAAAAGTCTGGAACTAGGGCCGAGGCGAGAACCGTGTTACTTTCAACAGTTCCTCTTACGCCGCGTAGGAAAATATCACCCCATGATCTCTGTAAAGCGGCAGCTAAAATCACGTGACTTGCTCACCACTTCAATTTTTTTAAAGAAAATGTGGCTATGCGCTACAAAACGTAGTTCTTCCAGATTTCGCGTCTTAACAGTATAATATTAAAACTAATGTAATAAAACAATAATGAAATGATATTAATACGGTTATTGGAAACTAAAGCAAACCACATAGAGGAAGTTTAGTAAGAAAATGAAAATGCTTAAAAATAGATATGGTTATTGGCTAGAATTGGACATGTGACTAGCTAGGGATTGGTCTAAACCATTATCTGCTAGTTTGTTTTGGTTGAATGCAGAACGTGGTTTTACACCACGTGTAAAACGGTGTAATTTTTCCTCGA
The DNA here is from genome assembly GCF_980474605.1 of Leiobunum rupestre. Classification (NCBI taxonomy): domain Eukaryota; kingdom Metazoa; phylum Arthropoda; class Arachnida; order Opiliones; family Sclerosomatidae; genus Leiobunum; species Leiobunum rupestre. The sequence goes on from NC_143386.1 coordinate 17,350,868, forward strand.
TACACGGTCTTGTAAGTAAATTTATTTTTCTTAAACAGGAATAATGTATAATAATAATCACTATTTTAAAATGTTTGTTGTACAGATAAAATGACTAACAACAACGAAAAAGTAGCTTTTCAAGATGTGTTAAAAGTAAATGAAATATTTAGTGATTATGAAGATGACTTTTTCAAAATAGATGGAAACAGGAGAAAAATCTGTGATGTTTTAAAAGCCAATGGAAATCTGAATAAGTTAATTCAATCTTTTGTTGAAACCTTTTTCGTATTGAAAGAACAATATAAGGTTGAGCGTACAGCAAATTCCATGTTCATCTGTGCATGGAATAGCTGGGTGACAGAGTATTCATTGGAGAAACCTGATGCGTTTTACTCTGAGCTCAATTGCAATGCAAGTGAGTTTTCTTTAATATCTTATTTTATTGGGAAGAAAATACTAGAAACGCATGCCAAGCTAAGAAGATCGTCTTCAAACGTTACCTTGTCCGAAACAATTAGTACTTCAAGTTCTAGGCAAGGCCATGTAGTCCCGAAGAAGAAGAAAGTTATGCGCCACAAGAAATCAGACCGAGTTTACTCTTTGAACAGACTGGGTGGTGGGTGTCTTGGGGAAATGTGGAAGGTGAATAAGAGGGCCATGCAAATTAATTCCAAAATTAGACAAGGGAAAAAGCCTTTGACACAGAAGCAGAGAGATGCTGCCCATAAATTGTACCAAATAAGCTTATCTCTGCGGAACATGGATCAGTTTCCTAAAGATATCCCTCCGGCTCTCATTCACATAAATAAAGGAGGACTATTGATCCCTCACGTAGCCCTGAATCTCTACATTTCCAAGGTTCACGACTTAGTGGTTGATGAGTGGGTTAAATGGACTAAAGAAAAACCTGGAGAAGTATTAAGTAAGTTTTAAACCTAAAAAAAATGCTTACTTTATAAACTCTATTTTATTTTAATTTTTAGAACAGACGATGACCACTCTCTTAAAAAACGAAGAACTGAAAGAATTGTTTCACGAATCGTTATTGGACATAAGTGAAGTACAAGAGAGGCATTTCTCACCAAATCAATTAGAGCAATTCAGATTAATTTACCAAAGAAAGATAGGACACGCGAAACTAGGGGATTTGGTGCGAGCCAAAATTCAATCAAGAAATGACCGAACCGGAAAAAGAGGCATTGGCGGTCAAAATTTGCGTTGTTATTTGTATCGGAATTCGGTGAAAAAAGCAGCGAATCAAAAGAATCCCAAGTCATTGAAGTCTGTGATAAAAAATAAATTTATGCAAGTTTCATCTCACAAATCAAATCCTAAAAAGAAACCTGTGAAAAAAAAGAAATGCATGTCAGTTTCATCGCACAAATCAACTCCTAAAAAGAAACCTGTGGTAAAAAAACAACAGCGTGGGTCAACACTTAGCTCAGTTCCTATTTTAAATCCTCTGAAAGAAATTGTAATAAATGAACAAGGTGCATCATCTTCTCCTTTAGTTAGTTCAGATCTGGCTGAAAGATCTTCACGGGGAAGACACATAAGAAAGAAGTTGCTCGATAATTTCTTATATGAATAGGTTATTCATTTCAAAAGTGTGATAAGGTTTTGTTTTAATGATAAACAAGTCATGTTCCTCTTTCAGACATTTTTTATTTAAAAAAATGTGATATGTTAAATTAAAGGCCTAGGTTTTCTTCTGCCTGCTTCCTTCAAGTTTACTACCCACTGTGCAAATATCCTGGTGGTAGGCCAACGTGTTCTGCAGTTGGCTTACCACCAGGCTATTTGCACAGCGGGTAGTAAACTTGAAGGAAACAGGCAGAAGAAAACCTAGGCCTTTAAAAAACATGTTTTAACTAAAATTAAACCATTTTAAAAATACACGTTTAAATTGTTTTCTTAATTGTCACAAATATCAACTCCAACTTTTCGGTAGGAAGCTTCTGCATTTTGGGAGGTTTTAGTGCATCCTTTTATCAGCAAAGCTCTCCTAGCAGTACCATAATTCAAACTCGTGAGTTTTCCCGCAGTAACATATTTCTGTTGGCTAAAAATTGTTTCAACTGCAGAACCATTAATGCGTACTGGGAAGATGTATTTTGTTGGGTTTCGCGATGTAAAATCTGCAACTAAGCCACAGAAACCGAATACTGAAATTCGTAGTAATTCCCAAGTTTGCCAAGCTAAAAATTTTTGTCCACTTTTATCTTTTAAGTTTTCTTCGCATAAAATTATTTCTGTGGCCCAATGTTCAAAAAATTCTAGGCCTTCAAGCATTGATTTCACTGGTGGATAATCTAACGAGTCAACTTTTTCGTGTGCTAACAATCCTGTCTCGAATAATTTGTGGCACGCCATGACCTCATCTTTGTCCGCAGGTGGGTCCTCAAACATTGGGTTTGCATAATTGAATAACTCACCCAAAACCTTTTGGCTTTGCATAATTTTAGCGGGTGTTACATTTAGTTTCACCCAAGAATCTCTCTCAATAAATGCCAAAATTAAACCTTTTACTTGCGCTAACTCGTTATTGTCACGTCGATCTACTTCTCTTTCATACATATCTATAATTTGGGACCAACCAAAATTAATATCACCAAGTATAGTAAATTCTTTCGTATCATTATCTTGAGAGTGATTCAAAGCGTTTATCATGTTTTTTAACTGATGGGTCGGACAAACTATCCAATAGATCCATCTATCTTTCAGAAATGGATGTTTGAAATGAGGATCAAACCTAAAGTTGAAAGATCCATCTTCATTTTCAATATAGGGCAAGGGCTTCTGCGTTCCTATTGTGTGGCGTAATGCCGACATATTGCAAGTACCGCCATCACACACTAGAGCTGAAGTTTCTAATCCTACATTTTGAAACACCCAGATTACATCATAAATACAGCTAATTAAGAAAGAATGGGACGCTGCTTTTGACTGCATAAAATATGGTCCAATAATATCAAATTTTCCCGAAATGCACCTCCATAAAAATTGTAGTACATACTCAGCTTCGAGGGTTTCCGAGACTGTAGTTTCTTTATACAAATCCTCCATAGCTGGGTACTCCTCAGGACTAAGGCAACAGCCAATAAATTCATGGTTTCTGGAATTCCATATCATCTTTCCAATAATTTTAACCTCATCGAATATTAAAACTCCTTCTTTTGGTGATTTATTCATTCCAGGATACTTTTCAGTGTAATCAGAAAATCGGTTTGCTTCCCCTTGAAGAAATACGAGGTCTACACCTTGCTTTGATGGAATTTTTCGAATTTTGTCTCTAACTGAATGAACACTAGGTAGTTTTAAAACATCGAAGGAAGCTAAAGCTTCATAAGCGGCAGGAGATCTTGAGTATACACTTAAGGCTATACGGTAAGTCAAAGGACTCCAACGATTTCCTTTAGATCCTTTTTCACAATTTATTTGATCATTTACGAAACCATTTCTCTGGTTATCTAGCTCCCAGCTTTTCTTCAGGGCAATTCCTAACATTTTATTTTTCTCTGTAGCTTTTTGAAAAATTTCCTGAAGATCATTCTTGCCATAAGCATTTATTTTGTCCATAACATCTTGCAATTTACAGTGTTGCTCTTGGCTTAGTTCCAAACTTGATTCTTGCAACTTCTGTTCCAGTTGCTTAATTTTCTTATTTAGTTTAACTCGAAGATGGCGATTTTCATGTATACGTTTAGATCTAGATTTCGGAGTTAAAATACTAATTCTACATCTTGAAATTGCGGTCAGTCTTTTACGTCTAGTTCGTGGGGTAACTTCATTTTTCTTCTTCTGTTGTTCTAAAATGTACCTAAAAAGGAAAGAAGAGTTATATAAGAGAAATAAATTTCTAACACATTTTTTAAGTTCACCTATTAAGATAGCGGCATTCGCTACACCGGTGCTGGAACATTTCCGCTTGTAACTGTTCCTTCGACACAATTTTGGGAGGGTTGAAAAAAACTGGACATTTTACGGACTGATATCTTAGGAAAGGATAATTGATTTTCACCAGATTTTTAGTATGAAAATTATCACAATTAATCTAGTTTGAATAAAAAAATAACATTAAAAGAAAACTAATTTCACATCAAATTCTGATTTTCACAAACCTCGGGAATTCCTGGGCAAAATACAAGGCTTTCAAACAAACTTCTTAAAGCATCATCAATAATTTTGAAATTGACGTTTGTTGGTTGATTGCCAATTAAAGTAAACACAACATTTTGACTAGCTTTTTTAAAGGGGGTCAGAATGGTCATTAACCCATTAAGCGATAATGTAATTCTAATAGGAGTATCACAGTAGTTTGTCACGGTTATTAAACTGTCAGATTTAATTACTTCAAGCTGATGTAAGGTTCCATCCAGCTTTCTCATTGGTGTTAAGACAATACGAGCTAAATAAGAAAAAAACCAAATAAGGTGGAATATAAAATTAATGTTTATTTTATTTTTTTCTCTCACTTAGTTCTAATTTCCAGATGTAGTTGTAAATAATCTTTAATCCAGATTCAGTTGACAATTCATCAGGACCTAATTTTAAACGCTTTGATTTAGAGCTTCCGCAATCTCCAGTTTTATTTTTAAATTCTCAGTTTGTATTTCTCGTGAATGTAATTGTTTCAAGAAAAAGTCACACTGCGTTGAGATGGTAGTTGTGTAAACACAATCAGTTTGTGCGCTTGCTACTTGGGTTTCGGGTGGAATTTTATCTTGAAACTTTACATCAAAGGTTTGTGTTAAAGCATTTTTTTAATATTAATCTCTTTTCTTTATCTGTTTGAGTTTCTTTGTTCCTAGAAAATGGGTTATCTTTCTGGGTTGCTTTAGTCGCAGTTACTTTTAGGTAAAAATTGCACTGGGTGGACTGATTATTAAGATGAACAGCTGGAGTTGTAGAAGAGGATATTTTAGTTTTGCGGGAAGGCATGGCCAAGGCTTAAAGTTTAAACATCTATAAAAAAAGTTGATAGTTTAATATAAAACAATTTTAACAAATAGTTTCCAATTACAATTATTTATTTACCTGATAGCAATATATGTTGTGAAAAGGCCTAAAATGACGTATATATTTAAATCAAAACCAGCTAATCCTAGTAACGTCTCCGAGTTTTTGAAATAATACGACCGTGTATAAATGACCAATAAGGAACTAGAATTCGATATAGGTTCTACTTTCTTTACGTCACATCTATTCTGATAAGCAATTGGCTTATTTTGAATGATAAATTTGAAAAAGCATCGTCTGCTCAAGAAATAACGTGTAAACTACACCCAAAGCTGCAGCTCGGCCCTAGTTCCGGACTTTTTGTACGAAGTCTTATCAGACTTTTGGTTTCACAGGGTACTTACTTACTTAAAAAATTTGAATTTTTTTTATTTTCAAAACAAACCCAAAAAGATTAATTTGACCTATTTTGGGTAAAATTGATCAATGATTTTGGCTAAAATTGATATATCTTGGTTAAATTTTAACAAAATTTGGGTAACCTAGAAAATCCCATGCTTTTTTAAATGGAGAGGTCAAAAACATTTTGGGTTGCCATAGGAAAACTAAAGCCCATTGCAACTTTTCCCTTTGCGAATTTTCATACTACCATAAGGTCTACCTAACCCCCGAGTTTCAACAAAATCGGTAGTCTCCTTGTTAGTTTAATTTACAAAAGTACACTTTGTCTTTACTTTAATTTTTTTTAAACCGCCAGCGAGGAGGTCGATTATTTGTACATAGCTCAAGTGACCTACGCAAATACATTTTTTTTAAATTCAGCAATGTTATAAATGTAATACTGACAAAATCAATGAACTATCGTTATTTTACGCTTAACAATAGAGCAGCATTATTCGCCGTCTGGTTTCTAGGATGGCTTTAAGATCACAAAAGAAATATATGTTTTAAATTAGATCCACAATTAGTGCGAGGTGCGTTTTAAATTCGAACAAAATTACTTAATCGCTCGCTTACTTAATCTCGCTCATTTAGCAGTTATTTTAGTTATGATTATTTAAATAACTAATAGCTACCTTTGTATTTGGCACAGAGCTGGACAGAAATTAAATATGAATTGCTAAATCTTACACAGTTACCGGTTAAATTAAATAAAAAACACTTTTCTAAACATAAAATAACAATATCTCAATATTCTGTTACTGTAAAGTACATTGAAGAAAATGCCATTAACATAAGTCACCTTAGCTGCAGACTATTAAAAATACCAAATGAAATGGTACGTGTAGTTTTGTATTATTACCAAATGAGAAGAAAATATAATGCCTACTTATAATGAAGAAAAATAGTCGTGGATTGTTTTAAATGTCGGCGGTCACGTTGAGGTGCGGAAAAAAATAAAAAAAAACTTTGAAAATTAACCTTGGTTTGTTTTCTCGTATTGTCGATGTAGTAGGAGCCTTCGAAGATGTAAATCTCGAGGGAGCCACTCTCGAAGTATGGAATTAGCTGACTGATGGAATTTATCGCTGACGGGTTGAGGACACTGGTTGAAGCTGTTAATGAACTCTCGAAGAAGATGGCTATGACGGTGCTCATGAGCAACCAGCACGTGGCCAATGTTAGCGCTGCGTTAAGTTTTTTCCGTGCTATCGATCTCTTGATTTCATAGCCTGAAATATTAAACGATTTATAAAGTGATCCATAGCATTTTACCGAACGCAGACTAAAAAGGTTTTTATTTATACTTCAGAAGAATTAAAATGTTTTTTTTTTATGAATTTAAGCGTTATTCCCAATCCACTTCATGACCTGGGCTGGAAATAGGCACTTTAAAATAGGTTTTCACTAATATCTACGGTAGTATATTTTAAGACAATAAAATATAGAACACAAATAAAAATTAGTCAATTTCCTTAAAAAACTAGCATTAATGTTACGTTTTAGGGCTCTCGGGCGCGTTTCAGGTATAACTTTCTAACCTCTTTTAACAATGTAGATATGTTTGGGCGCCAATTTTCGGAAACTAAATCAAGGTGAGTACGAATAAATGATAACTGGAGTGACTGGACGGTTGACACATCTATATAATAAAAAGCTGTTGGTTGGTTGGTAGGTAGGTAGGTAGGTAGGTAGTAGGGATGCAACGGTTCCACTTTTTTGGACTATCTCGGTTCCGGTTACGGTTTCGGTTCTTAAATTTTTAATTTATCGATTCCGGTTCTCAAAATTTAGAACCGATCGGTTCCGGTTCCTAAACGGTTCCTATACGGTTCCAATGTGTATAGTATTAATTAAAGTTAAATACACAAGCAATTCAAATGAAGTTAAAGATAAATAAAATCCACCACATTTATTTATTTAGATGATAAAATTTGTTTTTGATAAATAATATTTTAAAAATAGTAGCTTTCTCAGTGACGTAGCAATGGGTTCGGGGTCCTCCCGCGAAACTGTTTTTGGGGTCCCTTATAATCATTAAGGCCAAGTCGCGATTATCGCCATCTAGAGTTAGGGCTAACATGTATCGCTTTCTACAAATAGATTTAACACGTGCTTGCATGTTAAATATATAAAACGCGTAAAAATGGCTTTAAGCCCTAAGCGAATCGATTAAGATAAATCACGGCAATCAGCGTCTGGAGCATTAAAACAAAGGTTCTGGTAGAACTTGGAAGTCTGGACTTCAGACTCCCAAGTCCGACCAGAATCACGATTTAGATGACTAAATGTAATATAATTAAAAAAAGGTTATTGCTACTATTCTCTCGTAACGAACTCACGTAAGCGCGTTATTTGTTTATTCAATACAGTAGGAATAAATGTAAAAAGGAAATCTTCTGTTTGAAAATTCCCACGGTTTCATAGTTTCAAGATGGAGGGGGGGGGGATTGATGTACTTTCAACTTTTGGGGAGACATTGCCTTCCCTTCCGCTCCTCATTTCAGGGACGTAGGAACGTTTTAGAAGTTGGAGGGGCAAAGAGAAACAAAACGGGGGTCTAGGAGCTAAGCCCCCGATGTAGAGTGAGTAATCGGTCGCGAAGGTCATTAAGGCATTAACAGTAACAATAGTTATTCTTTAGAGTCGTTTATGAATTTAAGATACAGAAATCCACTATAATAAAATGAGAATGGTTTTGAATTTTTAAAGGAGTGTAGCTTCACCGAATGCAAGTGTTACTGATTGACTACTATGTAAATTGGCGGGGAAAGACACAGTTGAGCTTTTATAAGCTTTATATGCTTTTAAATTGAGAATTTGAGCTTTTGAAGATTTCAACTGACCACAAAGTTGAAGGGGCAATAACATTAGTTGCCTATCCCAGCAAAATTCTAGGGAGGGGTATTGCCCCCCCCTGGTTCCTACGCCCCTGCCTCATTTCATTGAAAAATATAAAGACGGGATTTCTATGACTAGTTTTGATTTCAGTTGAGTATATCGTTCCATATTATTTCGTTCTACAAGCATTTTAGATTTTCTAGACAAAAACTACCCAGGCCAGCGATTATATTATGCAACCGAATGAGCCTTACCTTAAAAATTTTCTATTCAGAAACACAACTTAGTTATTAATTTACAAGGTAATAATAATAATAATAATCAGCTAGGCTAATACCCAAGGCACCACCTTAGGCCTAAGTCATCAAGCGACCTTTAAAGCCATTAATCCAGGAGGTTGGGTTACGATGCGTAGGAGGGTGATGGCAATCCCTGCATGCCACGCGAGCCAACATCCCGTACACTATCTATTACCGTTATCCTCGACAAGTTTTCATGGAAAGGGAAACCGAAGAACTCGGGGGAAAACCCCTTAAAACAGGTTTAACGATCTGCTATAAAACACGTGTCTCGATACTTTTCAAACTTAAGTATGTTACTTCATTATGTACGTTGTTTGTATATTGATGCGACGGTTATTGTGGTTGTATTTATAAGGTTTTAGGCGCGCCTGCTGAAAAATACAGAAATATTTGAAGCACGTAGAACTTAACTTGAGCTGACAAGAGAAAAAACTAGACGAGGCCACGCGCATTTGGACTGTACCCAGTCCATACGCAATTTGGGGGCCTCTCGATGGAAGCCCCCCCCCAAATTGCGGAGTCTGCCGGGGCGTTATTTACGCCACTAGCTTTTCTGCCGTTTCTCCTTTAAGTCCGTTGTGAAGGGGATCAAAAATTATGCTTGCCCATTGCCCCACTAAATAATTCCTCGGAAGGCACACTAGTATCAGCAAAAGTAAATAGGGGGAGAAAGTCTGGCACTTGGGTCCAACCGCACGACGTCTTATTTGAGGGGTAAAAGTTTTGGCCTTCGGAAATGACTTCCCCATCGCCTCTTTACAGGGACACAAAGGTATCGGTTGTACTCCGCCACGATGAAAAATAGTTCTCTATAAAATACGTGAATAATAAACTTTTGCTTTCGATAATTTGGTTAATTTAGTTCCTAAATAAAGTAGATATATTATAGAAATTAAAATGCGACATTTTAAAAATAATAACACGACTTTTGAAAATAAATAAACCGTAACTAGAATAACACTCACTTAAATCGTGGAGAGCGTGGCGCCATCTAAGAGCGGAGATCAGGACTAATTGGTAAATCTACGATGTTAAGGCAAGTTTAACTGAAATAATAGCTATAGCTACGAGCTTTTTTGTTTATTTTACAATCGATATAGTAATTATTAATTAAAATCAACAGTTATCGAAGGAAATAATGGTCAGCATTTGACAGAGAGACTATTTGAAAAAGCGAGGCGGTGACATGGTTGCCAGGGAATAAAATTCAAAATTTTAATCTTGAGCGCGGACCGGAATACCACAAATGCACTACTTCGCGCGTAATGTGCAATCCTAATTGGTTAGAAATATCACGTGATCACTAGCTCTTTAAAAAAGGGTGTCAAGAATGGTGGAAGGTAAAATCTGAAGGCAGTGATAGACTTTCTCCCCCTATTTACTTTTGGTATCAGTAGACGACAAATATTTTTTGTGGCCTTTTCTACATTTGTGAAATTGTGTCGAGTTTTCCGACTGAAGAAATTAAACCTAAAACTATCACGGATTTCCGGATTATTCCAGTTTTTAAAGCAAACATTTGGAGGACGAGCCCATTTTCAATTGAGAATACGTAAGGGTGTGTCAGTTGAGAGTTACGTAGAAACCCACATAGAATTATCTGAGATAGGATAAAGATGAGCTTATATGAAAACTAAAAGTAAATTAGGAAGTTTAATTACTAAATTTCCACATGGGTTAAAGGTTGGTAAATAAAAATATAGAACAGTTTAAAAACCGTTTAAAACAATGAAAAACTCGGTTCCGGTTCCGGTTTCGGTTATCATTTTTTTACAAATATCGGTTCCGGTTCTGGATACGGTTATCAAATTTTTATATTATCGGTTCCGGTTTCGGTTACGGTTATTAGAATTTACTCGGTTCTTATCGGTTCCGGTTCCGGTTCCGGTTGTCCGTTGCATCCCTAGTAGGTAGGTTCGTCAACCGATTTTCGAGATATATTTCACGATTTTCTGACGCGTTACGGGCGTGAGCGTCGCGTGGCATTTTTTTACGTACGCTACGATTCGCGTTTTCGCATCGAGTCGGCTTCGATTTCCGATTTGGTTTTTAGTTTTTTTATTACAAATTTTCAAAATTGACGCAAATGTCAGTTTCTAAAAATGCCCAAACTCTGTCGCCCCTGAGAGTTGGCCGTGTTTGTCCCAACACGCAATACACCCGAAATTTTCTCTCTTACCGCCGCGGATTTCAGAGGGGGGGGGGACGTATAGGGTAGTTTCAGAAGGCCTGTGAGTTCGGAAACGGGGAGGGGGGGGGGGGTTCGGGTTCGTTCCGATTTGAAAGTCCCGTGGCTCTCTCGGCGTACGTTAGTCCCGTAGCCTTAAGTTTAAAAGGGTACAGGGAGGTTTGGAATGACTGCGAGTTTGTTATTTTTGCGGGGAAAAGGGTACCCCGGAAATTCTCGCATGGAGAAAAGAGGGAGATTGTACCACGGTAATTATCACATGGGAAAAATGGGGAGGTGGTACACCGGTAATTATCACATGGGAAAAATGGGGAGGTGGTACACCGGTAATTATCACATGGGAAAAAAGGGGAGGAAGGGCCTTACTGCGGTGGTTCGACTATGGGGTAAAGGGTGCCACGGAAATTCTCGCGTCGGAAAGGGGGAGGGGAATACTTCGGAAATTCTCGCATGGAGAAAAGGGGGAGAGGGTACCACGGTAATTATAACATGGAGAAAAAGGGATGAACGGTAATTATCTCATGGGAAAAAAGGGGAGGAACGGTTATTTTCACATGAGAAAAAAGGGGAGGAAGGGCCTTAATGCAGTGGTTTGACTATGGGGTAAAGGGTGCCACGGAAATTCTCGCGTTGGAAAGGGGGAGGGGAGTACCACGGAAATTCTCGCATGGAGAAAAGGGGGAGAGGGTACCACGGTAATTATAACATGGGGAAAAAGGGATGAACGGTAATTATCTCATGGGAAAAAAGGGGAGGAACGGTTATTTTCACATGAGAAAAAAGGGGAGGAAGGGCCTTAATGCAGTGGTTTGACTATGGGGTAAAGGGTGCCACGGAAATTCTCGCGTTGGAAAGGGGGAGGGGAGTACCACGGAAATTCTCGCATGGAGAAAAGGGGGAGAGGGTACCACGGTAATTATCACATGGGAAAAAGGGGGAGGGGTACATCGGTAACTATCACATGGGGAAAAGGGGGAGGAAGGGCCTTACTGGGGTGCTTTTACTATGGGTAAAAGAGCACCACGGTAATTATCACATGGGAAAAAGGGGAGGAACGGTAATTATCACATTGGAAAAAAGGGGAAGAACGGTAATTATCATGGGGTAGGTGGGTACCACGGTAATTATAACATGGAAAAAAGGGGATGAACGGTAATTATCACATGGGAAAAATGGGAAGGGGGTACCCCGGTAATTTTCACATTTGAAAAAAGGGGAGGAAGGGCCTTACTGCGGTGGTTCGACTATGGGGTAAAGGGTGCCACGGAAATTCTCGCATGGGTAAAAGGGGGAGGGTGCCTTACTGCAGTGGATCGACTTTGGGCAAAAGGGTGCCACGGAAATTATCCCATGGGAAAAAGGGTTGGGGGGGGGCGTACTGGAGTGGAGCGCTGAGGGCTACTCTATATTATAAAGAGCGCTTGGTACGTTGGTCGTTCGTTCGTTCGAGCTTTTGCGGGCGCTAACCCTTATCACCCTTTTCTCTCGCTAGGTTTATTTCTTTTTCGCCTTATTCTGGAGAATGAGGGTGGGGCGAGTTTTGGGAGTAGGGGGTTTAGGACGGGAGTAAGAAGCGAGTTTTTGATTTATTTTTGCGGGGGGAAATGGGTACCATGGAAATTCTCTCATGGGAAAAAGTGGGGGGGGGGCGGGCTACTGGGGTGGGTCGACTATAGGTCTTTGGGACGATAAATATACGAGTTTTTGACCACACTGGGGTGGTTCAACTAAAGGTCTTTGGGATGAGAAAGAGACATGTTTTTGACCACACTGGGGTGGTTCGACTATCGGTCTTTGGGACGAAGAAGGTAAGAGTTTAGTTAGAAAGGGTACCACGGAAATTATCGCATGGGATAAAAGGTGTGGGGAGGGCTTACTGAGGTGGTTCGATAATAGGTCTTTGGGACGAGGATGTTAATAGTTTTTGACCACGGAATATTTATTTAAATAATTTGGTTTGTGAGAGAAAGAAGTCTTCTCGGCTAGTTTAAATTAAAATTTAATAAACGTTCTGCTACTAAATGGAGGTTAATAAAATAAAATAAAATTTATTATTATTAGCTTTCTCGGCCAGTTATTTATAAGGATTAAATAAAAATCCAATATTCAGTTGGGTTAATTTTTAAAATGAAATCTTAAAGTTAGTGGATTACTTATTAAATTTCACTTTATGTTTGGGAATTTTTATAGATTTCGTTTTAACTAATGTTGAATTCAAATTTTTAAATTTAGGTGGATTTTTAGTTTTTCCAAACTAAAATCCGCAAGTAACTGGACTTAATGTAAAATGGAAACATTCGTTCGTTTTCTTCTTACCCTGCACCAAAAGGTTGGAAATAATATAGATACACGCAATCCCATGTTTTCCTTTTTTCAGTAAGGAATTGAAAAACCAACAATACGTTAAAACTGAGATACACAGAATCAACCAGACCTTAAACAAAATAAATTTATCATTAGACTTTCTGTCAATGAAAGTAATAAACACTTTCATTAGAGCTAATTATTAAATAAAATATTGTGCTTTGTGATAAAAACTAAAGTAGCTATTGGTACAATAAAATTTATATTGGAGTTTTTAAACACCAATGATAACAGCAAAGCCTACACTACACTAAACTGACGAGACTAGTAACGAGTCATAATACATTAATTAAAATAACACACGTTTATTAATTAAAACATATTAAGAGTGAATACTGTACAAGATGGAATGACAGAATATAATTGGCGACTATAAACGCTGTTGAGCGGATATATATATATATATTAGGTTAAAAATAGTAAAGAAGATTAGCAATAATTAAAAAAGAATATCTTATTTACATTTAACATTTTAACCTGTTAAAAAATACGAAATGGGAAAAAGCCGATAACGTTTCTTATCTTCAACAATTTAATTATCTAAAATTAACTAAACATTTTACTGATTAATATCATATTTTCGGTGCCTTGTCCTTTTCTTGTTCAGAAACAGTGTTGTAAAGTTAAAATTTTTGTTCAAAATCCCTATACTGTTTCTAAACGAAAACTAAAAATTTGAGAACTTGCGAAAATATATTTTGTAAAAATTTTGAAACTTAATTAATCTGTAGAAAATTTTGATGTCGAACTCAACATGCTAGAGGTCTGGTAACTAATTTTTTTTACAGATTTAACCCATAGATTATTTTAAGGCAGCTGATGTTACCAACGCTCCTAGGAAAATCTCTAGTAGGTCAGTTAGGTATTTCAACGCGTTCAACCTAAGCCAGTCAGTGAGGTAGACCTCTATCTGAAATTTTTTAAATGGTTACAGTTTGCATAATTTGGAACCACAACTACTAATTATTAACATTGATTTACTAAAAAAAATCAACTCTTAATGTAATATCTAAATAAAATTATCATAAAAGGTAAATTTGCATATTTTAAAATCAAAAGTCAATTTTAAAATGAAGGTATTAAGATTATTTAAAACTACGTAGACCTTTATAAAAAAAACCTCTAGGTCCACGGGATTACCTTTCACTTAGAAATCCAAGTGAAATATCTCTACCGAAGAGTTTGCTAATGAACTATTGATGTTACTTACTGTACTTTTAAATGGTTGGATGAAGAAAACGCCGAACTTTTCGTTAAGTTTTTGGGGCTGCACGAAGAAAGAGATTCTGTCGGTTAAGTAGGGCGGTGTGAAATCCACCACTTGCAATCTGTCGGCCGTCGTGGTTAGAAACGCGATGCCGATATCTAAAACCTGAAAGAAATTCAACATATTTTTACTTTAATCTTAAAATTTAATCTAAAAAAAGGTTTTGTGAGATTTGAGAATGCATGTCACCCAGGCACATACCAGGAATGAATATGTTGAGACAAAATTTAAGAAAGTGTTAGCTTTTTTTACTAAAATATTTGAATTTTTAATGAATTTTGATTTCAAGGAAAAATTTCCTTTCTTGAACATTATATTCCTCGGCACTGTTACCTGAATGTAACACACAACACTGGTTTGTTGTGTATATAAGAACTTCATTATCAGGTCTATAATTGGTCTAGGTGTTAAAACGTTTTATAGAGCCTTACAAATCTATATAACCTTTAAATGCCTGGATTTTCAAGGACATTTGAGAAGGCACTTTATACTATCAATACACTGATTTGATGATTGCTTACAGTGGAATCCAGAATTTAGAGCAAGCCCCTTAGAATTTAAAATTTAATCCATTTATTTGTGCTAGAAAAAAATGAAATAGCCTACACAATTTTAAACCATGTTTTTTCAAACTAATAAATATAATAACGATTCGACCTTCTAAAGTATACAACGCAGTTTTTCCAAAATTCGTAATTAACTCTGCGCATAAGGAGCAACCATCTTTAAAAACAATGCTCTACCTATTTTTTCGTTAGCAGGATATTAATAGAGATTTTCGCGCTAGCCTTAGGAAATTCGTGGCAACAAAAGATCCAAGTTTTATGTCGCTATGGGTATATTCGCCATAAAATGTTATAGCATTAAGTATTTTTAAATTGAGATGTTTTCAAGATAACTTCTATACTTTATACAGCTGTAACCTTTTAAAGAAACCTTGTAAAAGTCACTTTTCTATTGCAATATCGTGTAAAGTCAATTTGAAACTCACATTCCGATGAAGTGCTCCAACAATTCCAAGCCAGGTGCCATTATCGGCTCTATTGCCAAAGGGATCGTTAACCATATCCACAAGACTGTAGCTGTTGTTATATGAAATAATTAATTTATATTTCTGTTACGTTAAGAAGAAACAAAAAAGGAAAACTATTCTCTGGTGCTACACCGTACAAATGAAGCTACTACTCGAAAAACATCTAGGGGGAACGTAAGGGAGTGTAGATTGACTAAAAAAAAAGCAACGTCCATGCTCTTACACGTTTTCTAGCATTGACTTAGATAGTGTTACACGCAATGCAAATACTGATAACACGTCTTAGTGTTATGGTTACTATAATGACGAAAAATGGCGGATTTCATAAATATCACGAAATTTAATGAACATTTTTAGGCAAACTGTAATAGAGGGTAGTTGATCAAGAGGCCATAAGTCTTTTGAGTTAAAGTGGAGCCAATTCGAGAAGCTGTTGAATATCTATCTGTTATGTAGACATTTTGTATTTTATAGTAGCAAATCGTCTTCCATGGAGATAAAATTCCAACAGTTATTTAACTATAAATGTTACAAGGTCAACTTGAAATCTCTTTCCTAAGGTCGCATAACTAGCATGAGAAATTTATGGTGGAAATTATTTGAATTCAAATAAATTTTAAGTTAGGTGGCATATGATTGGCGTTTAAAATTAAGTGTAATTGCACCTCAGAAACCACTTTTAATTAAGACCAAGATCTTATCTGATTAAAAAATTTATTGTTTACCTAAAATTGAAAACGTTGGCCAACGTTTTCAACACTTTTATTTCATATCCTTCAACATTCATCAAGGTTCCATTGGGCAATTTGTCGAAAGTCAATATACCCGACGCTGCCTTGTAAAGCCGTAAATAGATTTCAAATAAAAGTTTGCCATCATAACAGATAGTAACGATAAACATCAGATAACAATGAAAGTTAATATATACAGACCATCATAATTCCAACCTTAAAATGATTCCCTGAACAAGTGGCGTTAATGACCATTTTATAACGTTATGCATTCGTCTTCTCACCCGATATAATTTTTAATAATAATTTGAAAAACCTCCAAACAAAAATAAAATCTGAAGTGAAATTCAATTCAAAACAAAGTTCAGAATTAAATTGAGAAAATTTGGTCTTCCAATAATTCTAAGAACTAAATTTTCAAAAGACAAAAAATTTAAAAATTACGATTAACTCAAACTTTTTAAAATCTAATATTTCAATATGTCTAACCATTGTTTCACTTAACCTCCGTTGCGTAAGTGGTTGGTAAATTTTGATAATAATTTGAACCTATCAAACCATGATTAAGAAAAATTTAACCAAATGTTTGAAAATTTTGATTATGTTTTTATGGGTCCAATTTCTGACCAAATTTGATCAACTTATTCCATAAAAGCCAATTTTTGAGTGACGAATATTTTTTAAACTTACGCTTAGACTTGTGGAATAAAATTACTTGAAATATGAAGTCAAAATGTAAATAAATTGAAACCTTTTCGGTGACACAATGTTAACCCTTTTATTGTCCAATACGATACGCGAGTTTTGTTGATTGAGGGCGTATTACTTTTCTACGGTGTGTTTACAATGGGCGTTTCCCATTATAAAAAAAAACAAAACAGTTGATATGCAGTTAATATAACACATTTTATCAAACGAAAATTAAAATATTTATCTGATAACAACACAAATTCAATGAAAAATGTCCTGTTTGAATTTTAATCAGAATATTTCGCCATTTGGGAAGTGTTGGAAATCAATTAAAGAAATCGCACCATCTATTTAAATATCATTTATTTTAAAAATCTATACTTCAGCTAATAAATTTAAGCTAGGATGTCTAAACGAATTATTCTATTCCAGGTTAGCTTGATGTAAAAAAAATTCGAAAAACTTGTTTGATTTCAATTATCAAAAGAAGCCCATTCATAAAGGAAGCAAGTGTTTATTTTTGTCAAATTGTTAGATTTAGTTTAGTTGAAAAATAAATTTTCGAAGCTTCCTCAATTTGGCTATTTCGGGGTTTTTTGGAAATTCAATTTTTAAAATTATAAACCAGTTTTATAGCCTCATTAAGGGAAAAAATCTCACAACGGCCCACACCGGCGTTAAAATATTTCTAGTTTCTAGTCGAATATCCGGATACAGAGATGGGGAAATTGCAGAAGGTGATTCGCTAGATCTGCTATGACGACTTGAGAAAGAAAATAAGCAATTGGATTTTTCAAACGCCACTGTGATCATTTAAATCGTTTAAACATACTTTTTATATCATGGTCGAAATATTAAACAAAATGAAATGTTATATTTTTATTTGATCCAAAGTTTTATTGGTCCGCCAGACTGAACATCCACCCCGTGGTTAATCGAATAATAGAATCAGAAAAATCGTACTGAAATATTCCTATCGAAAATACAAATAAATTACATCCATAACTTAACATGTACAAGTCAAAAAGTCAATAAACTCGATCGACAGATTCAGGATTTTAAGTAACTCGCTTCGCTTCAGTTTATGTTCATGAATTGAAGCCTACACTTTTAATCTACGGCACCTTTTGTTGCATGACGATAATATCCACTCCCCACTCAAAACAATCAGTGAAATTAGGATACCAATGAAATGCAGAATGAAAGCCCAATATAAATCGGCAGCATTGATGTAAACCATTTCTTTGGACTTTCCCAACTTGTGCTGAATTATGTACGACCTTGAGATTTCTTGATCCCATTTCTCGGAAATGCCGGACTCGCGAAGGATATATATGCTGAAGGAATACAATATATCATTATAGACGGACTTATTTAATATATTTTTAAATGTGCGAAGAATATAAGAGCCAATTTGCTCCCTAACTCTAGTAGTACTAAAACTGTACTATATATCAATAATGTAGGTTTCAAAATACATTTTAATTGATATGTCCTAACGAAAAAACTTTTATCCTAAAATGAGGAGGGTCACTTTATAATTTTTTTACGATACAATTCTTTCAGTGAACGCGTTCGAAATAGTGCGAGCATCGTATCCTAAAATATTAAATAAGCGCTCTAAGCCACAGGAAACGAATAGGGTAAACTTAAAGGAATGGGGGGGAAATGCCAAAATGTTCTGGAATTTGGGCTGAAATACCGAGTTTTAGATTAGGCTTGTTCGAAAAATTTCGAATTTGAAATTGGGCTGGTAATTGGGCTACTTTGGAAAGCAGTAGTTGGGCGGTAAAAGTTAAAAACATTCTGGCAGCTCTGTCCATTTGAAACATGTTATATGGTGGCGTATTCAATTACACATTTTCTTTTTATACATTTGCAATGATAACGCAGTTTTTATAAAAGGCCCTAAGATCTTTATTTTCCTACTTTTTTCATGTCTAGAACAACTAGATAAAAAAGTGTATTACCTTGTGATAAAACGTCGCGAGTAAAAGGGATATACCAGTCTGCGCAAAGTGAATAAAAGTCACCATGGAGAGGGACAATTAATTTTATTTCGCCTTTTAAAGAAGCGACTACTACAGGTTAAATTCCCTTTAAATAAAAATCTTACACTTTAGCAAACTGAATGCTGCACGGAAAGGTTTTGCTGTGTGCGATGGAAATGTATTGCAGAAGAAGATACTCTTCAATTTCGTGATATTTGTTGACGATGTTTTTTTCTTGAGCCAACAAATAGAAATATTTTGAGTTTGTCATGAACGCCAACTTCCCTTCCGTCAAAAGTTTGGAATACGACTGTTTTCTGTATTCCGTTCTCGTCACACGACGTATTCTATTAATATGAACCTTTCCGAAAGCCTACAAAAAAAATTCAACAAAAACAATTAGAAATCTGCTGTAATTCGGTGCGGCTGATTCGGTCAAAATATTTCGGTGTGTAGGTGGTCTTATTGCCGGAATTTTAGATGTCGGCACTTTCGGTGTGAAGGGCCTTTTACTAATGAACATTTCGGTGTGGGAACTTCCAATTGAACTTAGAATTAAAGCCATTACTTTGAAATATGTTAGGGTTTCAAAGTACTTACGCAAATAAAATAATGAAATTCTGTAACGGCCAAAAGGCGTAAGTCGAATAGGCGCGTTAAATTTACAATAATATTCTGTTCTTGAAAGGAACATTAGTAGTTAACCACCATAAACCTACACACATGCGGGGGGCTAGAGGCTTGCGCCGCCGCTAAACGCCGCCGCCGATACAAAGAACGGCGCGCCACCGTTTTTTTTCTTTATACATTTTTTTTTGGTATATTAAGCTTGGTTTTCATTTACGCGAAAATAACGACGATTGAACACGACGTCGAATGTCAAATTTTAGTTTTCGGATTTCGGTCTACGCAGAGTAATAGCATTTTCACTTAGCGTCAATAAATTCCAGCATTGCTAACTTGGCTATAGAGAGAGTCACTAATATAACCAAGGCTTATCCACATTTTAATTATCTTTAAATTTAAATGTTGCTTGGTTTATCGATATGTTTTCGAAAAATGCATTATAATAATCAGTGGCGAACTTGGTCTCATATTTTTTGGTTGCTATTAGACTAAGGGTCCCAGCTTTAACAACTATAACGCTACCATTATTATTATTGTTATTATTATTATTATTATTATTATTATTATTATTATTGCGCTTGAATTTTTTTTTGAAAATAAAGTAGTACATAAAATAGTGCACAACAGGACCGCCCCCCCTACCTAAGCAGTGCTTGTACTTAGGGGGGTGTTTTTAAATTCTTTAGTCAATTGCGGGTTACTAGATTCAATTAGGTATTACAAAAAAGAGAAATCAAGAAAATCAATTTTAAATCAGAACAGGTATTAAAACAATATCGAGTTATTTTTTACTAGTGTTTTTAGCTGGATTTTGAATCTGAACTTCCCATTTTAAGGTACTATCAATATAAACTCCAAGGTATTTAGTACTATCTACTTTTTCAATAATATGGCATCCACAGATGTTTAATCTATTACAGGTTTTTTTATGAATTATTAACTTTCCATCTGTGGGTTGCCCACTGATCGTTATAGAAAAAGTAATGTAACATGTTTTAACAAGATTTAAACTTAAGAGATGTTCGTCTAATAGACATTTTAGATTATTGAGGCTGGTATTAGCTTTTTTATAAACACTGGACCATGTGTCACCATAATACAAATTTACCATATCATCTGCAAAGGAGACTAACTTATCGGCATCAGTAGTATTACAAATCATATTTGTGTAAATAAGGAATAACAATGGGCCAAGAACTGTGCCTTGCGGTACCCCACAGTTATAGGCCTTTCATCACTACGTTGAATACCAAATTTAACTATGGCCTTTCTGGAGGTTAAATAGCTACTAAACCAACAAAGAGGAAGGCCTCGAATACCAATATTAAACATTTTCCTTATTAAAATATTGTGGCTCACTGTATCAAAGGCTTTTGCCAAATCGATAAATATAGCCAAACCTTTTTACCAACATTTGTTTAAATTTTTCAAAATAAAATCGTAAAATATCGTTAGAGCATCATTTGTCGATAGATTTTTTTGGAAACCAAATTGATTTTTAGAAATTACACCCAAGCTTTCGAAGTAATAAACCAACTGATCCTTCATACATTTTTCAATTAATTTAGATAAATTTGAGGTTATATAGATAGGTCGATAATTAGAGAGTATGTCTTTAGGGCCATTTTTAAGCACTGGTACAATTTCTGCATATTTACAAACATTTGGGAAAATTCCCGAGGAAAAGCTTAAATTTATAACGTGCGATAATGGGGAAGCAATAAAATCAATATTATTTTTTAACATACTAGAGGTTATTTTATCAATTCCTTGCGATTTCGTTATTTTTAATTCCCCAATAGCTTTTTTAACATCATCAGTTACAGGTTTTAAAAAGAACGAATGAGCGTAATTAGAATTTATATTTTGGTAAGTATTTCCATATATATTTTTAGCAATGTTTTTACCCACATTTGCAAAATATTCATAAAAGAATTTAAAATCTCTTTAGAATCATTTTTCATATTTAAATGCTTATTTTTTACAAAAATTGTTTCAATATTATTTCGTTTTTTATAGTCGGGGGTTGAAATGTCCCGTATTACTTTCCAAACTTTTGCATTATCGTGTACCACATTATCAATTTTTTTAGCATAATAGTTCTGCTTAACAGTCTTAATAAGGGAGTTTAATGTATTTTTATATTTCAAGTATGTTTGCTTGAGATTTTCATTGAAAGGTTATTTTTTTAATTGTTTTCTTAATTCTTCTCTCTTACCAATACTTGTGATAAGACCGTTCGAGATCCAAGGTTTAATTTTATGCATTTTTTTAATTAAGACTTTTTTCTTTTCGCTAAATTTACGTAAAAGTTCATAGTTTCAATGAAGGCATTAATGGCTAAGTCGACATTATTACATTGATAAATACTGTACCACGGTTCAAAGCCTAATAGCATTTTTAATTTATCATAATCTATCTTTCTCTATATGCGATTTAACGCTTTTAAAGTCTATACCTAAAATCGTAGCATGTTGATCAGTTATATTCGTCTCCAATATACAGGAATTAATTTTTATACTTGGTATCGATTTTATAAAAATGTGATCAAGACAAGACTTAGAGTCACCCGAGTGTCTAGTGTAATCATTTATGTAATCAGCATAGCTGTATGAATTCAGAATGTCTATAGGTATTCATTTGTATTTTCGTTATTAGTGTCTTTAGTGTATATATTAATGTCACCAATTAAGACTACATTTTTTACCATTCTGTAAGATGAAATTTCGGCTTCAAGTCTCAGAATAAAATTTTGTAGGTTAGAGTTTGGAGATCTATAGATAGCTAGACACCGAAAAGAGTGACTCCAGTCCGTTCTAGAGATATCAAACTTTAAACAAGATACTTCCCCAATTTTAATTTCTACACAATTAACACTAAATGTTTTAGGAGGCCCACTTCATGAACGGTCCATGGGATCCACGCCATCGGGCAGGTTACCTCTATGGCCAATCCGAGACTAATAATAATTTTTTACTTTAAATTCAATAAATGAAGCATTTGATAAAATAACATATCAAAATAGCAATATGTATGTTCACCGTGCGATGATAACCTTCGGCAGCAAAAATGATATTATTCGTAATTCGGATTTATTTCTGATTGGAAGGCTCAGAGCGTTAAGGGCGTAGCCAGAAATTCGTCAAAGGGGGTCCAAGAATGTTAATATTAAGAGGGGGTGTCAATTTAGTATAATCCAGGTAGGCCCAGGGGGTTGACATTGAACCCTCCTTGTCTACGCCACTGCAGAGCGTTATCGTAGAGCCCGACCAAAAAAATAAAAAGCCAATATCGAGCCTTCATCCGAATTTCGACCCGGCATAACTGGGAATAATTTTGGATGTCGTTTGACGTCAGGCCAGTGGCCACCCTCGGAAGGACCACGGACTAATTAATTTACTTCGCACATTAAAAGATTAAAACAAACGTTTTACAAATTGAGCCAGTCCCACGTGTTTTCCAGCTGCTGAACTACATTTGTAGGTTCCCTCCCCTCACCCCTTTTCTTTCTTCCCCGGTTATCATTAGTTAGTTAGTTCCTAACTCTGCAGCCAGCAAATATTCGGGAACGGGGCATCCCTGTGCGAAGTACATTAATTAGTCCATGGAAGGACTAGTACGAGTTGGTATTTGCCCGTGCCCTCCTGGTCGCGTGTTTTTTA
Organism: Leiobunum rupestre; assembly: GCF_980474605.1. Lineage (NCBI taxonomy): Eukaryota > Metazoa > Arthropoda > Arachnida > Opiliones > Sclerosomatidae > Leiobunum > Leiobunum rupestre. The sequence goes on from NC_143386.1 coordinate 17,373,946, forward strand.
AACTGTCGCTACAAGAAATAGCTCTAAAATTTATACAAACGCCGGCGTTGCCGGTCATTTTGGCCACGCCGAAGACGCCGCCGCCGTAGGCCTAAATGCCGGCGTAAGCCGCCGCCGCCGTTATATTTTGGGTCAAACGCCGCCGCCGACCCATATCAAATCGGCGCAGGCCTCTACGGGGGGTGCCCCGTGCACACCCACGTGCACAGGTGCGTATCGGGGGGAATGAAATGGGTAATCACGTTCCCTCCCCCCACGGGCGCGTGCCACAGCCCGTGTTCTGAATAATTAATGAGGTCAACAAGTGTTTTAATTACTTTGCCTAATTAGGGTTAATGACGTTTCAATCAAATTTCGAAAAAGGTGAATTTTAATTAGGATACATGTTTAAGTAAACATGTGTGGCTGCCATTCTTGGCGAGAAAATATTTTAGCTTGTGTTTTGATTAGGAAAGTGCGGGAAAATGTTTGTAATAATGACTTATTGGGAAACAAGTGGTATCTTTTAGTGGTTGAACTCTTAAAAAGGAAATATTAATGAGATTTAAATATAATAGGTTTATTATTGTAATAAAAAGGTTTTACAATAATTATGTTACAAATTTAATTAGCTTTGTTTTGGCAGCCATCTTTTGGCGGGAAAAATTGTTTCATATTTACGGTAATGACCTTTTAAGGTTAACAGAACATATTTGTTGGGGGTAAACTTTATAGGTAGTCCGTGGTTTGAAAATGGTGAATTTAAATTACTTTTTAAGACGGTCATTCCATGACAAATCAACCAGAGGTGTCCCCCCTACCCTCTTAGATTTCGCTAAAATTTGGTTTATAGGGTAATTTTGAGCCAAAAAGCCGTTTTACAATTTCTTTTAACGGTTTTGGAGATATTTGATACCAAATTTAGCTAAAAATGGAAAAAAGTCACTATGGCCTCTTAAGTCAAAAATTCATATCTTTTGATGTAATAGTCCTATTTTAACCAAAAAATTATACAGACATTTTCGCGTTATTGTCCAATAAAAATCTAAATCTTTGACATTGAACCGTTATTTATGAAAATTCATATTGAATCATTTGACCTTTGACCTTTACTTGTTACTCAATTTTAAAAAATATTTTAATTTTTATTTCGAATTTTCCATCCGTGATTTACTAGATAATGTTAAAACCCTAATATGTTTTTTTTAGTTTTCGAGAATGTTTTTTTCTACAGCACCAATTGCCTAGTTATATTGTCTAAAACTGGGCGTTCAACTTTGCACGACATATTGTTAGATGGAACCCAGAATTGATACTTAATTACAGGTCAGGAATTATAATCCGAATGACCAGGATACCTTTAAATCGCCAAATTCATACGAAAGTTTCTCAACTACTGCTATATAGTAATTGCAAAAGTAAATAGGGGGAGAAAGTCTATCACTGCCTTCAGATTTTACCTTCCACCGTGCTTGACACCCTTTTTAAAGAGCTAGTGATCACGTGATATTTCTAACCAATAAGGATTGCACATTACGCGCGAAGTAGTGCATTTGTGGTATTCCGGTCCGCGCTCAAGATGAAAATTTTGAATTTTATTCCCTGGCAACCATGTCACCGCCTCGCGATTTCAAATAGTCTCTCTGTCAAATGCTGACCATTATTTCCTTCGATAACGGTTGATTTTAATTAATAATTACTATATCAATTGTAAAATAAACAAAAAAAGCTCGTAGCTTTAGCTATTATTTCAGTTAAACTTGCAAATGGTTAGGCCTTAAAATCGTAGATTTACCAATTAGTCCCGATCTCCGCTCTTAGATGGCGCCACGCTCTCCACGATTTAAGTGAGTGTTATTCTAGTTACGGTTTATTTATTTTCAAAAGTCGTGTTATTATTTTTAAAATGTCGCATTTTAATTTCTATAATATATCTACTTTATTTAGGAACTAAATTAACCAAATTATCGAAAGCAAAAGTTTATTATTTACGTATTTTATAGAGAACTATTTTTCATCGTGGCGGAGTACAACAGATACCATTGTGTCCCTGTAAAGAGGCGAGGGGGAAGTAATTTCTGAAGCCCAAAATTTTTACCCCTCAAATAAGACGTCGTGCGGTTGGACCCAAGTGCCAGACTTTCTCCCCCTATTTACTTTTGGTAATTGTTTTGATAAACACGATAGAAAATCACCAGGAGATATTTCACCATAACATTCGGTCGTTCGAGACTCTCATTGCCCCGAAGGTTTTATATCTTTCATTAACGAAAGAGCTGCGGCATTTACTTGGTCAATTGGTGCGGTAGAAAATAATTTTTTTCTCGAAAACTAAAAATAATATATTGGGGTTTCAACATTATCTAGTAAATCACCGATGGGGAATTCGAAAAAATTTATTAAAATATTTTTTAAAATTGAGTAACAAGTAAAGGTCAAAGGTCAAATGATTCAATCTGAATTTTCATAAGTAACGGTTCAATGTAGAATGTCTTTATAATAATTTTGTTTTGGTTAAAATCGGACTATTTTATCAAAATATATGGATTTTTGACTTTAAAGGCCATGGTAACTTTTTTCCATTTTTGGTCAAATTTGGTATCAAATATCTCCAAAACCATTGATAGTGCATTAAAAATAATTTGCAAATTGGCGTTTTGGCCCAAAATTACCCTTTAAACCAAAATTTAGCGAAATCTAAGAGGGTATGATGGACTAATTAAAAAAAAATGGTTGATTTGTCATGGAATGACCCAAGCGTGGCCATCTTGAACTATATTTTTAATAACCCTTAGGAAACTTAAATTTGTTTCGGGTGAATAGTTGATTTTATAAATTAAAATGGGGTTGCCCAACTTTTTAAAATGTTGCTCTTACGTCACAAGACCCAGCTTTAATAGTATATTCTTCGCACGAGCGATTTGCACGCGCGCTAGAAAATCTATATTGCCCTGGCGACTGTAGCGCGCGCTCGTAGGCTTGTAAAAGTAAGAGACTGTGACGTAAGAGCAACATTTAAACAAGAAGGCCACGTTACTTTATAAAAAGAACTATTGTAAATGGATAAATGAACGGTGTTTTCAATGTTATTTTTCGAGTAGTTCTACTTACATATTTCTTCGGGGTAAAGTTTGCGAAGAATTTAAATTAACTAGGGAGTACGTACTTTATAACGGTTATTTTTTGCCATATTTCATCACTAAGTTTTTGAGCGGCAAAATTCTTTATAATGTGTTTTGATTAGGAAAGCGCGGGAGAATAGTAGCGTCGATCAATGACCATGTGTTTTGAAAATAATAACATTTCAAAGGCTACTTTTTGGCTGGAAAATTCTTTAGTGCTTTCGGCATATTTGTTAGGGGTAAAGTTTGTATGGTTTTATTAGGCGAATGACCTGTCACGACATCTTTGTTAATAACCGTTAGGGAGCGTCGTAGGGATCAATGAACTATTGGGAAACAAGTGGTATCTTTTAGTGTTTGAACTCTCAAGAAGGAAATATAATGAGAGTTAAATATAATAGGTTTATTATTGTAATAAAAAGGTTATACAAACAATTATGTTAAAATTTAATTAGCTGTGTTTTGGCCGCCATCTTTAATAACCCTTAGGATGTAGCAATAAATATTCCGATTTAATTCCCATTACATATAATCCCTATTTTATTTATGGTTTACGTACTTTTAATCCTAACTTTTATACCTACGGAATATTATTCAAATAGAATACAGTAACTTTTACATTTCTTTTCTTTCAATGCTCGTTTAAAACCGATCAATCATCCGGTATTAGCGCTGCCTGGCCGTCCATTCCCCTTTTTTCGGTTGCAGGTTTTACTTAAAACGCTCGGCGAGTATTCCCTCCAGCAGGGTTCGTACAAAATTTCCGGAATTAAATTCCCTGACATTTCCAGGTTTTCCCTGACTAAATTGCCAAATTTCCCTGTCCATTTTTGTAGATTAAATTTATGTTTTGAGGTAAAATCTTGAAAAATTTTAATTATGTATTTTTAATACATTTTTCAAAAATTTATTTGCCGGATTTTTTTTGGACAATTTTAAAATTCCATTACTAATTTGGACCATTTTAAATTTCCCTGACTATTCCCTGACCATAGGGAATCATTTTCAAATTCCCTGACTTTTCCCTGACCTTTTGGAAACATTTTCAAATTCCCTGACTTTTCCAGGTTTTCCAGGTATTCCAGGTCGTGTACGAACCCTGTCCAGGTATACTCGCAGGGTCGCTCTTAAATTGGCTTAGAGGGTCCAATGGCCATAGCCCACTATAAACCGTATTGTCACTTTTGACCTTGTTCCGTATGTGCTCGCGAAGCTCCACTTTTGGTCTTTGTTAGGACCTTCTCTCAAATACCAAAATAGTTTTAATTTAAAACCCCTTTTCTTTACCATACATACCAAAATAGTTTTCATTTACAACCCCTTTTCTTTACCATACTTTCGTTTTAAAGATAAGAATTGAGAATTGCTAAAAATGCCAGTAATGGCTTATTTTTGTATAACTTCCAAGAAGGAATATTTTCTGATATTTCTAATATTAATTGTATTTTATTCTTCGGAGTTTCGTTATCTTTAACCCAATGGTTAAATGAAAAGATACTTAAAACCGTTTTAAGTCTCTTTTCATTTAGTTTTTCACAATGTGCTTCTCTTCACTTCCAAGGGTTAAAGATAATTTATGACTGTCAGTGAAGTGTTGTCCAAAAGTGCGTGGTGTTAAACCTTTGACTGAAAGGGGGTCACCAATAACTGGTGCCCCCTGTGTCATAAACACTAGGTCCAACCCCACGTGGCCGATTGGCTTAAGTAAAAGGGACGCCAAGACGTGATTGGGTCCTTTTGACATCACCAGCGACCCGGATCAAGAAAACTCATCTGACTCTTTGGTTAAAAACCAAGAGTCCGTTAACAATTCAACAGAGAGATCCTACATGCCCTACTTGGTTTATGAACTCACAAAATAGTGCTCTGAATAGACAGAGATGTGCGGCTTCGGTGGCTTAGTCTAAATTTGTGCGCGGAGCGTAAAACTTAATAAAATATGTAAATAAAAAGGGATCTGAAAGATCCACTCATTCTCGCGCTTCGTTCAACAATTAGTTGGCGCCCTTCAACTTCATTTTTACCGTCCATCCATTTGATCTACAGGACTCTTAACATTCATGCCACATAAGTATTTTTGAAAATAGCCTTGCCTTCGGGCGACCACTTACCCCTGTAGCAGATTAGAGTCGGGCCGACGTCGGCAAAAGGTACTAAACACTAAGGCCGACCTTTGGATTGTGGGTCGAAATGTCCTAGGGGTAAAAGGGTCGGCCGACTACAAAACGTCGACTCTTTACCGCCTTTTAATAGACCTAAGAACCACGACTTACTTTTTGATATTTAAGTGACTGAAAATGACCACATAAAACCGTAAATATAGCTATATACATGTATGCAGTTGGTCAAGTCCCATGAACGGGAGTGAAACAATGAGTTTATTTCCGTCAATCGGAAAGCTCTTGAATCTAGAGTACAGAGTTCTAGAGTTTCTTGGGGCTTAGTAAAAGTAACGAAAAAATCTTAATTAATAATATCTTAGCCTAACATATTTAGCTATACGAATGTAACGTACTTGAGCTGAGAGATTTTTAATAAGGAAACATTCCCAGATTGGATATATAATCTTTTTCGAAAAAATATAATACAGAAAGGAAGTTATTTTAAAAATATTTCAATTTGTTTTATTAAATCGCCAAAGTTTCACAGTTTTGAGCGATTAATTGGCAAAGCACGACCTTAAATCGACTCTTTGTGCTACAGGGGTAATAATTAAATGTAAGGTCTATTTTAAGTCGGATAATGGTTGGCATACCGACCATAAATAGTCCCAAAAAAGGATTTACGGTTTTAGTGTCGAAAAACGTTCGGACGTTTTTAGGTCGGCATTTGGTCGTCGACTATAAAGCGACTTTTCGACCGTACCCCGACCCTAATACGACTTCATGTGCTACACGGGTATGAGTAATTAATAACTCTTATGTTCTTAAAATGATTATACTTCTTCTAAATAAATTATTTGACAATTCTCAATAGTACTCTTCTGATTTAGTATTAAATATAAACTTAGATTTCCACTAGACATCTTCAAAATTCGTCATGCCCTCGCTAACACCAATAGTGAAGTTAAGCGAGTTACCCGGGACTAGATCAAATATTGACGTAATTTACTATAAGCCTACTAATGTATATTTTCCCATTTAGGCTTACTACATTTTAGAATTAAATACGTCACAAGGAAGCGCGGGAAAAATTGTAGTGTTTCATATTTACGTTAATGACTTTTTTAGGGGGGTAAGGTTGATATGAGCCCGTGCTTTAAAAAGGGTGAATTTTAATTACTTGTCAAGTGTGGCCAACGGACATTTCAATAACCGAATCTCAAATCGTTTCGGGGTTTGTCAATGGGTTCATGGTAACAAGTTGTCACTATATGTTCGTTAATTACTTATTAGAAGATTTAAGCCGCGTCACGTGACACGCGCCATCTGATTTACCTATAGCTTTTTACGGTAATTGTTTATAAAGTTGATAATAAAGATTATAAAATATTTATCAGCGTTTAACATTGTTAGTTTGTCAATCATAATGTTTCCATTTTTCACCACTAGGTTTTTTTGAAACTCTGGTATCTATGGATATTTGAAGAGTTACATTTGGGGATATTGTTACGATATATGATATGTAAATAAATGTAAAAAATATATGTTTCAAATAAACGGTACTCCCGACTTTCACCCGGTTCAGTTTCCGTACTCAGTGAGGCGTAATCTCAATATTCGAATATAAAGCGATGCCCAGATCGGTTTCGGGCAGAAGGTTTTCCCGTGTCAACTCGGACTTGCCTAGTTACTGAAACGGAGTTAACGAGTACGGCCTAAACCGGGATTAAGTCGTTGTTAGTACCTTAACCTAAAAAGAGGTGTCGTTAACTTAACAATATACCACATTTTCCTATTACCTGATATAAAAACCGTTACTTGAACATGTTTCAAATATTTGGTTAAGTTGCTCCTATACGAACCTTTAACGGGTTTTTAGATTATTAAGTCTGTATTCTACAAACATTATTCGTGTACACATAAATTTATACATTGTAGAGTTAATCTAACAGTTTACATTGTCTTTATGTACTTAATTAGTTTACGTATACAATGTCTTATATATTATATTACCGCACCATCGAACATGTAACCTTTGCAGGGCCGGCTCAAGTAATTTTTTTCACCCGGGCAAGGGGGATTTTTGGGGCCCCTGTTATTTTTAAATTAAATTAAACTACCCCCCCACCATGTCCGTGTTATAAATTTACGGTTTTCATAACAATAAATAATCTCTTTAATCACTTTCTAAATACTTAATATCTTCTTTGTGGTACATGGTCATTTTACATGAAGCTTGAAACACTAGGTAAGGTGGCAAGACTAGTATACCTTAAGTACATTAATTATAATGTCCATACTGAATAGTATAAGTGCCAAAAAACACAATATAGCAACCGTGTTGGCCTGACCGTCCCGACGGTCTCCACTGACTCTCCTCTACGCCAACATGGAATCGCTCTGCAATAAGATCCCAGAATTCCGAGGTTACCTCTCAACTCTCCGCCCTGCTATTGTCGCATTAACTGAGACAAAACTGGACTCCTCGATAAATTCCTCGGAAATATTTGGCTCGGACTTTACCGTATACCGTCACGACCGAAATCGACACGGTGGTGGTGTCCTGATCGTGGTCGCCAATAGCATAAAATCTTATCCAGTGCGCTCCGAGGATACCGTTGAGGCGGATGTGGTGCGACTTACTACGGGCTCCAAATGTCTGAGGGACGCTTGCATCTATCGTCCCCCCTCGTCCAATAAGTCGTATTCCGCCCGGGTCAACGCCTTACTTGAAAAGCTGTCCCAGGGTGTCTCTGATATCCTAGTAGTTGGCGATTTCTATTATAAATCCATAGACTGGAATCTGTTACAAGCCCCTTTAACTCTTGATTCGAAGTTCTTGTGCACTGTGCTACACGCAGCACATTCTTAGTGCTACCAGAACTACGTCTTCCTGTGTAAGCATTCTCGACTTAGCGCTCTCGTCTCCCGCAGGAATTATTGGCGACGTGATACACCACCCAAGTCTCGGGGACCACGATTTCCTTCCATTCACTCTGCCGGCTCTCCCCTCACCACCTAGACTGCCTCCCCCCCCGCACCTGCCTAGCGCTCGACAAAGCGGATACTGAAGCTATCTCCGCTGATCTCCAGTTAGTGTACCTCCCAAACCAGGATATGTGTGACAAGTGGGACACTTTTAAGGCTACCCTCTATGAGGCGGTCTTACGTCACACCCCTCACGCAACATCTCATCCAGATTCGGTGTCCCCCTCCCCCCCCCGGTCTGCCCCCCTATGGAAGATATCACAATCTCAAGCACGGGAATCCTAAAGCTCCTTCAGCAGCTAAATCCCCATAAAGCGCCAGGGCCCGATGGACTTATCCCGGCAATCCTGAAACGTTGCGCGAGACCGCTGGCCTCTCCGGTGGAGAGGACTCAGCCGAACCTTCCACGGCTACTCATTTCCCACGAAAGCATCGGCCATAAAAACCTACGTCACTCCGATTTTGCAATACTGCTCAGCCATGTGGTCCCAATACACCTCGGCGGAAACCCACAAACTCGAAATGGTTCGGTGAAAGGCCGTCCGTTTTGCCACCTCGGTCGGGTACTCGTGGGACATCCGTATCTCACAAGTACTTAAAAATGTTAACTGGTCGCATCAAACGTCTTGTGGCGATAAACTTCATCATCCATAAAGCGAATGAGGCGCTTTCACCAATCGCGAATACAACCTCATCGTGGATGCGTGCCCCCCGCGGTTTGAAAACCGGCCAATCCTATGTTATCCCCTATCTGAAAACTAAGCTTTGGAAGCACGCATTTGTTCCCTCCTCCATCAAGGACTGGAACTCTCTCACCACCTGAAGTCCCGGCCCAACCGCGTAAGCTTCACACGTGAAATATCTAGGTCAGCTCTAAGCTGACCTTCTCTTTTACTCTGACGTGATGAGCATCGCATTTTGTCGGAATTAAAATACTTTAGAACTTTAGAACTTTAATATATGTGAAATAAAAGAATTAAGTTTACGAAGAACCCGTGAGTTAAAGATAATAATAATGTATATTTTTATTTTTAACTCACGGGTTGCTCTTAGTAAACTTAATTATTTTATTCCCATTAATTGCTTTAACAACTTCATTAAAACACTATTTTGCGGTATTTTTTTAAGGCCCACACTTATTGACTTTTTGAAAGCTGTCGCTTGCTTTCTGCTACAACGGCTTCTCTTAAAGGGGCTCGAAAATTCGGTGGCAAAATGTTTGTAAAGTCAGTAAAGTGCGAAACTTACGGTTGACTCTGCCAACCTCTGCCAAGGGCGAGTGAGGGGTTGGGGGGAAGGAAAAGCATGCTTATTTTCTTTTTTTGCCACCGAACTTTGGAGCCCCTTTAACTTCCTTTTTTATAAAAAGAACCAGAATGCTTCTTTTTCTCGAACATCTTAATTCAGTTCAACGTGAATCTAATTAATATCTATCTAACTAAAACTATTAAACTAAAACTAATAAATGGCTTTCTGCGCGTGCTCGTAAAATAGAAGAGACTAACTGTAACCACGGACACACGACAGATTAAATCGTACCGATAGACTGCTTTAGAAGATTGAATGCCGGTTCATAAGAGCCTAAAAAACAAATAGAATTCTTGAAGATGGCCTGCTAGTTTATTTATTATAAAGCTGGATAAACGACAACGAAATAGCAAGCAAGTACATTGAAGTACTGTATTCCTTTGGTATCGCCCAATCACTTTTTCTTCTTCATATTATATACTATGGTTTATAATGAGAATACCAGGAAAATGCTTTATCCGTCAGAACTATCCACTATAATTTTATGGATAATTTACTATTGTAAAGTAAATAGTAGAGAAAAAACGTTCATCGATGATGTTGGACATTTTCGTTGGGAAAGCGATATGTATTTCTAATTAGCTAAAGATTTTTCGATGTTATGCTTTCATTAAATTTTTTATAAACAAATCCAATTCTTGGTAAACCAAAAAGGCGCGCAACTCAATTTCAGCGCCCCTCTCAATTTCGGAGCCTCGGGCAGTTGCCCGGGTTGCCCGGCCCAAGGACAGTAGATACAGGGACGAGAAAGCAGGGAAAAAAATTCGATTTTGAACGTCTTCATATTCACGGGGAGTTAGATGTAAACAAACCGCGGCCATTGTTAAGACGTGGTTCACCATGGACAATATTATTGTAGTTAGTTTTTACCATTTTGATGTTAAATGAAAATAAAACTACAAGCGTAAATAAAAAATGCCCATTTGTTTTGAGCACTTAAGCCTCGTCAAGAACCGCTAAAATTAGGTGACCGCCATTGTTTTGTTTACAACTAACTCTTTTTGCGTTTAGGTCGTTTTAGGTGATATATTCCAACAGATGCCGCCAATACACTTTCTCGTCCCTGTATCTACTGTCCTTGCCCGGCCATTCAGCCGCCCCTGAACCTTAGGTAAAAAAAAAGTAATCAAATATTTGTCTAGGGAGAATGATAGGAAATTAAAAAACTATCGTCTTTAACATTGCCATTTTTCTAATGAATAAACTGATTATTATTATTTTTTCCCGTTCGATACTTTAATGTACCAAACTTTGCGTACATCTTTTCACTTGTTATTATCTGTAATTATCATTATTATTATTATTATTATTACTCTTCGTGTATAGAATGAATTAAGAACTTTCTAACCTTATGTAAATTCGTTGACAAAGCACCGCGGGTAAGGTCAGATAAATACTAATGTATTGTTTCCATACATTTTTCCGGTTCAATCGGCAATTATTAAAGACTACATATGGGGTAGCCATAAGTCGCAGCCATATTTGAACAAGGCTAGGGTTACCATATTTCACCAGTAGGGGTAAATTAAAGATTAATCTTTGGGAGATCCATATTAACCCATCGTAGTCAGCGGAGATGCGCGTATTAGACTTGAGAAATGGTGATACGTGAAAAATTTAAATATTTATGTATTAATAATTTTAACTTTTTCTAGCGCCGGGAATTAGAGTCATCGTGGAAGGAGGTAATATATTCAATTATCTTTAAAATATTAGAAACTAATTTGTGTTATTTTAGGCGGTGACCTTAAAATTATTATGTAGTAAAAATATATTTATTCATATTTTACCTTACATTAGTAACGAGTTAACGGCTGACGAAGGACCTCAGTCCAAAAGCTCCAAGAAAATAAATAAATATTTTTAACCATAAGTATCAGTTCCTTTGATATTTTTAATTTTATAAGTTTAAAATTTACCATGGATCGGAAATTAAACATTTATAATTACCTTACATTAGTAGTATTATTCTTATAAACTATTATTCATGGCAAGTTATAAAACATTTATATGCATATAGGTTAAAAATTTATTATTCAATAACGTATTTGTACAATTCATAAAATATTTTTATATCATAGGTGCGACGGTCGCATCTTGTATAACGAATTCAATATGGTTTTCATAGTAGAAGTGTTGGTAAAACCGAAAATGTTCTTCGATAAATGGCGTCAAGCATCCATCTCATTTTACTGTTTTATATGATTTTACGTTGTATATAATAAACCTTTTTATAACTATTTGTAGACTTATCAAACCGTAAAATATAGCAACCACCAATAGGTCATTGATCCAAACATTTTCCCGCGCAAGGTGACTAATTAAAAGTAACACATGCTTACGTAAACAGGTACCCTAATTAGGCTAATTAATTATTCACCCTTTTTCAAAACACCTGGTCGTTACACACGGATGAAAATTTCCCGCCCCGACACGCACATGTGCAACCGGGGGAGAGACACGGTGCGCTTCCCGCGTGTGTGTAGGAATACGGGGTTAATTAAAACACTTGTTGACCTCATTAATTTTTCAGAACACGTGCGGTGGCAGAAACGCGATTCCCAGCTTCATTCCCGCCCGACACGCACCTGTGTGTAGGAATACGGGGGTTAACTACTAACAACAAATATTTTTATTAGTACTTACACTCTTTAAAATCCTTATTTGCGAACAAAAAATATAACTTGAATAGCTAGTCCGGGACTCTTCCTCTCAATTAAGCCCATTTTTTCTCGTAATCAAGGAATATATACTCGCCTATAGCGCCTTCTCTATCTTACTTCAATCGCCCTTTATCAGCCCTTACATCATCGGACCCTTTGAGATTTACCTTTGGTTTAAAATTGTTTACCAAACCTTCATAAAATTCCAAAAAAAAGGTTACTATTTCTTTTTTAGTAAATACAAAAATAAGTCTGGTCAATAAAAAATACAGGGTGTTTGAAATTGATTGGTACAAGCGTTTTTGCAAAAACTGTGTTGTAAAAGTTAGAAAATTAAAGTGGGTATTCGATTACTAATAACCATTTAAAATTTGAATTAACACGAATTGGTCGTAGGAGTCAATAGCTTTTTATTACTTTTATTTTAAACGAAAATTGTCAAAAATGTCGTAATTAACCACAAAAAATAACTTTTGACATTTTTAAATGATATAAAAATAAGCGTAGACCTAAATACATTTTTTTATTACGTTTACTCTTAAAAAAGTTGTAATTTAGTATTTAAAGCTCTACCACTTCGAAATAAAAAATATTCGATTTAACCAATTCCAGTTACGTATGCCTCTCTATAATTTGTAGCAGCGCACCGATATGCTTGAGCTATTTCTCGGTGTTAGTTTGTGGAACGCCCGTACAGTAAGTCAGTTATTTAGAAATTGTTTTCCCAACTGTAGCCCTAGTTACACAAATGTTCACATAGACATAATTGACATAAACAGTTTTGGAAACACCAATCCAAGGCCAAAACAACTTTGACTTGGAATACGTTGGCCTTACGTAATAATAATCAATGATAATCAGCTAGGCTTCTACTTCGTTGCATATCCTCAATCGAGCGTCAGAGTTCCTAACAATGACCTTGGTGTGGCAAATAGATACGTCTGTATCGTTTTAAACATTTACCATTATCATTCTTACCGATTGACACTCCACCAAGCACTACATAATGGAGACATGCAGCGCCAATACGAATTCTGCAACTGACTTAACAGCATGGCTGATGAAAACCGGGATTATCGGCGTCTTTTGATAATATCCGATGAGTGCACTTTCTCAAGGGATGGTCCATTTAACCACCAGAACAATCACATGTGGTGCAAAGAGAATCCTCACTGGTGATAACCTTACCACCATCAGCAGCAGTTTCACGTCAATGTGTGGGCTGGGCTGGACTGGTAGGAGATTGACTTATTGAGCAATTTTTTCAAGTATACCTTCTATCCTACACCCCCGGTATGTATTCATTTACGGGCTATATAAAAAAAGACAACGACTGCCGGCTCTTTACTTGGCCTTTCTTCAAAACGAGCTAAGGGACGCAATTGGATGATCTCCCCCTTCCATGTTTTCAGGCGTCTTTGGTTTCAGCGCGACGGAGCGCCAGCTCACTGGCACCATGATGTCTTGGAGTACCTCTACAACGAATTCCCAAATCGATGGATGGGAAGGAATGGACCCGTTCATTGACCTCCTAGATCACCGGACTTAACAGTTCAGAATTGATTCTTGTGGGGCTTCATAAAAGACCACGAGTACCGAACGCCTGTGGCCACCGTTGAAGTATTACGCGAGAAAATTGTAGAAGCATGTCGTCTTCGTAATTTTCGAATAACTCCTGAAAATTTCGTAATTCTACAATGCATTGTGTTTGCGAAAATCGATTGTATCGATCAATTTCAAACACCCTGTATAGTTTTGGATTATATTTAATAGTTGTATTTTCCTTGAAAACTAAAGTTTCTGTTATATCAACTTCCTTCTCTATCATGATTTCATTCATATCGGAACAATCTGCGGATTCAACTAAACGATTAAGGTCAACACTCTAACGAAAGCTCTGTTAAACGATGACTGCTTAGATGCACCTGGGTATGAACTGCCTGGCGATCTCTTAGGCACTGTTTGGTGACATGCCTTTTAGGTCCGCATTTTAAACAGGAACATGCGAAAGTGTTATACCTCGAAGGTGATGCTTCTTCCTCCTGGTCTACCTCGATGCATGAACCCGAGATGTCATCGCTGCTCTTTTTACCTCGTGGGTGACCTCAACTGGCTTTTACTTGGTTTTTAATAATTCCTTATCACAGACGAAATTATATGTAACGTGGAATAGTGCTCGGCATTCGATTAATTTTTATCCAAGAATAAAATAAACTCGGCGATATTTAAATAATATTGATTTAAATAACCAATAGTGGAATAAAAATTGTAAAATGTTTAAATAATTGAAAGTGAATAAGCTTATTATTTAAATAAAACAAACAATTATTTAAAAAAATACCTCTTTTATTCAAGTAAATGCTTGGTTGCGTAAAAAACATAATTAAATAAGTTAAAATTATATTCTTTTTACCAACGTTTTTTCAATAAATCGGAAAATTTGTGAATAAGGAATAAACAATTCCGAGCACTAACGTGGAATGATTTCGAACAATTCTTTGACCCTCACCACCTTACCAGAAGTTCAATCTGCATTTTTCTACTGAGTATCAACCCAGTCTCTTTTTTATGCTGACTTCAATGTCCTCGTGTCTAAGATTATATTATAATATTTTAATCACCCATCAGCGGATAGGTGGTTGCATTTATGTACACAATGAGAGCTGGTAATTCTTTGTACACTCTGATTTGGCTGTGGATTGCTTCTTCTTCAAACCGCAACGGCGCAGACGCCAACAACTAAGTCATTACAGGAACTGTAAATCTCGCCCGGAAGAGTTCAGTTTCCACAATGGACCTCTGGTCGAAGTGCATGAATGGGTACTTCTCCCCATTCGATAATAATCCACTAGGGTTATGGGAATAAAGGCATTATCACAATTGTAAATTCTTCACAGGATGTTCGACTGGGTTATAGAAATGGCTACCCGGGTTTGATGGTACATAGAAATGATTTAACGGCTCAAGATAATGGGTATCCTGGTTTTCCTCCTCTTCCTTTATCGTTCCTTTATTTTGTTCAGCAGGTTTTTCCTCCATTCGCTTTCGACACTTTCTTTAGGTTCTATTAACTCGTTTTTGATGTGTTAGTGATTCCCGACTCCCCTTCTTCCATAAATGACAGTTTCGATGAAGTCAGTTAAAAGTTCAAGAGTAAAATCTATGTGAGATTTTATGCAAAGCATTTGATTCATGGAAGAACAGCTTTTGTCAGTTTTCCGGCTGCTTACCTTTTTTGGATTAGATTTTTGGGAGCCCATAACTTTGAAACGAAGCACTGAAGGATCATCATTCATTTTTATCGGATTAGAACCCATAGACACCTTAGAGTTTACGACATGTTTATAGGAAACATGTTAGCGTGTTTGTATGCTTTAATTTAAAGATATTAATCAGTAGATGATTAACGGTTCATAAGCAAAGCCTACAATTTGTTAAATGAAAGCTGAACCTTTTTATTTTGTTATGGTCATCAAACTCGAAACCTTATCTAGAGATTCCAACAATGAACTCGCTTTACTCTTTTAGATCTCATTAGAACTGTGTTGGAATTCTGACTATCGTAGAAAACCATCGATCTGTAAAGGTTATATTAAACTAAATTGACCTATATGTAAGCAATTGTACATTAGTTCTACTGATATCTTTGCTTTTTATCAGAGTTTCGTCCTAGTACTGATCAATCCGACAAGGGCAAAACCAATCTACTGTTGAAATCTTTGGCAAAAATATTTATTTGGGCTTATATCAAAACGTATGATTTAAATGAATCCTGATCATAAACGCTTATTATTATTATATCAATTCATCATGCATTTAAATGCTTGAGTATAAAGAAATGCATATGAGCTTTCGAAATGAACTTTCGAAAGGTCGTTAAGAACTCATAATAATAATTGATAAAATAAATTCAATATTTTCGATGTTATATAAATTGACAAAATTTTACATATATTATGGTTTTAAATTTTTAGTTGCAATTGATAAGTTGTAAAAGACGGTAAAAAACAATTCTGGTCCGAAATATAATTGTTTCTTATTTCCAAAATATTTCGATGTAATATTCAATAATTTCGACATAATATGCACAATTGTTAGAGTTTAAAAAAAATTCTTAGAAATGTAAAATTGAATAACAATATCCTCGAATATATCATAATTCTCCATAAAATATATTATTATAATAACTGCTTACAATAAAAATTATTCTAACAAAAGTATTAAAAAAAATGAAAACATACTATTAAAATTCTAATATAAACTCTTTTAAGACATAATTTAGATTTAGATCTCTAAAGATCACCTAGACATGACAATGTTTGATGTTTAAATGGTCAATTGGTATTACCAAGAATGTATTTATTTATATTTAGGCGTTTGATTAGCATCGCGTTAGGTGACGTAAATTTTAAGCAGCCAATGAAATTCCGGGACTATTCGTTTTATTTTAAGTGAAGGAGCGTACTGGGGGGACCAACGGGTGGATTGACAGAAAGGCTAAAAACCGTCTCGACATAGACATTCTCCCTAGGTAAAAATAAATACATTCTTGGTATTACAATATAACTGAACTTCGGCCCTGACAATGTAAGTTTAAGTTAATATTAACGGAAAGAGCTCTGAAATAAAAAGGCTACGCTCCTTGGAGGTACTTTTCTTCATAATTATTAATAAAGATACCTTACGCCTTTTAAAACCGATTCGTCACTGCTGCCACCAGCAAAACATAATTCTAAAGAACCACTTTCGAAGAACGGAATCAGTTGATTCAGTGTGTTTATGGCCTGAGGGTTACAAACGCTGGTTGCCGCCGTCAGTGCGCTGTCGTAGAAGATGGCTAAGATAGTGCACAAAATGAACCAGAAAATGAGCAGAATTTGGCCAGCATATCTTTGATAATTTGGAAATATTTCCATCTTTGTACCTTTCAAAAATAAAAGTATTGAAAAAAAATCACACAAAAAGGCTCGAACGCGGCTACATCTAAATTTGTTTCTCGTAGAAGTAAGACGAAAATAGGTAATAGATTTTGTTGGAAATTTAAAAAGTTGTAATAACTCGATTTAATACATGTAAGTAATAATTTGAATAGTTTTCTAAAAGTGCCACACTGGATTGGTGCTTAGAATTTTCTAAAGAGTTTATAAAATTCTCAAAATAAATAGTAAAATTAGTATTTTCACGCACCCTGTTGTAAAAGGCTGGCAACAAGAAATGTTAAACTATTTCCATTGAAACTTTTTCCTTTGGTAATATATTTCATTAAGCAGTAAATAACGGTTAATGAGGAGAGCAATGAAAGCCAAACCTAAAAAATAAAGGATTTATATTTGTTATCCAAAATCTCTTTTAAAGTCGTGGCCCTCCAAATTCGCATGACAACTTTTAATTTAATATCTCTACTTTAATGCTATTCCGAATTTAAAGATAATTTCAGACTTACTGTAGTTTTGAAGGGCATCATGAAATAAACACCTTCTTTTTTATGTAAATTTTGAGATTTTATAATAATCGAGATTCGGTCAACCGCATAAGGTGGTGTAAAGTCTACCACTCTCAATCTTTCCGGGGTTACTGTTAAGTAGGCTAGACCGACGTCTAATTCCTGAAAGTAATGGAATTTAGTAAAATGTATATACAATTCTGATTTTCCGATAGTGCTATTATTTTTTTTTGGATATTTGAATCCTTTTTTTCTACTCACGTTTGCTTGAAGTGCCTTTATTATCCCTGGCCATCTGTTTTCAACCATATCCACCAATGTGTAGCTAATAAAAGGAATTCCATATTAGTAGCCCTCCAATGATTCTTAAGAAACCACGATTTCAGTAATATCTTCATTTTAGTAAATTTATTAATTAATTTAAGTGGTCCTTAACCGTTATGTTTGGCTTTAACCTAGAATTTGATGCAACTGCTCCCCCTTAATTTTTTGAGGCCTAATGTTGTATTACGAATTGCTCTTACTTCTTTCCTTGGTATATGCCTATTAGCACAGTTCCCAAAATCGCGGTCTCCCAAAAGCGCGGTTTCCCAATAGTGCGGTTTCCCGAATGGTTAGTTTAGGTTAGGTTAGGTGCTTTCAACCCAGTTGTTGAGATAGGGTTTACCAAAAATCATAATTGTATAGAGGTTTTGACGTTTTGTAATATATTTAATGAGTATAGTATAGTTGGGACACCGTGCTTTTGGGAAACCGCGCAAATGGGCATAAACCCTTTCCTTTTTACATCATGAACTTTTGGAAATTTTGCGGAGCTGCCCAAACTATAGTGTTTATTTTGTTATTTTCCAAATACTCGAAAATATATCTTTCTATGAATATATTAACTAAACAAAGAATATATTTTTGCGCTCTGGCAATTGAAGATTCGATTTTGAATATAATGTGAATTTTTAAAAATATCACTTTTAGAAACGAAACATATCATTAAGAGTAGAACCGCTTGACTGACCTGCTGCGCCAAAATATTGAATAGTTTATGACGTAATGACGTAAGACAAAAACAATCTAGCACATCATAAATTTATTTCAGTTAATAAATTAAAAGAATCGCTTAAAACACATCTAAGTTATTTTAGTTTTAGTTTGAGCCCTTGAATATTTGTCGGGGCTCTTGAAATTGTGAAGGGTTTGCTTAAAATAAGATAAAAATAACTAAAAAGTCTACCAATCTTACTTCTGTGATAACTTTTTTTGGGGTCTGATGACCCACGTTGATATGGCTTCAATGAGAAACCATATGCAATGGCCTAACGGATTTTCTATATTTGGCTATAAGTTATGGATGGGCATGGTCAATAAAATAAACTATATCTTGTCCAGAGAAAGAGGCCCTAAATGGGTTAGAGTGTGCAATAACTGGTGGCTTTACCAGGGAGTCGCGGTCCGGCTCTTTTAACCCATAAGGGCGGTGGCGCACTACGAGATGTTAGCTCTGATCAAATGGTCCTATCTTCACCTCCGACTTCGGTCAGGTTTGGGCTGGATACTGCGCTTCGGCTCAGGCTAACGGAGAGGGTCCGTGCAAACTGTCCGCTTCGGCAGATTGGGTAGCCTGCTGTGGGGCGGCGGGCCTCCATATGCGGGCAAGGCTGTGCTGATTCCTGGCCTTTTGGAGTCACACTGGGATCTCCGGAGCCAGCTGTGCCGGGTTACTTGGACTGTTGTGTGCTCGTCGTTCCCCTTTAGGAGCTCTCTCCAAAGGGTTTGACTCTTTACCTCCGTAGTTAGGGGGTCGGCTGGAGTTGCTACAGCATCCATTCTAAATCCCACTGCTGTGTGCGAAGTGGGGATTAGTCCACTCATTGCTGCACCTTCTGCTGGGTTGAGTGGCTTGCGTCAAAGGTGCGACCATCAGTAGTAGGGTACTGCTACCCATGCTGGATTTGTCACCTGTCCGGGCTAGGTGGACGCTAGCGTAGGGCACTATGATAATAGGCCTACGGTGGTATGGTCTCTGTTACTAGGTACACCGGGCTATAAATTCTGACACACTGTCCAGAGAAAGAAACTTTTCTTACAAAATTGCCTGTCGGATAGATTTCTTTACATGCTTCAATTGAGGAAGGGTGTTCTATAAGACAGATTTGCGAGTAAAGAACTTTAATGTTTATGTGACCCGGCTTAATTTTCTGAGAAATGCCACTGGTGACGCGATCAATACACTGGAAAACGGCTAATCGAAGTCGCTGAGAATGTTCTATCGGTACCATGTTTCCTATCGATTAAGTGCTTCTGCTTATCTCTAAAAGTTTGTGTTTTTAATAGAGCCCAATATTAAAAGCTGCTCAAATCCCAGAATGGAAACCGCTCACAAAATATCACAAGTAGATGAGGTATTCGAATGTCACGAAGAGAAAGCTACTACAATATCCCAAATAGGAGATACTTGAACGTGACAAGGAAAGAAGCTACTAGTTTGCCTCGTCATTTATGTCAACTTGGTGCGAAACTTTAATCTTATATTTTCCTGACACTTAAAGTTATATATTATTAATTAACTTGTGATGAAACTGGGCACGTTAGTAAATTAATAAGGAAATTTCCTCCTAAATCACCTAAAATTCAGAACGGTTGATAAAAGGTGAAGAACTTTAAACTCAATTCCACTGATGTTTGTCAACGTTCCATTCTCAAGTTTATCAAATGACAATATTCCTGAAGCGTCCTGAGATATATAAAAACTTTGTTAGAAATTTAATAAATTGATATAAAATTTTCGAAATGATTTTATAGAAATTCGTTTGAAATGTTATCAGATTAATTTAAAATAATTAATTCTTATGTATCATTTTTGTAGAAACTTTAATAAATAAAAGTTGAGAAGAACGATTTTTATAATATAATTTCTAGAGTACGTAATATGACATTAATTTTATAAAACCATTTCAAGCTTTTTAAATAAAGCCAATTACAGATTTTCTAAGTGATTTCTAATAGTGCATTAATAAAATTTTTAAATTTACTACATACCCCCAATATGCCAACATTGTAATGTTTTCCTACGCACGTTGATAAGTTTGTTCCAATCATAGCAATTCTTGCTTCCTACAAAAAGGTTCGTATTTCTGTAACGTTTTTCGCTGACTGTTATGGGATAATTTTATTTTTTTATTTTTCGACGCTCTTACATTGCGTTCAAAATATCATTTAAATTTTTTGTAATGAAATCGTTTCTTAGCTCTGTTCTATTTAATGGTAGGTCAACAAGTACAGTCGTCATTTAACATAATTAATAAAACTAAAATTAATATTAAATACGCAAAGCTTGCTTTTTGGGTGTGGTTTTGGTATAGTTTCCTAGCAAAAAAACAATAATAACTGCAGTTACTTACTACGAAATAGATTTAATCTGGTTATTTTCTGAGGTACGCATTTTCATTCGGCTTTTTTTCAGCCGTTAGATCACATTTTATTTTGTAAGAAAAATTGGGCGTGTGTCAAATCAATATAACAATAATATAAAAATATCAAAACAGACCGTTTTTGTATTTTCAGGAGATATTGGTTTTCTTTTTAATTCATTTTGTAGTCCAAAAGCAATACATATTATATATTTGATGACAAAATACAGGGAATGTACAAAATTTCAATGATCAATAGCTTTAATAGCTCGGGTTATACAGGGTGTTACGGATAAGAGTACCGAAACTTTCTATTTGCATTCTATGGGTCTCTATGAGTAACAAATGTCTAATAAACATGGGTCCTAAAGTGCTTCGTTTCAGAGATATGGGCTCCCAAAAAACTACCCCAAAACCCGGGTAGGTTTACTTGTAGAAGTTTTCAAACCAGAGGTTTTTAATCATTATATTAGGCTTATTACCCGACGTTTTAAGAAAAATTTACAAGGAGCCTTCGGTTTCATATCGTTTTTCTATTACGTACATGTAGGCTTGTGTATGCCTATTTTAATTACTACTGCGTAGGACATTTTCCTGGTTGTTAAATCAACCTGCTTTTAATCCCAGATGTAAAGAAATGTATTACAGACAATTAGCCAATGATACGCTTTGCATATTCTGACGTCATGGGTGCCGAGAAGAATTTTAGAAGACTGGAAATTCGCCGAAAAACTCGCTTTCCACCATTTCGACTTCTTTTTAAAATAATTTAAAGACCACTTAACCGATTTTGATAAAATTTTCTGGACTTGCTTTAAAATATTTGCTCTTTCTAATGAATCATTAATTAGTCATAGCTAAAATTTCGTGCAACCAACACTTTAACAATATTTAATTATTTTTAACTAAACCTTGGATAACATTTTAATTAATGGAGAAGAATTTTAGGAAGTTCCACTATAGACTAGCGCGACCGATTAGACATGAACGTTGCCCTATGGTCATATACTGCGCGGTTCTGTGTTCTAGGCCCGTTTCGCGGGAGTTCATTTCTGACGTTATATATTTTTTCTAATAGATATATTTTTCATAGATGGTTTTTTGGAAATATTTTTTTATTATGATAATTAAGTAATAAATTATCTACATATAAATTATTATATATATATATATTATTGTTATTATTATTAAGTAATCAATTCTTATCTTAAGCTAATATTATAAAATAAAATGTAATTTATTATTATCATAAAATTTGTACAACGTAACTAAATGTTTTTAGTTTATTTTCCTTTTCCCTCAACGGGATAAACTTCCAAGTTCGACCACCTTTCCCGGCAGGAAAAATTTACGGGTTTGGGAGGGGGCGGTTTTTTT
Organism: Leiobunum rupestre; assembly: GCF_980474605.1. Lineage (NCBI taxonomy): Eukaryota > Metazoa > Arthropoda > Arachnida > Opiliones > Sclerosomatidae > Leiobunum > Leiobunum rupestre. The sequence goes on from NC_143386.1 coordinate 17,396,332, forward strand.
TCTTTTGGAGGGTGGAATACCAAAGTCGTGGTGCTTCACACATTCATTTCATTTTATGGATAAAAAATGTACCAAAAATTGGTGAGGCGTCCTATGAGGAAGTTTTGAGTTTTATTCAGAAATATATCACCTGTGTCTTACAAGACAAATGTACAAGTCCTACGTTGTATGATTTAGTATCGAAATATCAATGGCATAAATGCAATCCAACTTGTTTAAGAAGGAAAAAAAGGAAACCAATTTATAACGCGATGCCGTTTCAAATTTCCTAGAGAAGTTTCTAGTCTAGCGAAACTAAATAAAGTTGATAGTACTATAAAACCTCATGTCTCTGGAAAATATTCAAAAGCTGTACTCGCTACCTAGAACGAAGATTGAAACTCTTATTAACGATTATAACCCTTTACTGCTAAAGGCGTTCAAAGGGAACATCGACATCCAGTTTGTTCCCGACCAAAAAATGGCTGTTGCTCGTTATATCACTTCGTACATTACGAAGAAAGAGAAACCAGAGAAAGATAATTTGTGGAATTATTTATCAAACAAAGATCTTCGAGGTTGCCTTTGGGCTTTGGGTTTGAAGGCTTCATCACGTCGAGAAATTTGGAGCTACCAGGTGAACGATCGGTTATCCCACCAGCATGTACGGAAAGTCCGAATCTTTGGTTTTTGTAAATACAGCGCCAAAAGAATATAGAAAGCGCTTACTTAAGCGATACAAAAATTTGCAATCTTTAAAAGAGAGTCTTCCTGAAAGCACAGATATCTTTAATAATAATAATAATAATCAGCTAGGTTAATACTCAAGGCACCACCATAGGCCTAAGTCATCAAGCGACTTTTAAAGCCTTTAATTCAGGTGACTGGGTTACAATGCGTAGGAGGGTGGTAGCAAGCCCTGCATGACACGCGATCGAGCCAACAGCTCCCGACACTAACTATATACCGTTAACGCCAACAAGTTTTTATGAAAGGGGAAACCGAAGGCAAGGTTATACTATCGCGTGCCAAAAAAGCCTACCACAAAAGGCCCTAGTGAAATATTGGAGGTGATAAATGGAATTGGTTTCGTTAAAATGAGGATTAAACCTTTACTTGTAAAACATCTGGAGTACGATCCAAATAAATCCGAATCAGAAGCTGAAATATTTTATCGTTGCATGCTGATGCTATTTTTACCTTGGAGAGAGCAGGTTTCTTTAATAGGTGATTGTTAGTCATTCAAAGAGTCTTTCAAAAACAATTACTGGCTTAAAAAGTCAATTGATGACCTTAGAGTTTACGCCATACTTATAGGAAACATGTTTGCGTGTTTGTATGCTTTAATTTAAAGATGTAAATCAATAAATGATTATCGGTTCATAAGCAAAGCCTACAATTTGTTAAATGAAAGCTAACCCTTTTTAATTCGGTATGGTCACCAAACTCGAAACCATATCTGAATTAAAGGCTTTAAAAGTCGCTCGATGACTTAGGCCTAAGGTGGTGCCTTGGGTATAAGCCTAGCTGATGATTATTATTATTTACCAATATTGAAAGAAATGATGAAATACCACGACACGTAAAAAGTTTATTGGAAGCTGAAAACTCTTTGGCAGAAGCTATAATTAAAAATATGCCATGCGATGATCAAAATATCTTTCAACATACCGCAGACAACCTTATAGAAGGCAGAGTGTTGATAGAAGCCGAAAATGGATTGAAAGATGTAAGGCGTCCTCTACATCAAATTTAAATTTTAACTCCCGATAGCTTAGCTTGTTCACGTGTACGGTGTACATTTAGAAACGGATCAAAGGATTATTTTTGACAAAGTTGCCTGTTTTTCTGCAGCACCAATACGCCTAAATAAACCTTATATATGTTTATCAGTGGATGTGGTGGAACTGGGAAGAATTTTTGTGATAAAACAATTAGATTGTTTTTGTGCTCGCATTTTAAAGACGAACTTTTGCGTAGCCTTGACAGCCCCTACTGGATTGACTGCTGATAACATAGGAGACGTCACCTTACACCGTTTATTAATGTTGCATGTTCAAAGGGTTAAAATCGCCAAGTATTATAAATTGGGTTTTGATATTTTGCAAGTAATGCAAAACACGTTAAGTCATTTGAAGTTACTAATAATCGATGAAATTCCAATGGTGTCATCGGCTTTGCTTGCTTACATTCATTTAAGACTTTGTGATATAGCAGAAAAAGAAAAACCATTTGGTGGAATTTCAATTGTGGCTCTAGGCGATTTTCTCCAATTACAGCCTGAATCTCGGAAACTTATAGGTTCCGTAGGTGGTTTTAATTAATTTTGAGAGTGCTTTACATTTGAAGAATTAACAATTAACAAAAGACAGAAAAAAGACCTTGCTTACGGAGAAATGATAGCTAGAATAAGTGTAGGTGAGGTTACGGCGCAAGACGTTGAAGTCTTGAACACACGTCTAATTACCAAAGATGGTTATAATCCAGTTTGCTTGTTATCAACTAATAAATTGTGCCACGCTATAAACTCTATTATGCTGCAAAAATGTGGTAATGTTGTATGCCAAGTATACATCAAGAAATGAAAAAAAAGCTGTCAATGAACAGCTAAAGAAATAGAAAAGTAATGTCTCTGCTACAGCGGGGTTGGAATCTAGACTGTTGCTTTGTCTTCAAGCTCGTGTAATGTTTGGAAGAAATATAAATATGGAAAAAGGGCATTTTAATGGAGCCATTGGCACTGAAAGGTTTCAACAAAAATGCGAATGGAATTGTGTCCCAGCTATTAGTTTTGTTCGATGATCATTCTGCAGTTGAAAAAAATTGAAAGAGTAAAAGCGAACTTCGAAATTGTGGCAAAAGTTTAGGTTCAAAGAGCTCAATTTCCTTTGATTTTAGCCAATAGTCCAAGAGCCCATGACAAAATAAGCATGTGATAAGCTACACGATGGGTCAAGATATTTTTTAATTAGGTTATTGATTTGTAACAAAGAACTGTTTGTCTTATGGGTCAAAGTGGGGGCTTTTCGGAAATACGAACCACGTGACCTTGAAAATTGATATGACCTGATATTGGTATCATTCGATTGGTCTCAACGTGCTCTTACCAAATATCGCTAAATTAACCTTCAAATCTGAACCAAACGGCGTATAAGACTTAAAAAGTAATTTTGTCTTATACATGTAAATTTGGGAGGGGCTCGAAATTAGTTTTTTAATCTTGTAATAACAAAAAATTTCCACCTTGTTCATTATATATTACTGTTTATTAATGTTGTATTAAAAAAATTACAATCCGTTATATCTGAAATTTTTTAGAAAATCTAAATATCTAATTGTACATAGACAAAGTAAAAATCGAAACCTTATGGCCGCTATATATAGCCAGAAAAGGAAAACTTTGATACAAATAGGCCAATTTTTATATCATGTAGTAGTAAATTTGCACAGTTAGCTATATCATCGTTTTTCTCAGCGAAGCTGAGCTTTTTCATATAATAAATTAATGAATAAATGAACAATATGTATAACATAACATTTTACCTTCGTTTGAAGTTATGACCATGTAATGATGCTCTACACAGTTTCTTTGTGATTTATTTTTGAAGATATGAACCATTCTTCGCTCAAAACAATCAATTAAATTATATTTCCAAATAATACAGAATGAATGGCCAATATTTCTTACTTCTTAAAGGTGTTTTCGTGAGCTCTCGTCATTTCTCAGTCCCATTTTTCGAAACTATAGCGCCAAATATTAACGCTGGAGGATATCAATATATCTTGACATCCAGTGCCACAAGCTGAGATTGAACCCGACTCCTCTTGTTGCGAGATGAAAGTGTTAACCACTCCACAACCCCATAATTTGGACCCCGTCATATTGAACACACTATGCCTGGTGAAATATTTTTCGTTCACTTAGTTTCATTTACAAAAGCACACTTTCTTTGTCTTTACTTTAATTTTTTTTAAACCGCCAGCGAGAAGGTCGATTATTTGTACATAGCTCAAGTGACCTACGCAAATACATTTTTTTTTAATTTAGTTATAAATGTAATACTGACAAAATCAATGAACTATTGTTATTTTACACTTAAAAATAGAGCAGCCTCATTCGCCATCCGGTTTCTAGGATGGCTTTGGATTACAAAAGAATTTTTTTTTTAAATTAGATCCGCAATCACTGCGAGGTGATGGAGAATGGCAAACGAAATAAGGGAAATTGTGGCACCTAAGTTTTAAATTCGAACAAAATTACCTCCTTCTCTCTCACCAAAACGTGAAGTAATTCAATACCCTTCACTTAATCTCGCTCATTTAGAAGTAATTTTAGTTTATGGTTGTTTAAATACCTAATATCTACCTTTGCATTTGGAACAGAGCTGGTGGACAGAAATTAAATATGAATTGCGAAATCTTATTCATTTACCAATTAAATGATAAAATTAAAACAAAGAAATTACAAAATCTCAATATTTTGTTCATTGATAATACATTTAAAAAATGCCATTTACTTAAGTCACCTTAGCTGCTGACTTTTAAAAATACCCAATTAAATGGTACGTGTAGTTTTGTGCTGTTACTAGACGAGAAGAAAATATAATGCCTACTTATAATCAAGAAAAATAGTCGTGGATTGTTTAAAATGTTAGCGGTCACGTTGAGGTGCAAAAGGAAGTTTAAAAATGACTTTGAAAATCAACCTTGGTTTGTTTTCTCGTATTGTCGATGTAGTAGGAGCCTTCGAAGATGTAAATCTCGAGGGAGCCACTCTCGAAGTATGGAATTAGCTGACTGATGGAATTTATCGCTGACGGGTTGGAGACACTGGTTGAAGCTGTTAATGAACTCTCAAAGAAGATGGCTATGACGGTGCTCATGAGCAACCAGCATATGGCCAATGTAAGCGCTGCGTTAAGTTTTGTCCGTGTTATAAATCTCTGAAATATTAAACGATTTGGAATGTGATCCATAGCATTTTACCGAACGCCGACTTAAAATGTTTTTATTGATATTTAAGAAGAATTTAAATGTTTTATTAATTTAATCGTTAATCCACTTCATTACCTGCCATTACAATTGGGCTGGAAATAGGCACTTTAAAATAGGTTTTCTAGCATTGACACGCAATGCAAATACTGATAAAACGTCTTAGTGTTATGGTTACTATAATGACGCAAAATGGCGGATTTCATAAATATCATGAAATTTAATTAACGCTTTTAGGCAAACAGTAATAGAGGGTAGTTGATCAAGAAGCAATAAGCCTTTTGAGTTAAAATGGAGCCTATTCGAGAAGCTGTAGAATATCTACCTGTTATGCAGACATTTTGTATTTTTTAGTAGCAAATCGTCTGCCAGGAGATAAAAATCTAACAATTATTTAACTATTCATGTTACTAGGTCAACTTGAAAAGCTCTTTCCTAAGGTCGCATAACAAGCATGAACAATTTATGGTGGATATTATTTGAATTCAAAGAAATTTTAAGTTAGGTGGCATATAATTGGCGTTTAAAATTAAGATACTCTTTAGTAGTAGGTGTGCTTGCACCTCAGAAAACCACTTTTAACTAAAACCAAGATCTTACCGGATTAAAATATTTATTGTTTACCAAAAATTTAAAACGTTGGCCAACTTTTTCAACACTTTTATTTCATATCCTTCAACATTCGTCAAGGCTCCATTGGGCAGTTTGTCGAAAGCCAATATACTCGACGCTGCCTTGTAAAGCCGTAAATAGATTTCAAATAAAGGTTTGCCATCATTATAGATAACAATAAAAGTGATAAGACTATAGACAGACCATCATAATTCCGACCTTAAAATGATTCCCTGAACAAGTGGCGTTGATGACCATTTTAGAACGTTATGCATAAATCAGTGATAAAAATGAAATTTTTTAATAATTATATGAAAAACTTCCATATAAATAATAAATCTGAAGCCCAATTCAATTCGAAATAAAGGTTCCTTAAATAATTCTAAGATCTTAATCTTAAAAAGCCAAAAAATTAAAAAAATACTATTGACACAAACTCTTTAAAATCTAATATTTCAATGTGTCTAACCATTGTTTCACTTAACCTCCGTTGCAAAAGTGGTTGATAAATTGTGATGATAATTGGAACCGATCAAACCATGATTTAAAAAATTTAACAAAATATTTCTAAAAATTTTATTATGGTTTTATGGGTCCAATTTCTGACCAAAGTTGATCAACTAATTACATAAGGGCTAATTTTTTTTATTATAAGACACAAGAATGACGATTATTTTTTTAACTTACACTTAGAGTTGTCGAATAAAATTACATGAATATAAAGTCAAAATTTTACTAAATTTAAACCTTTTCGGGGACACAAAGTAAACCCTTTTATTATCCAATACAATACCAGAGTTTTGTCGATTGAGGGCGTATTACTCTGATACGGTGTGTTTACAATGGACGTTTCCCGTTAAAACAAACACACAGTTGATATGGAGATAATAACAAACGAAAAATGAAATATTTATCGGATAACAACACAAATTTAATGAAAAATGTCCTGTTTGAATTTGAATCAGAATATTTCCCCATTTGGGAACTGTTGGAAAACAATTAAAGAAATCACACCATACATTTAAATATCATTTATTTTTAAAATCTATACTTCAGCTACTAAATTTAAGCTAGGATGTCCTAAACGAATTATTCTTTACCAGGTTAGCTTGATGTCAAAAAATTCGAAAAAACATGTATGATTTCAATTTTAAAAAAAAGCCCATTCATAAAGGAAGCAAGTGTTTATTATTGTCAAATTGTTAAATTTAGTTTAGTTGGGAAAATAAAATTTCTTAGCTTCCTCAATTTTGCTATTTCGGGTGTTTTTGGAAATTCTATTTTTAATAATATAAACCAGTTTTATAGCCTCTTTAAGAAAAAAAATTGATTTTTGATATATAGAAATCAGATAACGGCCTACACCGGCGGTACAATGTTACTAGTTTCTAGGCAAATATCCGGATTCAGAGATGGGAAAATTACAGAAGGTGATTCGCTAGATCTGCTATGACGAGTTGAGAAAAAAAACCAGCAATTGGATTTTGATCATTTAATTCGTTTAAACATACTTTTTATATCATGGTCGTAATATTTAACATAATGAAACTACCAACGGCACTAACACATATCAATTTGGTTAATCACTATAAACAACCATTTTTGGGTAATGTTTTTAATATGATTTACAATAAACGACGGTTAATCGTGATTAACAAAAAAATATTAAACATGATGAAGGTTGAAGCGATATTACCTAACGTGTTAGTTTAAAATAATATATATTTATGTAATTTGTGTTATGCAAAATAGCTGTGGCTGGGGAAACATGGTCGTCAGGAACCTGGTACTTCAGACAACATGCCCATTCTTGTTCTCTCACACGATGAAAAACTAACGAGGAGACGACCCGAGGTGGTTCTCACCGATTTGGTTCAAAGTTGGGGGATTATTAGACCTAGATGTAACATCAAACCCGTTAAAGGGAAAAGTTACGCTGGGCTTCCGTTTTGCCATGGCAACCAAAAATGTTTTTGACAACATAAAATGAGAAAAAGTCTACGTAAAATAACATGCGAAAATGACAAAACTTCAATAAATAAAAAAAAATAATTCAAAAAAAAATAAACAAAATAGTAAAATTAACATTTTTGGATTACTTTGGACAAATAGGGGGGAATAAAAACCATTTTGGGTGAACTCAAGCTAATTTGAATAAATACGTCGAAATTTTAGGTATAATACAAAATATTTGTAAAACTTATGCCGTGATAACTGCCATATATTTTCGCCGATAAATCTTAAAATTTCAACATTACATTATCTGAATGATGTAAACAGATTTTTAGAAAAAAGACGCCATTTTATAAAATGGCGGATACAAATATAAATCATGGTGAAATAAGTTAGGTAATTTGTATCCGATTAACCTAAGATTTTCTACGTTACATTATCTGCCCGAATGAATTCGTACTATAGATTTTTATAGAAATCCGACACCATTTTGGAAAATGGCGGATATCAATAAAACTCATCGTGCGATAAGTTCCGTAAATATTCGTCGATTAATCAGAAATTTTCTACGTTTCATTATCTGCCCGAGTTAATTAGACCTATGGGTTTTCCAATAATAATCCGACGCCATTTTGAAAAATGGTGGATATAAATATAACTTATGATGCGATAACTGCCGAAATTATTTGTCGATTTACGTGAAAGTTTCTACATTAAATTATCTGATCGAATAAATAAGCCCCTTACACTGTGATAGAAATATGACGCCATTTTACAAATTGGCAGATATCAATATCTTATAACTGCCGAAATTATTTGTACATTAATTTGAAATCTGCCGTATGCAAAATAGCGCATAACAATATATCTCTTGATTGTTATTAGAATAATTATCGATTATCAATAATTTCCCGAGTTATCAATAATTTCCCGAGTTACCAATAATTTCCCGAGTTACCAATAATTTCCCGAGTTACCAATCATTTCCCGAGTTACCAATCATTTCCCGAGTTACCAATCATTTCCCGATTTACCAATAATTTCCAGAGTTACCAATAATTTCCCGAGTTACAAATAATTTCCCGAGTTACCAATAATTTCCCGAGTTACCAATAATTTCCAGAATAACAAATTATTTCCCAAATTACCAATAAGTTTCCAAATTACCCAAAATTTCCTGAATTACAACCATTTTCTGAATTAACAATATTAAAAAATCAATATTATTGAATTTTGCCGAAATGTATTAAAATTTACCCATTTTATATGAAGTTTCCTAATTTTTTTTTAACAATAACAATATAGAATTTATCGCACCAAGGGATACATTGATGTGCGTTATTTTGAAAAACGGAGTATTTCTCTCAAAAGAAATAGGACTAATTTACTCGGTCAGAAATAGAAAATTTCAGAATAGTTGACGAATAATTACGGAACTTCTCAGACATGCGCCATTTTGCAAAATGGCTTGGGAATTCTTTCAAAATAGAAAGGACTTATTTATTCGATCATTTAATGAAACAGAAAAATTCAGATTTGATGTCGAATAATTACGGAAATTATATGAGATCCGCCATTTTCCAAAATGGCCTCGAATTTTATTAAAATTAATAGGATTTATTATCTTTAATAGGTAATGTAAAGTAGAAAATTTCAAGTAATTGGACAAATAATTTCGGCAGTTATCGCATTATGAGATACTGATATCTGCCATTTTGTAAAATGGCGTCATATTTCTATCACAGTGTAAGGGCCTTATTTATTCGATCAGATAATGTAATGTAGAAAATTTCACGTAAATCGACCAATAATTTCGGCAGTTATTGCATCATAAGTTATATTTATATCCACCATTTTTCAAAATGGCGTCGGATTATTATTGGAAAACCCATAGGTCTAATTAACTCGGGCAGATAATGAAACGTAGAAAATATCTGATTAATCGACGAATATTTACGAAACTTATCGCACGATGAGTTTTATTGATATCCGCCATTTTCCAAAATGGTGTCGGATTTCTATAAAAATCTATAGCACGAATTCATTCGGGTAGATAATGTAACGTAGAAAATCTTGGGTTAATCGGATACAAATTACCTAACTTATTGCCCCATGATTTATATTTGTATCCGCCATTTTATAAAATGGCGTCGTTTTTCTATCGAAATCTAAAAATTGGTTAACATCGTTCAGATAATTTAATGTTGAAATTTTAAGATTTATCGGCGAAAATATATGGCAGTTATCACGGCATAAGTTTTACAAATATTTTGTATTTTACCTAAAATTTCGACGTATTTATTCAAATTAGCTCGAGTTCACCCAAAATGGTTTTTATTCCCCCCTATTTGTCCAAAGTAATCCAAAAATGTTAATTTTACGATTTTGATTATTTTTTTTAAATAACATTTTTTTGATTTATTGAAGTTTGTCATTTTCGCATGTTATTTTACGTAGACTTTTTCTCATTTTATGTTGTCAAAAACATTTTTGGTTGCCATGGCAAAACGGAAGCCCAGCGTAACTTTTCCCTTTAACGGGTTTCATGTTTCATCTAGGTCTAACAATCCCCCAACTTTGAACGAAATCGGTGAGCACCACCTGGGGTCGTCTCCTCGCGTAAGTTAAAGGGTTTACATGAAAATAGTCTCGTTATCCATTTTTTACACATTTAGTTCTGTTATATTTTTAATTGATTCAAAGTTTTATTGATCCGCCAAACTGAGCATCCACCCCGTGGTTAATCGAATAATAGAATCAGAAAAATCATACTGAAATATTCCTAACGAAAATATTAATAAATTACAACCATAACTTAACATGTATAACTCAAAAAGTCAATAAACTCGATCGACAGATTCAGGATTTTAAGTAGCTCGCTTCGCTTCAGTTTATTTTCATGAATTGCAGCCTACACTTTTAATCTACGGCACCTTTTGTTGCATGAAGATAATATCCACTCCCCACTCAAAACAATCAGTGAAATTAGGATACCAATGAAATGCAGAATGAAAGCCCAATATAAATCGGCGGCATTGATGTAAACCATTTCTTTGGACTCTCCCAACTTGTGCTGAATTGTGTACGTCCTTAAGCTTTCTTGGTCCCATTTCTCGGAAATGCCGGACTCGCGAAGGATATTTATGCTGAAGGTAAACAATATATCATTATAGATTGACTTATTTAATATATTTTAAATGTGCTAAAAATACTAGATCTAACTTGCTGGAAAACTGAGAAAAGAACAAATTGTCAGGGTGTAAGACTAAGTTGTTAATGTTTTACAAACAACGGTTTCTGTTAAAAAATGTCAGGAATGCGTGGGTGGTTTTAGAATTTTACTAAAACGAGAAATCACTTAGCTAGATCACTCGGGACAATCTAATTAAAGGGTCTAACTTTTGAAAAATCCAGTGAGTGAAGAAAATAAAGATAATAATAATCAGCTAGGCTAATACCCAAGGCACAACCTATTAAGGCCATTAATTCAGGGGGCTTGGTTACAACGCGTAGGAGGGTGGTGGCTAGGCCTTCATGCCACGCGAGTCAACAGTTCCCTACGCTAACTATTACCGTTGACCTCGACAATTTTTTAAGGAAGAGGAAACCGAAGAGCTCGGGGGAGTCTGTCTCAGTTTGTGATTCAAAAATACCAATCAAACACACTTTTACTAAGAGATTCAACTATAATGAATTACTTCGCTTCAATATTGATTAAATTAAAATAAGAGTTCGCTTATAGTGAAAAGTTAAGAACAATCATAAGATCAACGGCGGATCTATTTACTCTAAGGCCAAAGCATTTTTATCAAATGATTATACACAAAGCCTCCTGATGAAATAAGTATATCTTACATATTAAATTTAAATTTGTACATTTATTAAATAAATGCCCTATAATAACGGAACATATTTTTTGGATTGTGCGTTTTCTCATCCACTTTGTACATAAAAACTTTATCTTAATCACCTTGTCGTTAATCAAAATGAACGCACTGAGTATTAACAACCGAAGAGTAATTTCATCACAAAAATCCATAACATCGTTTTAGAAATGCACCTGACCATTAATACTTAACCAAATTTTAATCACACTGTCAATTTACTTGATGAGCGCACTAAAGCAACCTAAATAAATTTTATAAAAATGAGCGATATCTCAATGAAAACTAAAACACTGGTATTTAGCATAACTTGGGCACTAAGCCTAAACAATCGATCTTTATCACAAAGAAAAAGTAATCACCCAGTCCATTATAAATAATATTATAATAACCCTTTACCTTAACTTACAGTTAGTCGCTTCTTATTTTTCCACTTTTTTCCAAAGCTAAATTTTAAATTTGAGATAGTATATTATATGATGCTCATTTCAGTTGGTCTGACCTGGGAGGCTATTCTGTAACTTTTTTAGTTGTCGAACTCCAAGAAAATCTCGAACAACATCCTTATCGAACGAGATTCTTCTCGAACAGAAATTGGGATTCTGTAACTCGTTTCGTTCGAGTTCGATACTGAAGTTGTCGATCTTCGACTTCAACTTAGATGTCGATAGTCTGACGTACTTCCGTTTTATGGGATGCCTCACGTGATCAACCGCGTAACTAAAAAGACGAATAGAAGACTAGTATATATTATTAGCAGACTATAAAACATAAACACGTGTCCAAGTATTTTAATTTTGTTGTACGTGCCGAAAATGAACGGGACCAAGAAGCGCGTTTCTAGTTCGCAACAGAAAATTATGATAAGCTATTTGAAGCAAACGAAAGATTTACAGCGGATTATTCTGACAAAATGTGGAATATTTTAACCGAAAGATTAAATTCTGATGGTACAGGACCCTGCAAAACTGCGGATAAATGGAAAAAAGTAAGTTGTTATTATTAGTCTTCAGTGCTTGCATATACTAATGATTTAATAGGTATTGGCTGACTGGAAAAGTAACTTTAAATCTAAAGTAGCTCGAATAAAAAAGTCTTTGAATGGAACGGGAGGAGGAGAAAAGACTACGGAAGCTCTCACAACTCTTGAAGAAAAAATATTAGCTGTTTATGGGAGAGAATTAACAGATGGTATAGCTGATACCAAAGAATATGGTCTACCTATTGAAGTACGTTAAATTCTGGCACATTTTAATGGTTATAATGCCCTAGCCAGCCAACTAAAATGGAACAAAAAACTAATGGTCCACTCAGCCGGCATCTTCTGTAGTGATGGAAAACAATCAGGCTGAAATGGATACTTTCAGTAGTAACAACGTACCATTCACTGATATATCTCACTAACAATCAATATCTCAACATTGGAACCAAATACATCAGCATCCGTTTTTAACCGTAACAATTCATCAATTGAAAACGTTTTGTTGATAGATGGTATTAGAGGCGAGTCGGACGGCAATACAGAGGTTTATTCAAATGCGGAAAAAAAGAGATGTATTGAAAAAGCAGCCAAACGTAAGTTGAGTATGCAATATAATCCGGCCATTGGTTATAGGGCCTTATGAGTCGCAAGATGACTTAGGACTGTAGTGGTGACTTAATGGAAAAGTCCAGATCATGTTTAAATATACTCAAAATATCAGTATTTTTTTTAATTACGACAAATTAACTTTTAAACGAGCCAAATGCAATGACGCTGTTTGCGCTATAACTGCTCCGCGTGCTGTCTGCTGATTATTATTGTTGTATTAATACCCTTACAAAAACTGCCGTACAATCATTTTATATTTTACTTTTTAGAGAATATTATCAAGCGAAAAAAAATGAATGAAGGCAAACAAAATTCAAAAACTCAACTTGGTAGTACTACAACTCTGCTAGAAAAGTTACAAGACTCTCAGAATGATGTACATAAGGATATAGCGTCTTCGTTTGCCCGTTACGCGAAAGCCACCGAAGATCTTGCTATTTCACAAAAACAATTGTTAGAAATCAAGAAAGAGAAAAATAACATAGAAAAACTAAAACTATCAACAATAGGCGGACAAATGATTTAATCAATTCCTTAGTTCATGTTATGGCTTAAAAATAATTAGGTAAAAGTGATATTTAATTTGAAAAAAAATTTACAACGCGATTCATATTGAATAAAACCAAGAGCATTTTAAAATTTATTTATCATTCGTTACATAAAACGCCTTCGAATTATTTGGTCACGGGTTTGTTGTCCTGCAATTCTCCACTGGGTTTCCTCTAGGTGGTGCCACATCTTCCCATGGTCGATTGTCAATCCATATGGCATCATCAAGGCCATATTCACCAGCTTCTAAAGGTTCTAATTCCATATAATCATTTGGTACTCCGCGTAAAATACAAATGTTGTGCAACACCACGCACGCATTAATTATTTTGGATGCTCTTTCAGGAGAATAATGAAGTACGCGGTCCTTGAGCAAACAGCGGAAACGCTGTTTCAAAACTCCATTACAGAGTTCTATAACTGATCTTGCAGATTGCTGACAGAGTGAAAAACGTTCCTGAGGAGATCCAACTGCGGGCTTAGAGATTGGAGTAATTAACCATGGAAGGAGCGGGTAACCACTGTCTCCTGAAATAAAACACATATTATTACTACCAAAAATGTTATTAGAAGAAATTCATTTAAACTTAATTTATTTGTAATTGGAAAGGTTTTTAAGTCTGTATTAAGTGCTAGAAATAAATTTCTTCAATTACACCAAAGATTGTGTCTTGATAATTTTAAATTAAAATAGCAGTTTTGTTTAAAATTACCTAGCAGCCAAGACCCTTTCAATTGGCCTCTTTCAAATGTATTTTCAAGGTAAGCAGATATTCCGGATGTTTTGTATATGTAAAGACCTTTTCACACGAGCCAACTTTTCATATCAAAATGCTGAGTCAGCAAAAATGGATCAGTGATCCATTTTTTTCTCGCGTACTTTTTTGGTGGATCAACTCATCGAACTTTTATTCACACGAACCAACTAGTTTACTCAACTCAAGTTGACTCATCTAGTTGGATCAAAAAGTTGGCTCGTGTGAAAAGGCCTTAAGTGTCATGCGTTGACCCAGGAAATAATGCATTTACTTGTGAAATAACCAAATCATAATCACACATCTGTGTAAAAATAATGAAAAGGGTATATAACTAATCATACATTTAGAAAACTGATCTTTTACCAGTTGAGCATTTATAGAATGATATCCTTTCCGATTCACATAGAGATATTCTCGGTTTTCACCATTGACTTTTGATGGTGATACAATGGCTACGTGCGTGCAATCTATTGCTCCTATTACCCCCGGAAAGTTTGTTTTCTCCATAAATCTTTAAAAATTAACCATGTTTTTGTTTAACATTTGTATATTATATCTGGGTATGTTTATATTGAGTTACCTCATCTGCGTAGAAACCCTTTCAACTTCATCACATGGAAATTTCACCCATTTAGAGGCTAAAACGTCTAAAATCACTTTAGAAACATCCCGTAGACAACGAGAAACTGTAGGCTGGCTAACTTCCAGGAATAGATCTTGGCCAACACACAATCGCATAGAAACGTAGGGCAATTAATATCTGAAATTAATATATTTAAATAAATATTATAACATTTAAGGTGTTAGTTCAATTCTTACCTTGCTATCTACAGGTATATTCGTTTTCCTCTGGCCTAACAAAGGCCCACGAAGCTCCTCACATAATTCTATAACAATATGTTTTTCAAGTCTATATAATCGGCGAAAGTTTTTTTCTGTGAGCTAAAAAGCTTTCCCTTGCCAGTTGTAGTAGCTCAAGACGAGCTAAATTCATTCCGGCCATCTTTAATATCACATCAATAAAAATATTTTGTAAATGGAATATCATTGGAGGAGAGCTAGTCGAAGGCGATCTCGACAGCTTTTACCCTGTCGACATCGTCTTCGAGAGCGTTGTCGATATTCGACATCTCAAAGTTCGACAACTTCCTTACAGAATACCATTTTGGCAATTTTCGACATCTCAGTTCGAGATCGAGAGAGATGTCGATCGACATCACGGTCTCGAAGCTTACAGAATAGCCTCCCAGATCGTAATAATTTCAACCTTCTTTATAGCTAATCAGCTAGGCTAGGCAATTACTCAAGGCACCACCTTAGGCCTACGTCATCAAGCGACTTTTAAAGCCATTAATTCAGGTGGCCGGGTACAATGCGGATGAGGGTGGTGGCAAGCCACGCGAGCTAACAGCTCCCTACATTAACTATTACCGTTAAACCAACAAGTTTTTAAGCTTTCCTTTGTGACTCAATCCATTTGAAACATGTTGTATGGTCGCGCCTACAATTACCCATTTTCGTTTTATACATGTGCAATGAATACGCAGTTTTTATAAAAGGCCTTTAAATCTTTATTTTAAAAATATATTTGTAAAATATAATAACTAGATAAAAAAGTTTGGTACCTTATGATAAAACGTGGCGAGTAAAATGGATATACCTGCCTGCACATAGTGAATAAGAGCCACCATAGAGAGGGGGAAATAAATTTTATTTCGCCTTTTTCAGAAGCGACTACTACAGGTTAAATGTTCTTTAAATAAAAATCTTACACTTTAGCAAACTGAATGCTGCACGGAAAGGTTTTGCTGTGTGCGATGGAAATGTATTGCAGAAAAAGATACTCTTCAACTTCGTGATATTTGTTGACGATGTTATTTTGTTGAGCCAACAAATAGAAATATTTTGAGTTTGTCATGAACGCCAACTTCCCTTCCGTCAAAAGTTTGGCATACAACTGTTTTCTGTATTCCGTTCTCGTCACACGATGTATTCTATTAATATGCACCTTTCCGAAAGCCTACGAACAAAATTCAACATAAACACTTAGAAATCTGGAGCAATTCGGTGCGGCTGATTCGGTAAATTTTTTCAGTGTGTAGGTTATTTCCGGAATTTTAGATGTCGGCACTTTCGGTGTGAAGGGCATTTTACTAATGAACATTTCGGTGTGGGAACTTACAATTGAACTTAGAATTAAAGCCATTACTTTGAAATACTTTGGGGTATTCAAAGTACTTACGCAAATAAAATGAGGAAATGCAGTAACGGCCAAAAGGGGTAAGTCGAATAGGCGCGTAAACTTACAATAATAGACTGTTCTTGAAAGGAACATTAAGTATTTTTATTAGTACTTACAATCTTTAAAATTCTTATTTGCGAACCAAAAATATAACTTTAACACCTATTCCGGGACTCTCCCTCTCAATTAAGCCCATTTTTTCTCGTTATCAAGGAATATATACACGCCTATGGCGCCACCTCTATCTAATTTCAGGCGCCCTCTATCGGCACTTACATCATCCGACCTTTTGAGATTTATCTTTGGTTTAAAAATGTTTACCAAACCTTCACCAGATTAAAAAAAAATTGTTACTATTTCTTTTTTAGTAAATAACCAATACAAGGTGTTTGAAATTGATAGACACAAGCGTTTTTCACAAAAACTTTGTGTTGTAGAAGTAAGAAAATTTAAGGAGGTATTCAACGACTTATAATGGTTTAAAATTTTAATTTTCATGAAAATCAGGGCATTTTGAAAAAACTTTATTTTTCACCGGTAGGTTGCAAATAAAGTTTCAATGATAAAGTGAAAGAGCGGACTTTAAAAGGTTAAAATTAACTTCGTATGTTTCACTGAAATATGAGGTCATGAAAAAACAAGATGGTCGTAGGAGGCAAAAACCTTTTATTACTTGTTATTTAATCGAAAATTATCAAAAAAATTCTATGCCTTAATTAACCACAAAAATCATTTGACATCTAAAGTCATTTGTTTTTTTACTTAAGTTTAATCTTAAAGAAAATGTCATTTAGTATTTAAAGCTGTACCACTACGAAATAAAATAATTATTTTAATTTACCAATTCCAGTTAAGTATGCCTCGTTACAATTGGGAGCAGCGCACCCATATGCTTGAGCTATTTCTCGGTGTAGGTTTATGGCACGCCCGTACAGTAAACCAGTTATTAAGAAATCGTTTTCCCAACTGTAGCCCTAGAAACACAACTGTTCACAAAGTCATAACACCAATCTGAGGTTCTATGGACAAGGCCGAAAGAACTTTGACTTGGAATACGTTGTCCTTACGTAATAATAATCAATGAAAATCAGCTAGGGTAATAATTCATTGCATATCCTCAATCGAGCGTCAGAGTTCCTAGCAATGACCTTGGTGTGGCAAATAGATAGTCTGTATCGTTGTAACCAAGCACTACACAATGGGGAGACATGCAGCACCGATACGAATTCTGCAACTTCCTTAACATCATGGCTGACGAAAACCAGGATTATCAGCGTCTTTTGCCAATGTCCGATGAGTGCACTTTCTCAAGGGGTGGTCCATTTAACCACTAGAACAATCACATGTGGTGCAACGAGAATCCTCACTGGCAATAACCTTATCACAATCAGTAGCAGTTTCACGTCAATGTGTGGGCTGGGCTGGTAAGAGATAGGCTTATTGAACAATTTTTCCTTTCCTGCCGAGTTACTCGTGCCGCTTTGTGGCCGTCGTTCCCCTTTAGGAGCTCTTTCCGAAGTGTCTGGCTCTCTACCTACGTAGGTAGGGTGTCGGCTGGAGTTGCTAGAGCATCCGCTCTTATTTCCACTGCTGTGTAAGAAGTGAGGGGTTGGTCGTCCCATTGTTGCACCTTCTGCTGGCTTGAGTGGCTTGCGTCTAAGGTGTGTAGCGCGGGTGTCGAATGTTGGAGATCTCAACCTAGGGACAATCGACTTAAGTGAACCCCTAAGGTACCCGTCTACAATTAATAATAATGACTGAATACGCCCGGGACTACTCGCGTAATGTTATATGGTGGGGTTAGCGAGGGTCCTCAGTATTAAATTGGGGTCTAGGAGAAATTTGTTATTAAACGTATCAAGCCAGTTGTTAGATTGCAAAACACTAATTGATTTAATTTAAACTCAATATCCTAACCAAACATTTAAGCTAACTTAAAACTACCTAAACACTAATTAAACTAAATGAAATATTTTCAAACTAAGCAACTGGCCAGTGCTCGCGGCATTAACGAAATGTAAAATCTAGGTTGCAACCATTACTTAACAAAGTTCATCCCGAAATGTTCAGTTGAACTGCGGAAACTTTATCGAAGTGGCAGAGTCCGGTTGGAGCCGTGGAAGAATCTGAGCGACGTTGTTGACGTTTCGGAACAGCGGAACACAGAATTTATGTTGGTGGCGATGGTATCTCGTACAATATGTTGAATGTAGCCGCTGGATGGTTGGGCATAACGAATTGGCCAATATAGATTGTTCCTGTCCTTATCTTCAAGTCAACACGTTTACAGCTCGAAGGTTAAACAAAACACGACTTTAACGTCCAAAATTAGTTGAAATATCAATTATTTTGCTCCGATCATAAAATGGAGTCCTTTTCAAATCAAATTCCGAACCGTTACTATTTCTTTTTTTTTAGCTCGCGTCCGAGCGCGCGTTATTAAAAAAACTCGCGTTATTTATCTCGCGTATTATTTTCCAACTCTTCAATTTTGAGAATAAATATAAACGTAAAAATATGTATAATACATGTAAGCATATTTTAACACAATAAATAATTTATAATATATATAATGTATAAGAAATATAAATGACTATCAAACAACTGGTCTTAGACACGTCGGCATATCAATAAGGGATCAAAGGGGCGCTGTGATCTCCTCGCTATCCCACAAAAACAAAGATCTCCCGGTAAAAGGACGGGCCCTTCCCTTACCTGGGGTAAAACACAAACAACCGAATCACCCAATCACCAAAATATTCGACCAGCAATTATTTTGGGGGAAAGGGGATGGTATATTTCTTATTAATTTGATATTTCGCATTACAGGTGCGACCATCAGTAGTAGGGTACTGCTACCCAAACTGGATTTGTCACCTGTCCGGGTTTGTGGACGCTGGCGTAGGGCATTATGATGATAGACCTCCAGTGGTGTGATTTAAATCTAACCGGTACACCGGGCTATAAATACTGACACATGCCGGCTCGTTTTAATGGACCGAATTACTTGGTCTTTCTTCAAAACGAGCTAAGGTACGCATTGGATGATCTTCCTCTTCCACGATTTCAGGCCTCTTTGGTTTCAGAGCGAAGGAGCGACAGCTCACCGGCACCGTGAGAATTGTAGAAGCATGTCGTCTTCGGAATTTTTCTTACCGTGCCCAGATGTGTATCGCAGCTGACGAAGGTATAATTGAAGCACATTTGATTACTAATTTTGATTTTGGAAATTCCAAGGGATTAACTCCAACAAAGAAACATTTATGCCAATTTTCGATTAATTTAAATTGAATAAAAAGCTATTGCCTCCTACGACCAACTGGTGTTTTTCATAACCTCTGTATTTTTTTCTGTAACCTACCGATAAAAAAATGTTTTTCCAAGAGCATGAAAAATTCCCCTATTTTCGTGAAAATTCATATTTAAAGCGATTACTAGTCATCGAATACCTCCTGAAAATTGTACAATGCATAGTGTTTGCAAAAATCGATTGTAGCGATCAATTTCAAACACATTGTATAGTTTGGGATTATATTTAATAGTTTTTTTTCCTGAAAACTAAAGTTTATTTTATATCAACTTCTTTCCCTATCATGATTTCATTCACATCGGAACAATTTGAGGATTTGACTATACGATTAAGGTCAACGCTCTGACGAAAGCTCTGTTAAACGATGACTGCTTAGATGCACCTGGGTATGAACTGCCTGGCGATCTCTTAGGCACTGTTTGGCCACATGCCTTTTAGGTCCGCATTTTAAACAGGAACCTACGAAATTCTTATACCTCCCAGGGGATTATCACTTCCTAATCTAATGTATTCGGCTTGGGTCGCGCAATTTCCTTCTTGCCAACAGCGATGCTTCTTCCTCCTGGTCTACCTCGATGCACGAACCCGAGATGTCTTCGCTGCTCTTTTTCTCTCGTGGGTAACCTCAACTGTATTTTAAATCCTTGCTTATCACAGACGAAACTATATGTAACGTGGAATGATTTCGAGGAATTCTTTGACCCTTACCGCCTTACCACAAGTTCAATCTTCATTTTTCTACTGAGTATCAACCCAGTCTCTTTGTATGGTGACTTCTATGTCCTCGTTTGTAAGATTATATTATAATATTTTAATCACCCATCAGCGGATAGGTGGTTGCATTTATGTACACAATGAGAGCTGGTAATTCTTTGTACACTCCGATTTGTCTGTGGATTGCTTCTTCTTCAAACCGCAACGGCGCAGACGCCAACAACTAAGTCATTACAGGAACTGTAAATCTCGCCCGGAAGAGTTCAGTTTCCACAATGGACCTCTGGTCGAAGTGCATGAATGGGTACATATCTTGCACTTCTCCCCATTCGATAATAATCCACTAGGGTTATGGGAATAAAGGCATTATCACAATTGTAAATTCTTCACAGGATGTTTGACTGGGTTATAGAAATGGCTACCCGGGTTTGATGGTACATATAAATGATTTAACGGCTCAAAATAGTGGCACTCATGGTTTTCCTCCTATTCCTTTATCGTTCCTTGATATTGTTCGGCAGGTTTTTCCTCCATTCGCTTTCGACACTATCTTTAGGTTCTATTAACTCGTTTCTGATGTGTTAGTGATTCCTGTCTCCCCTTCTTCCATAAATGGGAGTTTCGATGTAATCAGATGAAAGTTCAAGAGTTACCTCTTTATAGCATTTGATTCATGGAAGAACAGCTTTTGTCAGTTTTCAGGCTGCTTACCTTTTTTGGATTAGATTTTTGGGAGCCCATAACTCTGAAACGAAGCACTGAAGGATCATTAGTCATTTTTCTCGGATTAGAACCCATAGACACCTTAGAGTTTACAACATGTTTATAGGAAACATGTTTGCGTGTTTGTATTCTTTAATTTAAAGAAGTAAATCATTAAATGATTATCGGTTCATAAGCAACACCTTTAATTTGTTAAATGAAAGCTGAATCTTTTTAATTCGTTATGGTCACCAAACTCGAAACCTTATCTAGAGATTCCAACAATGGACTCGCTTCACTCGTTTAGAGCTCATCAGAACTGTGTTGGAATTCTGACTATTCTCGAAAACCATCGATCTGTAAATGTTATATTAAACTAAATTGCCCTATATGTAAGCAATTGTACATTAGTTCTTCTGATATTAGTGCTTTTCGATTATATCCCCGCTTCGTCCTAGTACTGATCAACCCGACAAGGGCAAAACCAATCTACTGATGGAATCTTTCTGCAAAAAAAAATTTTCGGGTATATATTAAAACGTATGATTTAAATGAATCCTGAGCATACACGTTTATTATTATTATATCAAACCATTATGCATTAAAATGCATGCGTATAAAGGAATGTGCCACTTCAGCTTTTTCAACCGAAGGAGGTTCAGGCAACTTTTCCCCACTTCTGACGTCACATACACACTTACGCGCGCATATAAACCAAATGGATTTATAGTCGTGGAGTTTTCAAAGCTTAATCAACTACAAAGCTAGATAAAAACGTAAACCTTTGGCATAAACGATTCCAATTAGGTCTCATCAATGATCAATGACATTGATTGTTTGATGTTTTAATGGTCAATTAGTATTGCAATATTAACGGAAAGAGCTATGAAATAAAAAGGCTACGCTCCTTGGAGGTACATTTATTCCTTATTATTAATAAAGATAACTTACGCCTTTTAAAACAGATTCGTCACTGCTGCCACCAGTAAGACATAATTCTAAAGAACCACTTTCGAAGAAGGGAATCAGTTGATTCAGTGTGTTTATGGCCTGAGGGTTACTAACGCTGGTTGCCGCCGTCAGTGCGCTGTCGTAGAAGATGGCTAAGATAGTGCACACAATCAACCAGAAAATGAGCAGAATTTGGACAGCGTATCTTTGGTAATTTGGAAATATTTCCATCTTTGCACCTTTTAAAAATAAAAGTATTGAAAAAAAAAGCATACAAAAAGGCTCGAACGCGGCTACAGGTGAATATCATCTAAATTTGTTTCTCGTAAAAGTAAGACGAAAATAGGTAATAGATTTTGTTGGAAATTTAAAAAGTTATAATAATTATAATAACTCGATTTAATGCATGTAAGTAATAATTGGAATAGTTTTCTAAAAGTGCCACACTGGATTGGTGCTTAGAATTTTCTAAAGAGTTTATAAAATTCTCAAAATAAATAGTAAAATTAGTATTTTAACGCACCCTGTTGTAAAAGGCTGGCAACAAGAAATGTTAAACTATTTCCATTAAAAATTTTCCCTTTGGTAATATATTTCATGAAGCAGTAAATTACGGTTAATGAGGAGAGCAATAAAAGCCAAACCTAAAAATAAAGGATTTATATTTGTTATCCAAAATCTCTTTTAAAGTCGTGGCCCTCCAAATTAATTCGCATGACAACCTTTACTTTAATATCTCCACTTTAATGCTAATCCGAATTAAAAGATAATTTCAGACTTACTGTAGTTTTGAAGGGCATCATGAAATAAACACCTTCTTTTTTATGTAAATTTTGAGATTTAATAATAATCGAGATTCGGTCAACCGCATAAGGTGGTGTAAAGTCTACCACTCTCAATCTTTCAGGGGTTACTGATAAGTAGGCTAGACCGACGTCTAATTCCTGAAAGCAATTTTATTTAGTAAAATTGACCTTTCCATAAATTGTTCGCTACGGTAAGAGGGGAAAGGAAAACAGTTTTTGCAAGGATGAATTAGATAAACGTTATATATATTACTCCTACTACTACTCGACTCTTGAGCTCAGTATGTCGTCTGCTACCGAGTGTAAGTATTTACAAAACACGGCGGATAAAAATTAATCCAAGTGATATTGTTAAATTTGTGATATCAAATGTTTAAAGTATAAAATGATAAAATTCACGAAAAAGTAGATTAGTCCATAATTAAAAGGGATAATATATCTAAATCCTAAACAAATTTGTAGAAATTAAAAAACTTACTAATAACTCGTACCAATAGGTCTTCGATCGATCAAACAAAAAACGCGAATCTCGAAGACCTATTGGTACGAGTTATTACTAAGTTTTTTAATTTCTTCAAATTTGTTTAGGATTTAGCTATATTATCCCTTTTAATTATGGACTAATCTACTTTTTCGCGTATTTTATCATCCTTCGCACAGTCCATAGGTGGTTTCTTCTAACTTAACTTATGGTTTAAAGTATAAAAGTATTTCGTTTACTTAACTAGTCATAAAACGAGATGATTTAAATGTTTAAAATAACGAAACATTTTGCACGGTTTCGATGATTTTTAACAGTTTATAGCGTTGTGAACTAAGGCTTAACATTTCATTGGCAGCCACCTTGGATTAATAATAGAAGGTAACGCTTTTAATTTTTTTAACAAAATTTATGTGCACGAACCCAAGTTCTATGACACAAAATATATGAAAAACATGGTGACTAGTTTAAAGTTGTAAGCCATTCTAAATCACTTTTTGATCACGTATTAAAGTGCTTCATCACCACAATAGGGAATGCGCACCTTAAAAAGCTCAAAGAAGACTTTAAGTTGAAAATGAGCAGTTTATGGTGGTCTTCGCTAAAAGGATTTAAACGTCTATGGGGGGCCTCTTCAGTTGTGTTCATGGAGTACAATTTTCGGTCCGTGGCTACCCTATCACAGGTCTATGATCGATATAATTTTAAATCCTCTCGTTTCTAGCTTGAAAACAGCTTCCCAGACTATCGAGTTGAGTTCGTCAGTTGTTAGTCACAAAATGACAAATATGTATTTCACTCGAGTGGTGGCTCCTCGTAGCATTAGCATTAGTACATGTATAGCAACTTTCTTGTCTTCATATTTCTCCAAGCAATTCACGTTGATTCGATTTCTGGCATTGTTAAATTTTTTGTAGCCAATGATATCTCCAGATTCTTTCTTGTAGATCAATTGTTCTTTGATCATCATTTCATCTTATAGGATGCTGTAGTACTGCTGATGTGGTTTCAAGCTTTCAGGTTTTATTTCGTCTTTCATTAGGTTTAAAACATCAATGTTAAAGCCAAGACTTCGCTTGTCCGTATTCGAATGCCTAAATATAGTACTGTACGATGGTAAGCGCAGTATTTTGGAGTCTCTCAAACTTTTAAAGGCCGCCAGTGACTTATGATATTGATACAGACACCATTGTATCACTGAAGGACGCCGCCTATGTCCATAAACATTGTCTTTCTTGGCCATCTTAAGTTGCTGTCTTAAAAATATGGAAACGAAAGATTTATCGTTGTCTTTATTAATAATTTTTTCCCTAATGTTTTGGATGTTAGATCATCACCTCGCAACACTTCTCTATCAGTTTACACTTGTTTTTTAAATTTATTCAACAGCCCCTTAACTTTTCGTTGGGAATTCTTTTCCTCTTGCCATGGTTTTTAATTTTCAGCAACCTAATTATCTCTTCTTTAACGAGCGATTTATACTTCTTGCCTTTGGACATTTGGCTTTGTGTCAAGCATTTGGGAGAATTTTTTTCCCGTTTTGAGCAAAAATGATATTCCTTCTTTTTAGAAAATCCTAAACACTGACTGTCCCTAATTGCTAATTAATTTGAGCAGAAAACTCCACGGCTTCGTTCATTCAAGAGATTGAAAAATTCTTCATTTTTTATCCCGCTACAAACTTTAAAACTGTTGATATTCTTCAAACACATCATAAAATATCACTAGTTAATACATTCTGATGTAATCAGTGTTAAGCGATAGGTACAAATATCTAAATACCGATGTATCTAGATACGTTTTTAGGTATTTATTTTTAGATAATAGATCCATTTTTTAAATACGAGTACTACCTGATTAAAAAAAAATTATATATTTAAAAAAAACCGAGTAAAATTTCAAATGTAACGGTAACTATTCCCGCTGTAAACTATTTTTTTTTCTAGATTATTTTAATGTAGTATCTAACTTTCTTTTTTGTAACTATCTCTGCGAAAGTCTTTTGCCTATACCTTTTTTTTACTCGGTTCGTTTTGTAAAATATTATATGGATATTTTAAAGGTACAAAGTTTATTTTTAAAACTTTACTGCGTAATCGCGTTGAATTGATTTCAAGTATAGTTTTCGTTCGCAGCTCGGCTGCTGCACTTTGATCTATAATGTCTGACGACGACAGTTATGTTGAAGAGGCGACAGCTAATGCTGGAGATAATAATAAAATCGTTGTAACAACGGAAAGCGAGACGAAATCAGTGCCGTATCTCCTGGACGGAGAGTTTTTTCTTCCGGTAGCAGAGACTAGTACGTCGATAAGTGTACGATGTTTGAAGTGCCCTGGTGATAAGGTTTTGAAAACGAATAGAACGTCTACTGGTAACCTGCTCAAGCATGTTAGAGTAAGTTGTAATTGCAGCTTTATTACACGCGCCACACATGCCCGAAGTTCTCTCAAAGTCAGACTCAAGGCGTTAATTTATAATTCTAGAGAAAACACCCAATGGTTATAGGAGAACTCCAAGAAAAAAAAGCTGCTAAAAAGAGGGGTGCAGACTCTACTGATAAAGCTGCAAGTTCCAAGCGTGTTTTTAACTATCCTCCTACTAAAGATGAGGTAAGCATTCAGCCTTTTTTATGTAGAATCTTGGTAACCATTCGGGGATTTTATAAGGTTTAGTGACCCTGAGGTGACCCCGACGCCGAAGTAATTAGTCTGCGTCGATAAGCTAATGCTTAAGTATCGATATGGCGTCAGCGCTGCGTCTCTATTCTAAATACATTGCCGTAAATGGCCGGCGGCGTCCATTGGCGTCAAAACGGCTTTCAGAACAGCGACGGCGTGTCGGCGCTGGACTCTACCCTGAGGACAACTTATTTTCCCTTCGGTTTATCTAAACGACGACAGGGCGATTGCGCCCTGCGCCCTAGCCTCAACAAGCGGTTTTGCGCCTTATTTCAGGACAGTAAGTGCCCATAATATGTTTGTCCATGGCGCTTAATCAACCAATCTCTCTTAGCAGTTCCCTTGTCAGTTCGGTTCTGCTCTCGAGGGAAACTAGCGCGTTAACATACCGTTAGGCCGAATTAATCGGTTAACGTAGCATTTACAATATTAATATCAGCGCGACGTCACCAATGCTTTTTCCCATAGAGAAAAAACGCTCTAAAAATGGCGACCACGGCCAAAGCTACGTGGTGATATTACTCTATAGTAAAAGTTTGTTTGTTATACTGTTTTCAGACGTGTAGTACACGGAAGTTTAATTTTTATAATACATTTCAGTAAAGAAAATTAACGTACATAGCCCGCTTTTATAAGCGTCGTCATGTTGTGTGCTATTTTTCTGGCAGCTGCAGACCGCGTGTAAATATCAACAAAAAAAGACGGTTCGCTTTTATAGCCTAGATAATGGTTTAATATACTGTATTTTTTCCGTGGATAAACTATTGTTAGAATTTCTCTAAATTTAATAGCCAAGACAGAATAACAATATAGCAGATTGTTAACACCTTATAGAGCTTAAG
The DNA here is from genome assembly GCF_980474605.1 of Leiobunum rupestre. NCBI lineage: Eukaryota > Metazoa > Arthropoda > Arachnida > Opiliones > Sclerosomatidae > Leiobunum > Leiobunum rupestre. Next base: position 17,423,379 of record NC_143386.1, read on the forward strand.
TGCGAAATATAGAAAACTAATTACTGACTTTAGGTACTCGCGATATTTGTTTAGTACCCATCTTGCGACGACAATAAATGCTTCAAGTTAAATGTTGTGTGTAAAATGTTATGAAGTTGGTCATATCAGAAGTAAATAAAGAGAAGTGAATTTGAAATCAGGATCAGTGGCGTAACGACCAATTTTGCCCCCCCCCCCGCAGGATATCAAAGGGCCGTTTATAAAAACATTTCTTTCCAGGTTAACATGATTTGCACCCCCCCGCCCCTCGAACCTCACAGCGTTTTCAATTGTTCTGATTCACCCCCCCTGGCCTTCTTCGATGGACCCCTACTTAAAACGAAAGGGCCCCTAGTTTGTCATGCGCCGCCCGACCCCGCGGTTGCGGGCTCTGCTGGTCCTTAGTTACGCCACTGATCAGGATACTTGGTTTTAACCAATATATTCATCCGCGATTTCCCGCCACAAATGAGTTTGAAGTCAAGGGACGTAAAGAAGTGACTTCAAACTCATCTTTGAGCCTCTCTCCTAGTAACATTTTAGTAGCCCTAGCAGCTAGGGTTACTAAATGTTACTAGGAGAGAGGTTCAATGTTACTTGATTTTACGTCCGAACGTAATTAAAAATAAAGTAAAGTATAAATTTCTAATAGTAAGTTTAGTTGTCTGAATATAAATGAAGTTTAGGAAGGGAGCTCTTTGAGGAGGGGTGAATATGTCTAAAGTGTCGTTTTTTGGGTAACGTAATTTGTAAATAAGCCCAATTACGGCATGTCTTTGATATCGGAAATCTGTTTTCAATAGGTGGACGAGGTCGTGATGGATTACATTATATCCGAAATGCGGCCAGTGTATACAGTGGAAAAGCCTTCATTCCGACGAATGGTTAAACTTTTATCAGGTGGTATAGAACTACCTTATGGTACCTGTTTCAAGGGAAGACTCTCCGAGAAACGACAATCGATGGAATATGATTTGAGAGTTCAACTTTCTGAAGTCAATTACGTTTGCGCAACCGCTGATATTTGGAGCTCGAACCATAAATCATTCATGGGAATTACGGGACACTACATAGACCCTGCACATTTGAAGCGTGTCTCCGTTTTACTCGCCTGTCAAAGAATGAAATTCAAGCACACTTTCGTCGAAATCGCTTCGATGTTATTTGTCGTTTACTCCAACTTCGGGTTGAGTGTTCCAAAATTAGTAGGAACCGTGACGGATAATGCGTCGAATTTCGGAAAAGCGTTTCGGGTTTTCAGCGTTCCTGACGATATTCCCAACGACGAGCTTTGTTTCCTTTATGACCATTATCAAGAAAAAGTAGACGTACAGATCTTTCCAGATGTTTCATTGGAATGAGATAGCATTCAAGACTCCAGCCTACCCAAACACTACAAGTGCTTCGCGCACTCTTTAAATTTGGTCGCGACAACGGATGCCGAGAAAACGTTAAATGACGTCCACTACAAGAAAAGGTACAATATGGCCATATCGAAATGTTGCACTATCTGGAATAAGATAAGTCGCTCGACAATATCATCCGATCATGTCCACGAACTTCTTCCAAAGCGACTACCAACTCCTTGCCCAACTAGGTGGAATTCGTTTTTTGATTGTCTGACGGAAATTCTTAACTCTAAAGAACATATGTCTGCTATTTCCAACATTCTTAGTGAACCTCAGTTAAAAGCGGCGGACTTCGAATTTCTAACGGAATACCTAGCCGTTATGCGTCCGATTGCAATTGCCTTAGATATACTCCAGGGGGAAGAACATTGCTACCTGGGATTAGTCCTTCCTACTTTGTATCAGATAAAAGTTTCGTTATCCACTCTTAGCAATATAAGAAAATGTTCGGCATTGCAAAAATCTGTCATTGAAGGCTTAGATATCAGGTTTTCAGAAATAATGTCATTAGATAACCCGCAGAGTAAGCCTAACATTTTAGCGACCGTATCTTTACCGAAGTTCAAACTACAATGGTTGTCTATAAGTGACCATGGAGATAAGTTAGAACAAGTAAAAAATATGTTGGTGTCAGGGATGATCTCTACATCGGGAGATTGCAGGGCTACTACGGACAAAGTAGAAACGACAGCTGTGTCAGATGAAGTAGACTCATTTTTTTCTTTCTTAAACAACAGCGAAGAAATGACTTCCAATGAGTCTACTTGCAATATAATAACCATGCAGGTTCTTTCTTATTTAGAACACAGAAAAAGAGATCTAGCCATATTACATCAATATCCGGTAATCAAGGAAGTGTTCCTCAAGTATAACACTATATTGCCATCTGCAGCCGCCGTAGAACGAGCTTTTAGTTCTGGAGGTCAAATTCTTACTCCAAGGCGCAATAAACTAGACGATGTTATGTTTGAAACAATGTTAATGTTAAAATATAACAGAAATATGTCACCTTAATGGTATTCAATTGCTTCTTATTACCTAACCTATGTATATTGTAATGAACTAAATACGCAAAAGGTCAATAAAGAATAATCTTGTCATTTGTTTCGAATATATTTAAAAAAAACTCATCTTCATTTATTTTCTAAATACTTTCCTTCAATTCCTGTAATTAGAGTTAAATTCAGTTTATAAACACCCTGAAATTAACGTCTTGGGCTTCACGTTCTGTATCAGCTATGTTTTGAAAGTTATTGATTTAGAAAAAGTATCTAAATTGTACACATATATAGGTACAAATATTTTACCTTTAGGTATAATTATTTTATCTCTAGGTAAAACTCCTTCTTTAACTAGGTACTATATTTGAAGTTAATAGGTATTTCAGGTAACATCTAATACGTGAATATAAATGTACAAAATGTATCTAAAGGTAAACAATGAAGTACGTTTAGATATTAATAATAGTACAAGATAAAAGTATCTATTCACTGTCGACGCAATAGATACACTAGATACTTCTACCTAAGGTACAAGTATCTATTTATCTAGTAGCTTGTACCTAGATGCCAAATCGCTGAACACTGGATGTAATGCCTGAGCTTTGATCGTAACATTTGAATTTATGCTCAGAGATACCAATGCGCAAAGTGTTTCTTCATTGGATTTTACAAATTGTAGTCTGGTTATTTTTTTGGAGCTTCAACCACTCTTGTGAGAATAGGAATTGACCAAATGACTCGATTAGAGATTTTTTGTGATGCGTGATATCGGGAGCTCTATCTGACGAAGATGTTTCCATTGAAGTATCGAATTCACTGCTTGTTTCCAAAGTAGATGTAGAAGACAATAGGGATAGTTCCGATGAATTGTTAACCGAAAAACTATCACAGGGATTTAAAATCTTCTCCTGAAGTGAAATCAACGTTTGCCTATCTGTTTCCGGCATTGATGTGTCCATTAGAAATGAAGATGAAGTAGATGCAATATGCGACGATGCTGTTTCGAGTGGTACATCTTCTGTCATTTGTGGTCCATTTTTAGTTCCTTTGGTACAATAAAATTAAAATAAGAATTTCAAGTATTTAGAATATAATACCACACCTTTATCTGATACCGTGATTTTAATGGATGGATTCTAGACTTCACAGCCTTGTGCTTTGGAGCGTTCATTTTCAAACTCATCACAGATTTGAGCAGCTGTCTTAACAATCATGCTCTATTTCAAACATACGACAAAGTGGTTTAATGTAATTAAATGTAGTGATTATTAATTGAAGTGTAACTTACATGGTCGTTGATAATAATTTGTTGGCCCATTACCTCCGTCCTCCGACAAAGTGTTTTGTAAATAAAAAGGTACTAGATGTGATATTTTCTGATTTAATATCCTTTCTGGACTCTTGTAACCATTCTAACCATTTTTTACATTTTAAAGGTTTACTTTTATGTTTAGGAAAGGTTCCAAAATTGACTCCAATCATATGAGGCTTAAAAGCGTAACGCGAGTCACTTTTGCAAGGGGGGTATTAATTATATTAACTAATAAAACTCGTAAATTGGAAAAAATCCAGCAACAAGACTAGCGAAAGTCGCTTCTATTATTAATCCAAGGCCGCACGAAACCGTTAATAGCAGATAAATATTTCACACGCGCGAAAAAATATTTGTCTCAATTTCTACGTCATCCACCAATTGGGGGGGGGGGGATCACATTGCCCTTATTTTTTGGGGCATGAATTGATGGCAAAGCGGAAGGCCTAGTGGAAGGCTAGAGTGCTATATCCAGGAAGCGTTAGCTTCAATTATTAATCCAAGCAGACACAGTAGTCTATCAGGTAAAGATTGTTGTTTATCATAAAATACTTGTTAATGAATATCTTAAGTATTAACAATACTTTCAGAGTTGAAATGAGTATTGCAAAAATAATTAATTTAATTAGTACAAAAATAAATTTAAATCAGTTTGAACTCCGAGCTCCGTGTAAAATGTACCGGAAAATGCAAAAAGGTCAGTCAACTTTTTGTTTAGTTTTAACGAAATTGGTGGTTTGTAACATAGAAAAAAACGGTGAAAGCACGTAAAAATATTATATGGAAAGGCCCGGATTTTCTGACAGTGCTATTAGTAATATATTTGGATATTTTAATCCTTTCATTTTTCTACTCACGTTTGCTTGAATTGCCTTTATTATCCCGGGCCATCGGTTTTCAATCATATCCATCAATGTGTAGCTAATAAAAGGAATTTAATATTAGTAATCCTCCAATGAATTTTAAGAAACAACGATTTGTATTACAAATTGTTCTAACTTCTTTCCTTCTAACATCATAAACTATTTGAAATTTTGCGGAGCTGCCCAAACTAAAGCGCATAAGTTCAAGTGTCCCACTTTTAAACCTTTTATTTTTGTATTTTGCGAATTCTCGAAAATATATCTTTCAAAGAATATCTTAATTTAACAGATAATTAAAGAATCTCATTTTTAGAAACGAAACATCATTTAGAGTAGAACCATTTGACCTTCTGCGCCAAGATATTGAATAGATAATGACGTAAGACCAAAAACATCTAGCACATCATCCCTACATTTCAGTTTATAAATTAAGAAAATCGCTTCAAAACATCTAAGTTATTTTGGTTTTAGTTTGAGATCTTGAAGTTGCGAGCGGTTTGCTAAAAAATGGGATAAAAATAAGATATTTAATATGTTAACTACTTTATTCTAGTCTAGTCCATAAATTGGTGACCAGCTTTTACCTAGATAAATATCACATATATGGGACATGTTTTTTATTTTATAATTTTAAGGTTTAAATTTTTTAATTAAATAATAATAGGTTCTCAGTAGTCTTCAATTAGTCTTTGAAATTCTTCCAGTACGTGTAACTTCAACAGTAATTACATGTGCATTGAATTCTGCAGCTGAAATAGGTAAAGGGACTCCTGGTTGAGGTCTGTCGTAGAACACTGTTTCGAGTGGTGTAATTTTTGCAGTATCAACATCTTCATTATCCTCCCCTTCATCTTTGACGTCTTCATTAGCTTCATTAATGTAATTCTCATCCCCTTTTTCACTATCTTTAATGTCGTCATTTTCATCTTTACTATCTTCGTTGTTATCATCCTCAATGGCATGAAGGGGCGGTGGAGTTGCAGGAACAAACGGAGGTAAAGGAAGAGGTGGAGGAAGGATGACAAGTTGATGTGGAAAAAGCAAATTGTATGAGACAGTCATCAGAGGGTAGAGGCGTAATAATCGCACCTACAAAGCACATGAGAGGCGGTTTCCTCCTTAACCTGACATGCCCTACAGATTGGATCATCATTGATTTCAATTAAGTAAAGATGTCTGTTAAGAAGGAAGTGACTTGCTTGTAGACCAACGACCAACCTAATATAAGACTTCGAGAGCGAGAGCAATTCTCTCTGCCTAGAGGGGCCCGAGATGACCTCTTTAGCCGGCTTTTGGCCATCCATCTTAAGCCAACGCTTGAGTTGACGGTCAGTCATAGAATTAGAGATAAGGCCACGCACTATGCAAGAGGGGAGAGGAACGGCAGCTTCAGGACCAAAGAACCCAGCCTCTACTCTCTTTTTGGCTAAGACATCGGCCTTCTCATTATTAAAGAACCCCGATGGCGAGGAACCCAATAGAGCTGAACTTTATTGTTGGTGAGTAGCTCCGAGAGGAGATTCAAACAGCTATAAACCAGTTTGAAGAGATCTGAAACTGGTTGAGAGCCTTGATGGCCACTTGACTATTCGAATAAATTTGGATAATCTTGTCATGAAGCTCAAATAAAATCAAAATCAAATTCTTTTTAAGATAAAAGTCAACACAGAAGCAGATAGTGGCAATTTTCACCTGAAAAACACTAGCATAAATTCTAAAACTTTCAAAGAAGCCGAGATTGCTAGTAAGAAAATTCATTCCCGAACCTGAGCCAGAAAGGGTCTTAGACCTATCGGTAAACCAGACGATTTCTCCTCTGGCCCTGAGGGTTTTGTGATTAGACCACTCCGTACGGCTTGGAAAATAGGTATTGTAAGGCTTACTAAAATGTAATTTAGTAGCCATAATATCAGAACCCATTAAGAAGGCAAGTAACTAACTTGAAATTTCCCGGTAAATCTTGGTATGGCTATTTTCCCTAATATTTGCCCTCCACCAACCCTTCTGGTTGAGCCTATAGGCTCCCATGTAGCTTCCTCTATAAAAATATGAAGAGGAAGAATGTTCTTTAGAATTTCTAGAGAAGCACTAGGGGCTGTTCTCATAGCTCCTGTAATGCTGACACAAGCCAGTCTTTGTAGGGTGCGCAGATCACTCTGCACAGTCTTAATTCGGACTCTAAGCCACCAGACCACTGCAGCATACGAGAGTAATTGTCTGATGCTGATGATCATGGTGTACAGCCAGTAAACCACTTTTGGGCTAAGCCCCCATGACCTGCTAACCGCACTTCTGGTTCTTCAAAGTAACATCTTAGCCTTCTTAACTATAGAGTTAGTTTGCTGTCTAGAATAACACCAAGGTACTTCACCTCGGTGCTCAAGATAGTCCCAAATAAAGAGATATCATTAAAATAATTTTGAATCCTTTCACGAGTAAAAGGAACAAGTACCGTCTTATTAGGATTAACCGTAAGATCGACTTCCCTGCACCAGCATTCCATTGATACAAGAAGCTTCTTTATTCCAGTCTAGTCCATAACTTAGTGGCCAGTTTTTCCCCTAGAGGGCGTTACTTAAATATCACATATGATATATGTTACAGGTACCATGTTTCCCATCGAGTAAGTGCTACCTCTTATCTCTAAAAGTTTGTGTTTTTAATAGAGCCAAATATTAAAATCTGTTCAAACCCCAGAATGGAAACCACGCACAAAATATCACAAGTATAGATAAGGTACTCGAATGTCACGAAGAGAAAGCTACTCCAACGTCACAAATAGGAGATACTTGAACGTCACAAGGAAAGAAGCTACTAGTTTTACTCGTCATTTATGTCAACTTGGTGCGCGACTTTAATCTTATATTTTTACGACACTTAAACTTCCATATATTATTAATTAACTGGTGATGAAACTGGGCACGATAGTAAATTAATAAGGAAATTTCTTCCTAAATCACCTAAAATTCAGAACGGTTGATAAAAGGTGAAGAACTTTAAACTCAATTCCACTGATGTTGGTCAACGTTCCATTCTCAAATTTATCAAATGACATTATTCCTGAAGCGTCCTGAGATATATAAGAACTTTGTTAGAAATTTAATGAATTGATTTAAAATTTACGAAATGTTTTAATAGAAATTCCTTAGAAAGTTATCAGATAAATCTAAATTATTTCCTTTTTATGTGTAATTTTTGTAGAGATTGTAAATAAAAGTTGAGAAGAACGATTTTTATAATATTATTTAATATTATAAAACCATTTCAAGCTCTTTAAAGTAAGCCAATTACAGATTTTCTAAGTGATTTCTAATAGTGCATTAATATATTTTTTAATTTACTACATACCCCCAATATGCCAACATTGTAATGTTTTCCTACGCACGTTGATAAGTTGGTTCGAATCATAGCAACACTTGCTTCCTACAAAAAGTTTCGTATTTCTGTAACTGTTATGGGATCAGTTTTGTCTTTTTTTTCGACTCTCTTACATTGCATTTAAAATATCATTTAAAAATTTTGTAATGAAATCGTTTCTTAGCTCTGTTCTATTTAATGGTAGGTCAACAAGTACAGTCACCATTAAACATGAATAATACAACTAAAATTAATATTAATATTTAATACGCAAAGCTTGCTATTTGGGTGTGATTCTGGTATAGTTTCCTAGCAAAAAGACAATAATAACTGCAGTTACTTACAAAGAGATGGATTTAATCTGGTTATTTTCTGAGGTACGCATTTTCATTCGCCTTTTTTTCAGCCGTTATTTATAAAGTAATTGTAGATCGCATTTTACTTTGTAAGAAAAATTGGGCGTGTGTCAAATCAATATTACAATAATATAAAAATATCAAAACAAACTGTTTTTGTATTTTCAGGAGATATTGATTTTTTCAAGCAATTTTCTAGTCCAAAAGAAATACATATGATATATTTCATGGAAAAATACAGGATATTACTTTGCCATAGAAATACAACATGAATGTAGAAAATTTCAATAATCAATCGCTTTAATAACATAAATATTTCTAATTAATGATTGAATAAATGCATTTTGATTAACAATATGTTTAACATAACATTTTACTTCGTTTGGAGTTATGACCATTTATGATGCTCTACACAGTTTCTTTGTGGCTTATTTTTGAAGATATGAAGCATTCTTCACTCAAAACAATCAATTAAATTATATTTCCAAAAATACAGAATGAATGACCAATACAAACAGCGGCATATTTATTGATTCTTAAAGGTGTTTTCGTGAGCTCTCGTCATTTCTCGGTCCCGTTTTCCGGAACAGCCTGACTAGCGCCAAGTATAAACGGTGGAGGAAATAGCACTTTCGCCTCGCAACAAGAGGAGCCGGGTTCGATCCCAGCTTGTGGCACTGGGTGAAAACTTGGAACCACTCCTTCTGCGTTGAGTTTGCAAGTTCTCTCCCCACTGGTTAAAGGGGTTTTCCCTCGAGCTCTTCGGTTTCCCCTTCCATAAAAAAACTTGTTGAGGTTAACGGTAATAGTTAGTGTAGGGAGCTGTTGGCTAGCTTGGCTTGCAGGGCTTGCCACCACCCTCCTACGCATTATAACCCGGCCCCCTGAATTAATGGCTTTAAAAGTCACTTGATGACTTAGGCCTTAGGTGGTGCCTTGGGTATTAGCCTAGTTGATTATTATTATTATTATATCATGACAAAAAAATAAAGTGTACAACGTATTTTTAAATATAAATTTAACACAATTACCGAATTTACTAGCGTTAAGCTAACGGTTAGTATGTGCCCAAGTGTACATTTAATGGTTGAGTGGGTGTTAGCCAAAATTGTAATTACCGGTACCATTATCGCTTTTATGACAATGATATGAGAATCTTACACTTTTGCAAATTAAACGCGACAGGGAAATCTTTTTCTGTGGGCCATGGAAATGAGTTGCAGAGAGAGATGTTTATCCGCTTCGTGGTTTTTGTCCATCAACAGCAATATTTTGTAGGAATCATACACTTCCCTTCTGTAAAAAAAATTGAAACACGATTGTTTTCTGAAGTCAGATATTGTCGCACGATGAATGGTTTTAAAATTCACCTTCTCCAATGCCTAATAAGTTTGACAAATTTACAGATATTACAAAATTATTTATCAAAAAGCCTTGCTTTAAGCTATTTGTTTAATTCGAAGGATTTTTTTTAATTTTTCTGAAAGCTCCCAGCTTTGTAGTCTAAATAGGGCCATATATGATTTTTGTTTTGAAATTGAGTTGGTTTATCCCGTGTTGAACGCTAAGTTCGATTTGGGGACCTTTTTAAAGTTTAAGGTATCGTTGTTTGCTTACCCCATAATGCCGCCACTGAGTGTAACTCTTGTGATTTCAATTAATTTATTTATTTTACACAAAAAACTACGTTACAAAAAAATGCAGTATTGTTAGTAACGGTTTTTTTAAAACAATTTTAAGGATAACACTAAAACCTAAACTGCAAAGAAGCATACATCAAATGATTGAAATATAAATATACGCGAATGACTACATTCCTTGTGAATAAAGACCAAAACAAGTTTTCATGTAAACATACTACAAAACATTATTAGTGGTTACATTCTTAATCAGTTTAAAGCTGGTCTAGAGGTTTAGTTTTACTTTTAGATTCGAAAAAAATGAGGCGATAATTCCGCTTTTTTTAAATTTGCAAACAATATTAGATTTATCATCGAATGAACTTTTTTTTATGTAATTTGAAAAAAAAAGGAAAATGTTCCGGAAAAAAGGACTCGGTCATTTTTCGAGGAAATTTTTCAGACAAACAACACTAGTTTAAACAATAATTTACTGCAAAAAAAGGTGTAATTTTTAAGTATTTAAAATAACATTTCCTTTTGCGGAACTATACGAAACGCGAAGTAGTTTTAAAGAAAAGTTTTTAGGCAAAACAACAACGACAATCAGTGTTCTTGGTCTGAAGTGTGTAGCGGTCACGGCTACCCAAAAAGGTCATTTGTAGCACTACTCTCCTAACGGTCAGAAGTGACTTTAGACCATGGAAGAAGTAGAGAAGGAACGGCGGCCAGAATAGGAAAGCCTGTACCGAAAATGTTGTTGTCTTCCCTCATTTCAACCCCCTTTTGGTTAGGGCACTCCGTCCTTAATGCGCATTATTCGACGGGCACTACGTCACGAGGCGGAGTCTAGTCAGCTGTAATCATTACAATATATCTTCCATGTGTTTGTGTTGAGCAGAGCTTAACAAAGCGCAAAGGCCTAATTTATTTACATTTTTTTAAATATTTTTAAGTTTAGCTTATGAATCTTTATCTACAATGGTAAACTATAAAAAATGTTGTTACACGGGTTGTAAAAATAGCAGTAAGTATTACAAAGAAACTTATAGAAGAAAGTGTACTTTTTAACATTCCCTAAACCTAAAACGAAATATGAGAAATGCAAACTATGGATTAAAGCATGTGGTATCACCGATTTAACCACGGATTTAATTAAAAACACTCACTATATTCCATGCATATAATCAAAAACACTCACTATATTCCATGCATATAATCAAAAACACTCACTATATTCCATGCATATAATCAAAAACACTCACTATATTCCATGCATATAATCAAAAACACTCACTATATTCCATGCATATAATCTTGATTGCTTGATCTCGAATCGTTTTTACACCATTTGTAGCAATAGTTTTTCCCAAACATTATAATTAAAAGTTAAATCAGCAATTTAATTTGCCCTAAAGTACCTAAGCCTTACACATGAAAAAAATATCCGTTAAAATTTTAAAAACAGTACGCAGTAGATGACCAAACAAATAAGGTGTACCTTACTAAAGAGCATTGAATACGGACATTCAGACCAATAACATAAGGTAGGATGCGCGTGAGGACTGCGCAAACGAAACTTGATGCCGGATAAAAGTATGGGGGGAATGAACAAAAAGGGGAATTTCTAAAGCTTTTTGCGACAGGTTTTTTAACATGAGGCCGCCGTTCCTTCTCTACTTCTTCCATGATTAGACCTAAGATTTTGTCAAAAAATATTGTTTAATAAGAATTTAGAAACTTTAGCGCCACCGTTTTAGAACGAATGTCTGCGGAAGAAAAAATCTCAGGGAGAATAACGCGCGAAGGATAAAGTTGGTAGTACTTTTACAATTAGTGGGCTGTGTTGTTTCTGGTGAGACTATCTCTCTGTAAATATGATCAGAGGCGGAAAAGTAGATTTGACACACTTTTCGACATCGCTTTGTCTAACTAGATATTTAACGATTTTAATAATTTGAATCTGGAAACTCTTTATGTATACGCCACTAGTGGTCCCACACGACAGTGCCTGTTTCTATGAAAAGCCATTCATATAATTTTTAATGATATTTTTAAGTTATCAGTTGTTATACAAGTTTAGCTGATAAGTTAAAAATATTTATTAGTACTCATAAAAGTGAGGAAAAATTATACATATGCAAAATGAAATAAAGATAAAACAAGTTATCTTCAAATCACATAACTTGTGTTTTATATTTTTTTATATTTAGGAAGAATAAATTTGTTGAGACGATTTTCAACGTGGCTTCCAATCTACTTTCTTCCTCGTAAAGAATCAAATTACCTCGCTATTCCATTACTTACGAAACCTTTACGTCTTCCGATGTGATTATGGGCACGCTGGAGATTTTTTTCCCTGTTAGAAATAAACCAAGTTGCGTTCTGATCGACTCAACATTGTCAATCTCTCTTAGCACGAATAAATGGATTAATTATAATTTTATTTTTGAGAAATCTAGTTGGGAAATCGGTATTCTCTTCGGTGATGCTAAAGGGAGCCAAATTCCACACTAAAATATAAATATTTGATTGTTACAGATAATGTTATTGCGCTTATAATAAGCATATTGTACTTTTATATAAAATATAGGTTATAACAGTGCATACAAATTTAAAGTTTTTAATCAATAGTAACCGGCTATTGGGCATTAATTTTTAGAATGAGTAAAAATCCAGTAGATATCAATTATTGAACATATTCTTCGACAAATGACCTGGGAAAAACATAACAAACCATTAACATAACAATATTTTATTAAACCTCGCGGTTAATTTATGTCTTTGAATGACGGACTAAACTATTTCGCTGTGGAATCTTTTCGCCAATGAAATTATGAGCCATTCGCTGATCAATACAATAAGTGAACATAAGATTCCAATTAAATACAGAGTGAATAACCACTTCAAATCGTCGGCATTGATGAAAACAATTTCTTTGGATTTGTTCAACTGGCGCTTCTTTTTTGCCTTCTCATGAGCATACATCATAATTTGATCCCATTTTTCAAAACAGCCCGTCTCGCGCAGAAAATGTATGCTGAAAAAAATTAATTATTTATCATTTAGTCTTAAAAAACGGTGATATCACTATCGCAATACCGTTATTTCAACTTCTGCGTCAGTTAGTAACATTTGACACACTATAAGTAGAGGTCACACAGTGAAATGGTGCTATTTAATGTTACAACATTAAAATAAAACGTATAGGGTTTTTCAGTGAAATGAGGAAAATTGGCAGTTTTCGGTTTTTATCCATTTGGAAGGCAAAATACTAGTTTTTAAGTTTTACAATATTACTTATTTTCTAAATACTTAAAATAATAAATCATTTAACTGTTAATATGATATAAAGTATGGTATTGCCATTACGAAAATGGAATTTACCCCCGTGTATTGAAAGTAGTAAAAGGAAGCTAGATATTTCCACAAAATTATGGTGTTAGGGCCTTTTGTAAAGGTATTTTACAGCTCTGAGATAACAGCTGTGAATAACTGATATAATTTAAACCTTCCAATCAGCTAGACATATATTCACCATTAGCTGTTTAACAATATTTGTTAGATTTAAATCACAGTGTTTCATTACGGAAATCAATATAAAATGTACGGGAAATGTTCATACTAAAAAGATGGTCTTTGTAGATTTGCACAAGTTGCAAACAATGAGATGCCTTTTCACGTAGACCAAGACCAAAGAATATAAAGCCCCAGGAATGGAAGGTGCAGCTCCGTCTAGTGGAATTTTTGCGCCACTCGTTTTTAAAGAGAGACCGCGTTGCGTTAGCCGTTTCCGGTTACTCTGATTTGCTTTCCAGGAAGTTTCTAGCGCAGCCAAAACACGCGGCCAATAATATCAAACCTTCCATTCCTGGGGCTTTATATTCTTTGCCAAGACAGTGTGAAAATGTTATCGTACAACCATTTCAGGTCTCAATTAACAAATTATTCAGAAATGATTGGGATCCTTTCGCATTGCACAAAAATATATCTTCAGAGGATTCAATCATTATCATATGCTGTGCACCCACTGTGTACCCTTAACGAATTTATCATTTCTGCCACCTTCCGCATGATTGGCTTTATTTACTTGAAAAAAAAACAGTCGTAACGCGTGTTAACATACGATTTTTATTCATTGTCCTTTAACTCTGCCAGTGAAGGTACAGCTTTAATCTCATTAAGTTGTTCGGATAGAGTTATAAAAGTGGAATCGAGAGAGTTTTAATAGTTTTATGAATTTAGTCTTGCGCTTTCCTGCTAACATTTCTTTATTTTTTTTCGCACGTTGAATTCGATGTATGTTTTTAATTATGACTCGTTTTTTTATTATGAAAGTCATAATTACTTCTGTAATATAGGAAGGGCACCTCTGATGAAATATTTAACATTAAGGAATAATGTTTGGTCTTGATCTTGTCGATCTTCCGAAGATCGATCCATTTTGACAATCAAATGATAAAGGTTTAGCTAAGAAATAATTAAATATCTCACATTTTAGCAAACTGAATGGCACAGAGAAACGTTTTGTTGTGCGCGATGGAAATGTATTGAAGATAAAGATGTTCTTTCACTTCGTGGTATTTATTTTCAATGTCGTGCTCTTGAGCCAACACAAAAAAATAATTAGCAGTGGTCATGTACGCCAACTTCCCTTCCGTCAAAAGTTTGACAAACGACGGGTTTCTGTAGTCCGTTCTAGTCATTCGACGAATTGTATTGACGTTAATCTTTAAGGCCTAAGAAGGATATTACAAATTACGTTTTCGGAATTTGGAAATAAAATTATCAGAACATTGCATTACAATTTTATGGGTACCTTCCAAGAAAACGAAGACACCTTATATTTAATTGTTGTGCAAAACTACACAGTTAGAAAAAAGGGTTTCCATGGGTTTTATTAGGGTTTGCTTTGGGTTTAAAAAAAAAGGTTAAGGAAAAAATTACAAACCCTTAAAGTTTGTTTTGGCAACTTGCATGGTTTGAAAAGGGTTTAAATGTTTAAAGGAAACCCCTATAGGTCAATGGAAAACCCTTAGGATTCCAATTTAAGACCCTATAGAAAAAAAAATAATTTATCACTTTTTAAAACCCTTTTCAAACGCTGCACGTTTTAAACTATCTCACGCCATCTACGCAAAAATTTTATATCAAGCCGTATAATAATTTCATAAAACGTAAAAGAAGACGGACTTTCCCAATAATGGTTTATCTAAACATCGTTGCAACCATACTTCTTTCGGTGGTTCTGTGGTAAAACGCCCGCCTGTCGTGCTAGAGGGCTTGGGTTCGATATAATCAAACCCTTTTTTCTAACTGTGTAGTCTTAAAAAAATTAATAATATGAACTTAACCTCTAAATTATGCGAGATAATTTTATTTAAGTAAAAGTCCGATTTTGGAATATTACATATGGTTTTAAATAATTATCCATGTACATTTTAAACCATTTTAAACCAATTGGGGTTTAACGAAGACGATGATATAGTATTTCGAATTTTTTGAATTTTTTAAAAAACCTTACCTAGGTAATCGAAAATAATGTAAAATATACATTCAAGCCCTGTTACACGCCAATGTCAAAGGTCTAATATTCTAAGCGGGGTTTAGTGGAACAAGAGTCAAAGACCTAATTATAAAATGTTTTGAAAAGGAAATAATTAATACTGATGTCGGATTATTACTTTAAACGAAATTATCTCAGACAGCTTAGGGTTCCAGTCCATTTTATCCATTTTCTTCAATTTTTCTCTGGCTAATATCCGAAGTATATAACCTATATCATATGAGTGAAGTACCTCATTTAAAATATCATTCTTACAAGATTTGGATATTGTACCTAAAAGTAAATACACGCTTAATTTTATTTTTCGTAAGGGAGTTATTCAACGAGAGAATACGTTTCATAGTAATTCACGACGGAATTAAATTGCCCAAATTTAGCTTACATTGAAAGACTTTAATTCGAAATTAAAACCGTAGTATTAAGCTAATTATACTACTAAATTTTCCCTTTTTTCTTCTCTTTTTTTAAATAATATTCAGCTAGGCTAATACCCAAGTCATCAAGAGGTTTTAAAGCCATTAATTCAGGTGGCCGGGTTACAATGCGCGGGAGGATTGTGGCTAGCGCTGCACGCCACGCATTACCTTTAACCTCAGGAAGTTTTTATGGATGGGGATACCGAAGAGCTCGAGAAAAAACCCCTTAAGCTAGTGGTGTGAGAACTTGCAAGCTCAACGCAGAATTAGTTGTTCCGAGTTTTCACCCAGTGCCACAGGCTAGGATCGAACCCGGCTCCTCCTTGCTGCGAGGCGAAAGAGCTAACCACTCCGCCACCCCGCCAAAGGTTGCACCTCAATATGAAGTATTTACTTGAACCTACGATAGAAATATTGCGCCAAATTTTCAAAAGGAAAATTATATTTTAGAATAAAGTACCATTTCGAAACCCTAAATGTTGTAACATTTTGAAAATCAATCACTATCCAATTTTAATAGTGAAAATTGAAATTGCGTTTTCATGGCGATCAATAAGAATATGTATCTCAGAAATATTTAACAAAATGTTTTATTATTTCGAAGCGCTCTCTTAAAGATTTATGGAAATGAGGAACGTGCTATTTTGTGCGCTTATAAATGAAACCAAAAGTACTTTTAAGAGACCGACGAAAAGTTAGAATAATGTGTTCACCGATCTTTATCAAAATCAACTTTGGTTAAAGCTTTTGTTTTGGTAAAATGATGTACTGTGAGATTAAAATTTAGGCCTTCAAAAATCTTTCTATTCTCGGGCTTCGCGAATCATGGGCTCGTCATTTCATTGCGTTAATTACTTTATCAAAACAAATTATTCGTTATTGGTGATCTAACTACACAGGGTGTCTTCATTTGATTGGCCCAGGCATTTTTCTCAAACACTATACCTTCTAGAAATGTGAAATTTTCAGTATGTACTCCCTCGGTGGAGATCGTTGTTATTTGTGAATTTCAGAAAAATCGTAAAATTTTTCACGGTTTTAGAATTTGTAGTGTATGAACGCTAGGTGGTAGACGAAACGTTTCAATGAGTAAGTTGTAGAGCATACTCGACAACCTCTAATGTAGTTGGTATGGTTAAAATCGTACATTTTGTCACTGAAATAATAGGTCATGAAAAATAACAAGTTGGTACTACCCAAATGTTTTTACGCCTCATGTTATTGTAATGATTGTCTGTGAAAAATGAACATGTTTTGAGCCAAATATTGCTTTCCTTTTACAAATTAAGTGTTAGAACAAGTGCAATTTTATAAGGAACTACAGTAGCACCCCGCACACGTTTTCTAGGGACAAAAAGTTGGCGTTTTTTATTAAACAAGAAAAAGTAGGTTTTAGGGTCTACAAAATGTCTAATTTATGCCAACTCAATTTCCCAAAGGTTTTTTTTTGCACTTCTGATTTGAAAAACATTATCTCTACGTAATCCGGTAAAAAAGTATGAATCGTTATACTCGTGAACAGCGATCCAGGATGGTTGAGTTATACTACGGTGATGGTCATCGAAACACACGTTTGACAAGTCGGTTGTTTCAAATGTTATAACCTGACAGCCAACCAAATCGCCACACTATTATCCGAGCTGTTGCTGACTTCGAAGGAGACAGCAAAGTGAATCCCAGATTCCGCGGACCTGGACGTCATAACACTAATATGGAAGACACAGTCATCGCCTACTTTGGCTCTTACCCTCGAGCAAGTATAAGAATGGCATGCTCCGAATTGGACGTGTCAAAATATTATGTCTGTAGTGTCCTTAACCACCATAAATTTAACCCATTCCGTGCCACGCTCCACCAAGCACTTCACGATGGTGATCAGTGCGTTAGGTTGGATTTCGGTAACTGGTTCAATACCATGGCGGATGCCAACGAAGATTTCCTCCGTTTGATCCTGGCGTTCGACGGGTGTTCCTTTGGAATGGACGGCCTATTTAACCGCCAGAATAACCATATGTGGAGCGATGTAAATCCGCACTGGGGATTTCCACATCACATCAAGTAACGTCTGGGCAGGTCTACTAGGATATTGCGTCACTGGGATATTTTTTCTTCCGAATCGGCTTAATGGGGTGAGCTACTTGGGGTCTCGAAATGAAGTAGCAGAAGCATTGGAAGATGTCCCTTTAGTCGACCTGCCACGCCTTTGGTTCTTGCATGACGGTGCACCTCCTCACCATTAACGTCATGTGGTGCAATTCCTCAACATCGAGTTCCCTGAGCGTTGGATTGGGAAGAATGGTCCAGTGTGATGGCCTCCTAGGTCCTCAGATTTCACACCACTGGACTTTTACCTAATAATCAGCTAGCTAGGCTAATACCCAAGGCACCACCTTAGTCGAGCGACTTTTGAAGCCATTAATTCAGGTGGCCGGGTTACAATGCGTAGGAGGGTGGTGGCAAGCCCTGCATGCCACGCGTTCGAGCCAACAGCTCCCTACACTAACTATTACCGTTAACATCAACAAGTTTTTATGGAAGGGGAAACCGAAGATCTTGGGGGAAACCCCTTAAACCAGTGGGGAGAGAACTTGCAAACTCAACGCAGAAGGAGTAGTTCCGAGTTTTCACCCAGTGAAACAAGCTGGGATCGAACCCGGCTCCTCTTCCTGCGAGGCGAAAGTGCTAACCACTCCGCCACCCTGTGGGGATTCATCAAGGAGGAAGTATACAAGATGCCGCGCCGGTCACTAGCGAAGACGACTTGCACCAGAGAATCATTGCAGCGTTCCAACTCGTTACTCCAGATATGGTCCGTGGTTCGTTCCAGAATATGCTTCATCGCGTACGGATTTGTATAGCAGCGGACGGTGGCATTATATAGCTAAATCCTAAACAAATTTGAAGAAATTTAAAAACTTACTAATAACTCGTACCGATAGGTCTTCACATTTCTAGAAGGTTTAGTTTTTGAGAAAAATGCCTGGGCCGATCAAATAAGACACCCTGTATACAGTCGAACAAAATTGTATAGTTTTGAAGAGCTGTTAATTTTTACCTCTCCGAGGGAGCTATTCCCTAGGAGGGTTTTTTACAATCACTGTGTCTGTGTTGGGGTGGCTGTGTGTCCATGTGTTGTTCGCTGCAGAAACGCGTTCGCAGTACCGGGGAAAAGTGTAATAAAATCACTTTCGCATTTTGGAAAAGGGTTTCTAAAGCACCTGAATTTAAATTCGTGGTGTATGTACCGGGTTTCTATATTTGGGACGGACCAAGCGCTATGGGTTGTGTTAAACGTCTTAACATCCAAATGGCAGGGTTTCCACCAAAAGTTCACGGTATACGTCTAATTATAAATTGCGAAAGCTACTAGTTATTGACTTTTGGGACGAACCGAGCTCTAAAAGACTACATTAAACGTCTAAGCATCCAATGTTCACGGTATTCGGTATATGTCATTTAATCAATTTGACATAGCGACGGGTGGGTTTTCAACCTGGGCCCTCGTGGTTGGCATGCGAGGGTTTTACCACAGAACCACCGACACATATTAACTAGAATTGAAAATTATAAATTCAGCTTAAGTGGACGAGTATATTAATAGTTCTTCTTTTTAAATAACGAGATTTCCTTTTCGATTTAAATTATGTCGTGGAGGATTTTAAATGTTGCCTTTTGTCTATTAAAGAAAACAAATACGTCGACTGAGATTGAACTCAGGTCTATCTGCTAATCAAGCGAATGCTATATTATCAACGATATTTAGAGAAACAACTTTGGGGAAAGTCCGTTTTCCTTTAATATTTTTTGGACTTATTAACGTCAATTTATTCTATAATTTTTAATATTTATAGATTAAATTAAAATTAATTAATTATTTTTAAATTCCGACGTGGCCAGAAACCCGGGTCATACTCTTAGCAGGTCGATCTTTCACAGCTGAGCTATTGACTTCCACGCATTTAAATTGAAAGAAAATAATATCATAAACAAACCAGGGAGGAACAACAGGTGATATTTAAATTTGCCGCGCTATTTATTACAGTACGACAGCCAGGTGATGCTAGCATCTCCTTTCAAAATAAACGTACATAGCCCAAAAGCTGAGTCGGCCCACCGGTTATTTCTCCCACGACAAACTCTTCCGAGGAGAGGTATATTTTGGCTTGTCAAGTTGTTTATATATACAAAGCTCGATTATTATTACTAAATTGTTCGATTTCCAAGTTAGCTCTTAGGTTATTAACTCTAAGCGCTCAAGCGTTAGTGTCCCTTTTCCTTTCTCTCGGATGTGTCGCGCCTGGAATTAAGATGAAAACACTTAACGCCTTTTTTTAAAGATTCGTATTCACTGCTGTCTTCCGCAACGCATAATTCAAGAGAACCACTCTCTAAATATGGCTTAAGTTGGTTAAATGTGTTTATGGCCTGTGGGTTGTGGACGCTGGTGGCAGCAGTCAGTGCGCTTTCGTAGAAAATCACAATCACTGTGCACAAAAGCAGCCAGAAAAAGACCAGAATCTGACCAGCGTATTGCTTTTTGGTTTCAAATCGCTTCATCTTCGTACCTTTAAATAAAGTAAATAAAAAATTGAATTAAATATCTTTATACGAAACAGTTTGGAACTACAGTTAGTTGCGAGTGTTACCGTAAAGGGTTTCCTTCAAAATAATAATCTATGTCGGTAAAAGGTTTTGCTTTGTTAAGTATTAAAGAACTACCTATTGTATGCTAATTCTGTATCACTCGTATAAGAAATGATGCGTTGAACTATATGAAGCCTCAAAATTAGATAATTTTAACTTACTCTGTTGTAAGAGACTGGCGATTAGAAACGATAAAGTATATCCATTACAGTTATGTTTTCCTTTGAAAATATATTTCAAGATCAAGCAAATGATGATTAATGACGAGAGCAACGAAACCCAAACCTATTGATTAAAAAAAGTGTTATTGGTTCAGAAAATTCCTCCTAAGGTCGTGATCTCAAAAGGAGGTCAGATTTTAAAATTCAACATTTAATATAAAGCATTTATTTTCTCCGTGGATTTATTTAAGGACTATATCTATTTATTTTCGTTCTTATTTCATCGTTTTTGTGTTTAATCTTATGAGACTTAAAATCAACGTGATAATCACTTACAGTAGTTTTGAAAGGTAAAATGAAGAAAACGCCTTCCTTTTTAAGTAAATTTTGAGCTTGGATTACAATTGAGATTCGGTCAACATTATATGGCGGCGTAAAATCTACTACTCTCAATCTTTCAGCGGTCATTGTTAAGAAGGCTAGTCCAATGTCTAATTCCTGGAAACAGTAAAAATAATTGGAACAATTTTGATTTTCCAACAGTGATTCTTTACTGCTTTAAATTTCTACTCACGTTGGTTTGAATAGCCTTTATTATTCCTGGCCATTTGGTTTCAATCATATCCACCAATGTATAGCTGAAACATATATTCATTATTAAATCTCCCAAGGTTTTTGATTTCCAGTGACTTAACCCGTGCAAACCGGTTAGTATTGTCAGGTTTTTGATAAGAATACCTTTTTCCGCAGGCGTTTTTTCACACATTTCTTAAAAAATTTCTGTGCACTATTTTATGCTGCCACTTCTCAACCATTTGCAGTAATACGGTTAATAAAACATCAAATTACAAAACAAACCGACCCTCGGGAGTTCCGTATTCATTTCGCTATTACTGGAAGGCTATACTGTTACTTTTATTTGGATCGAAACTGTCCAAACCATTTCTAATTTGCACAGTTGGCACCCCAAATGACAATTTCTATTCTGTAAGTCTAAATCTCAAATCATTTGGGTCTTAGCAAGCTTAATGATTCAAATAAGTGGTCAAATGGGGTTGATTTATCATTTGTATAGCTTACCACCTTCATTTTAACACACCTGTCTTTCCTTTTTGGTCATTATTGCTTCTCTATAGTAAACTTTGTAGAGTGGGAAAATATTCGCTACCATTTTCATATTTTAAAACGTTGAATTTTTTATATTACCTCAAGTAAGTTTCAATCTTCATTGAGAGGCTAAATTCAAAATTTTCCAATTAATATTTGTCCCTTAATCTATTCCTTAACTTGGCATTCGTTTTTAGATGGTGAAATATTTTGATTTTTCATTTGCTGTAATAATATCCGGATCAACGAATTAAAGGGTAGGTTGAGATGTTAATCAAGTGTGGGAATTGGATTATCTTCATTTTCGAAGATATTTTCTGTTAACCCGTGAAATTGTTTTAAGCCTTTGTCAAACTTCGACGGAGCCTCTACAATGAAATAGAACAACTGCTTTATGAGTATATTTGAAGGTAAGAAATCTTACGAATCAAATGGATAGGTCAGAACGTTTTCTTTTAGTCACGCAATTGAGAGTAAGCAAGTTTTCAACACTTGCCACGAGAAAGCAACATACTCCGCACATTTTTAACGATATTTGTCTATTTAAGAGAATAAATCGGAACATCAACTGTCTTTAGACAGTAAATACCTCCATAACATAGTGTTTCCAAATTTTAAACAAGCTCGTCGTCACAGTTTATCCGACAATTAAGTCTTCATGCGTGACGATTCAATTATTCAAAAAAGGGAAACTCTTTATTTTGATGTTATCTAACTGTCTAATGGCCTTCAAATGGCGGTTTTTCTTCGGTCAACCTATTTCATAGATACACTTTCGGCTATCATATCGAAACCTACAGCCATCCTTGCCTGCGATCGGGTTAATCATAGAAGGAAGTTGATGCCACCAATTTGCGCCTTTTGCTATGCATCTAATAAAGCTGATTATAGCTGCGGCACTTTCGTATAAATTAAATGAATTTGTACAGGTTACTTTAAATTGTTTTGCCAATATAATTATTTAAAAATTGCTTTTGGCAGATTCAATGATTGTTTCCGAAATGATCGCATAATGGTCTTAATTTTGGCTGGACCCTATCGGCTCTTTAATTAATATAGTTTGTTCCACCTTGACCTCAAACATTCATCCAATGAGATATAAGATGCCGCTGGCTTTTCCAGTTGTGGGATACTAATAGTTCTGGGTGACCGGGGAAACCCCTCCGAGGGATTATATTATAGGAAATATAGGTAATTTAGATGTGAATTATAGGATAATATAGGAAACCAATTAGTCAAAATATAGTAAAATATAGGAAACCAAATAGTTAAGATATAGGAAAGAAAATAAGTATTATTATTATAGAGAGAATAATACAAAGTAATTTTTTTTAAATCTCACAATTTGTATGTATCACAGTTTTTAAGCTTTAATACTGTACAATCACATTAAATCACATTTTTATTTTTGGATTTTTGACTTTTTGGACTAAGAAGCTTAGTTTTGGGCCGATTTTGGTACAGTAGCCAGTGTTTGGTTTGGTTGAGGTGTAAATGATGATTCATTTTTATGTTTGACCCTTTATCTGATTTCGTCTTGCAGGGCCTCTTAACTTTATTTATTGGAGTTTGATCAGTGGTCGACATCGAGGTAGCGAGTGATGATGTGGCTGAAGAATCTGGATTTGTTATTTTTCTGGTAATTGAACAAGTAGGCTGATTTTGGCAAAATTTAAAATAATAAAGAGTCGAGATACTTCATGACTAAAGTTTTAAAATTTATTTACAATTAAAATAAACACGGCGAGCTTTCGGACCGTGGTCCCTCTTCAAACCAAATCTTTTGGCTTGAAGAGGGACCATGTTTATTTTAATTGTAAATAAATTTTAAAACTTTAGTCATGAAGTATCTCGACTCTTTATTATTTTAAATTTTGTAATTATAACGCCATAACTTTAAATAGATTTAAAATCAATGATTAGGCTGATTTAGATTAGGCTGACTTGGGTTCGAAGCAGATTGATTTGAATTCAAATTACGTGGATTCGATTCGAAGCAGGTGGATTTGAATTCAAAATACGTTGCCTTCGATTCGAAGCAGGGGGATTTGAATTCAAAATACGTTGCCTTCGATTCGAAGCAGGGGGATTTGAATTCAAAATACGTTGCCTTCGATTCGAAGCAGGGGGATTTGAATTCAAAATACGTTGCCTTCGATTCGAAGCAGGGGGATTTGAATTCCAAATACGTTGCCTTCGATTCGAAGCAGGGGGATTTGAATTCAAAGTACTTTGCCTTCGATTCGAAGCAGGTGGATTTGAATTCAAAATGCGTTGCCTTCGATTCGAAGCGGGTGGATTTGAATTCAAAATGCGTTGAATTCGATTCGAAGCGGGTGGATTTGA
The DNA here is from genome assembly GCF_980474605.1 of Leiobunum rupestre. Taxonomy (NCBI): domain Eukaryota; kingdom Metazoa; phylum Arthropoda; class Arachnida; order Opiliones; family Sclerosomatidae; genus Leiobunum; species Leiobunum rupestre. The sequence continues at coordinate 17,447,536 of NC_143386.1, forward strand.
ATTCAAAATACGTTGCCTTCGAAGCTGGCGGATTTAGATTCGAGGCTTTCGGACTTTGCTTCGAAGCTGGATTAGAAACACTGTCATACTCTTTCTGCTCAATTTTATAAGCAAATTGTGATTCTGGTTTTCGATGAAAGAATCTTCTGTTGAATTAAGTCTAGTTGTAACTGAGCATTTACATTTTAATCATGATCAGATTTCAATAACATTTACGCCTCAGAAATTGCTTTCATGTCTTTTTCTTTTATCGCTTTTTCAAGTTATTCATTTGCGTCCTTTAGCATATTTTGAAACGACTGCACTTTCTCGTTTAAAAACATCTGTTCTACATTGTAACTTCTCTTCTCTCCTGCAAGTCGTTTGTTTCATTCTGAACTTTTTCAAGTTTCTTCCGTTTTTCATCAAAATCTTCTTCCAGCGATTGCTGTTGATTTTCCTCTTTTTCTTTCTCTATTCGAATTTCAGAACTCTTGTATGCTCCCGACACTGCTCTAATATTGGAACTTGAGAAGGTGTGCCGTAAAATTTTACCACATCTTTATTTAATCGAAGAGATGAGATGGTTAGTTCAGATAATGGAATGTGTGTATTAGTAACAATGTCAGAGTTTTCTAAAATCCTCGTTCGGCTTCTCCTTTTCCGTTCTCTAAAACTAAGACAGTTTTGGCAAGCTCTTCTTAAGCGACGAACTTTTAATCTCTGTCATCCAAACTGTACAATTTCCATTCGCCTCTGATCTGGTCTGCTAATTTGAGTCTTGATTCACCTATTATCGTGATCAATTTTTGAACATTGTTCTCTTGCATTGCTAGATCATTTGAAGAATTTATGCTCCGGTACATAATAGGATTTTGTTCGAAAGTAGCAATATTTTTATGAAATTTTCTATGACACGTACAAAAAATCCTTCATTTTCAAAAGATGAATCTTGTGCTTTTCTTTGGGAAAAAATTATATTAGAAATTTTCTAGTGTATGTTTAATTTTTTTAGGCTGGATTCCTAACAGGAATTTCTGTAATTGAACGATGTTCCCCGTGAAACACTGATTTGTTAGACGTCCGCAACATGAAAACTGTTAAAAGTTCTTGTAAACGTTCGTAGATAATATGTATTTGAGGTGTTTTCGATTGAAACATTGAAACAATGGAATTACATCTTTAAGGAATAAAAGCTGAAGTTTCATCTCGAGTGGTTTTTAAAATTCTAGAAAACGCTTTGCTCTTGGGTTGATCTTTTTCTGGCTTCTTTGTCAAATCTCTAAAATATTTCGTGTAAACATCAAATTGTTATAGAAGATTTGAAACTGCTGATCTGATGCTTATAATTAAATCGTCTGATTTACAAATTAGACCATTCTAACTTCCTCAACTAAAAGTTAAAGAAGTTAGTGTGGTAGAGGATGTTGATGTGGTAGTCTCGACAACCACTTCAACCACTAAACCAAGCCCATTGACTGCCCCTTTCCCAATAACGGAAAGAAGCCTTTCCTAAAAATATGTTAAAGACTCAGATTGTGGTCCACCTCCAGTTTTTTTCTCTTTAAGGTCTTAAATAACTTAGCTCGATTGTTTGCGCTCGAAATTAACATATATTTCATATTTATCATCAATACAATATTACGTTTATAGTGCCACCACAAAATCAATACGCTATAAATACGAACTAAGGTAAGAAACACACAGCATAAACCATCAATTACTAGATCTCCGAGCTTGAAATCCTTTAGAATTAACGACATGGTATAACAAAAGTAAATATCAATCGATATAAATTGTAATATTAATCAGCTAGGCTAATACCCAAGGCACGACTTTTATCGGCCCTCGCTGTCCCTGGATAAAATTTGGGTACTAGCTTCCCCCGTTTGGGATAGAAAGGAAAACGATAATTTATCAATTTTAGGAACTTGGGTTCCCAGAAATTAGGAATTCACTGTCCATCGCGCTGTTACCGATTTTTAAAGAAATGATACATCGATCGATACAGGACATTGTTCCCTCGCTGTCATTGTTTAAATTTTGGACATTAGCAGTCTAACGGTTAGGTGAAGGGAGTCAAATGATACTTCTATAGATAGGGGATATCAAGGTCTTTGCTGGCGCTATATTAATTTGGCTACTTGGTAGCCCACATGTCTAATTATTTTAAGGATATTCTTAACTCATTGGTGGGGTGGCGGAGTGGTTAGCGCTTTCGCCTCGCAGCAAGAGGAGCCGGGTTCGATCTCAGCTTGTGGCACTGGGTGAAAACTCGGAACTACTCCTTCTGCGTTGAGTTTGCAAGTTCTCTCCCCACTGGTTAAAGGGGTTTTCCCCTGAGTTCTTCAGTTTCCCCTTCCCCTAAAAACTTGTAGAGGTTAACGGTAATAGTTAGTGTAGGGAGCTGTTGGCTCGCGTGGCGTGAAGGGCCTGCCACCACCCTCCTACGCATTGTAACCCGGCCACCTGTTTAAAGGCATTATAAGTCGCTAGATGACTTGGGCCTAAGGTGGTGCCTTGGGTATTAGCCTAGCTGATTATTATTATGTTACTAGATGTCCCTCAGATCTTGAGTACTATCTTCATAGCTGCCGAAACCGTTCGTGCGTTTAGTCTCGAAGCATTTGTGGTTCATTTTCGCAGTAATTAAACTATTTTTTTCCGTTGAAGGTCAAAGTCTGTAACCGTATTGCTTTAATCCAGAGTTACTTTTGGTTCTTTTATAAGAAAAGGGTGGTTGAGAAAGCGCTTATTTTGGTAAAATTTACACTTAGTTTGTTTTAGTGCGCTTATGTTAAGATAGATGGTGATTGATATTGTATTCATAAATAATAGGCAATATGTTAAGTAAAGTACTAAAATTATTCGAATGCATGAAAATGCTTATTTTGTACAAAATTCAATGTACAAGAGGTTAATTTTTTTTTATAAAATTTAAAGTTAGAACATCGGGGAGGATCGTGGGTACTCAAATGACTGTGAAATTCTAGTTAAGAGGAAAATCATTCGTAATTTATATAGTACTATGCGGGAATGAAGACTTGACTGAGAACGAAATTAAAATATCGAGCTTACAATGTTTACTCGAAATGTGCCAAACACTCAATTTAACAAGTTTTTTGGTGAGTCACCTGAAATTCAAAGCTATTGACAAAGACTGAAGCACATTGAACTCGTATCCACTGACGTTTGTCAACGTTCCATTCTCAAATTTATCGAATGACATGACTCCTGAAGATTCCTTTGGTGTTAAGAAAATTAATTAAGTTATTTTAGATTTGTTTAAAATCGAAAATCAATAAAAAATGTAATAAAAATAACCTACTTTCTACTTCTTTCTGTAGAAATGTGAGTTATTTTTCTAGGGACAATTGAAAAGTGTGGAAATAATCTAGTTCTTTGATTCATAAATATTTCTAAAGTACCCAAGACTTTGTACAGATATCAATAAGCTTATTATGATAGATGTGTTTTGCAACATTTTATTTCTTTCTTATTTCTTATTTACAATTAATACCTACCCCCAAAACTCCAACTTTGTAATTTTGTCCTGGACACGTTAATGAGGTCGACCCAATCATGGCAAAAAATTTAATGGTTCGTGAATCTTTATTTTATTTTATTTCAATATTTTGGTTTTTGTTTTTGCCAGCTTTTAATGAAATCGATGTATTGAAGTCTCCATATACTGACAGTTTATCCGTTATTTAGTGAAATACTATTTAAAATAAATCTTTATAAAAAATCCCATTAAGAGAAATAACGAGAATCAGAATATTTAGCTACTTCGATAGAATTCTTCTCGCTCTTCTCTGGAGTACGATATATCATTTGCCACTATTGGTCATTAAGTCAATATTTCTTAAACCTTAGATCACAATGAATTTATTTTGAAAGAAAAACTGGGTGTGTGACCAAATCGATATATCAAAAATATAAACATAGAAACACAACTGAGCTTTGCATTTTAAGAAGAAATAAGTTTTTCTTTATCCAAAACCAATTGATAAATGTTTTGCTTACATATATTACTTTAATAATAATAAAATAAGAACACGACAAAAACCAGGTAACACTTTGTCCTTTGGATCAGACTAATAAATTCTTTTAATACAAACATTGTGTTGGAAGCCTAAATTCGAAATTTTCAATATTTATTTAATTAGGAGCAAAAGAGGCCCAATACGAAAAGCATAACCCTTGCGTTATAAACCCAGACCTATTCTAGCCTAAAATTTGTTTTATATATAAAACAGGGACCCACATTTATTTAATCCAATACACTCTTTTTCGCGGTCTTTTCGACCCCTCTTTTTGGCCGCCCGCTAGTCGGTCATTACCTGGAACCACCGGTGGGGGGTCTAGTCGGGTCTTGGGCCCAGGATATAGAGAATGGGGGTTAAGGGTGGTAAACTCAACATGAACGCGCCCAGCAAAATTCCCAAAAAAAGAGTGAATACATAATAGAGTATAATCTCTTTAGAGGTGAAGTGCAAAAGGCTTTTCTAAAATATACCTATAGTAAAAGGAGTTCAAAAACCTTATGCTCATTCATCAAAACCGCGAAACTATTTTATAAGTTGTCGTATTTATAAAAACACTAACTAGTTTCGGAAATTATTTAAGAAATATATTTAGCTTTTTAAAATAATTCCAAAAAATAACTTTTTAATTCTAAAACATTACCAATAACAACGCCATTCTATAAATACTTCAATAAAGACAAAGTAGCAATTTTTGTTTAGTACTTTTGGAAAAAACTGGGTAAAAACGGACCATCAGAAAAAATCTTGTTTGTTAATTTCAATCGCTTCACGTGTGTTTCTTGAGCAATTGGTTAAGCGAATAAAACTTATCGAGTGCTCTGTTTGATTAAAGTTCTATAGGGCCTATTTTTCCGATTCACCACGACGTATATTAAATTCGTGACACTCGTAACTAGCTATCTTAAATCGCTTTGCTTAATGAAAACGTTAATAATCTTTGCAATTATTAACTTGGTGTTTGATATGATTATTTGGTTAAATTGTTATTACTTAAAAAGGTATATACATTTTTCCGAAGTTCGTCCATTTTTTACTGATATTGCATTTATTATTTTACTTTGGAGTTGTTAATATAGAAAACATAACGTCATTTTGTTTTTTTATATATTACATTTTTTTATATGTGGTTAAAATCTTCGAGTAATAGCCACACGATTTAGATAGCAAAAATTGAAAACTACTACAATAAAGGCGATATGAGCGATGAATTAAAATTTTACAGGCGCTTTTTTTTAGATAACGGATGAGTGAACTGATAATAGGGCAGTATACTAACGATTTTCTTAAAATACTAGTTCAACGGATCGTTTACATCTCAAAAAATCAGTTCAATATTAAATTTATTAAATTTATATTATGGTGTAAAGAGTTGTTATAATTGAATCACACTTCTTTATTATTAAGCGTCCTTGGAAAATCAAACGTGTTGTCGACGCATTAGGTTTACCCGGAGAATTTTTCACAAAATTACGTTCAAAGTTGCGAGGAAAATATCACAAATGGTAGCAGCCACTTTTTAATATTGTTCCTTTACCCATTATTTTTGAAATGTTCTTTACAATCAATTGTACGGAAAAGCACAACATCAAATTTTTTGCTTTTCCTTCCAACTAGGTTTTTCCACCGCCTCACCAACAATAGCCACACATCAGTGGCGTAGCGAGGATATTTTGCTGAGGGCTCCCAGAGAAAAATACCAAAATTTGCGCCCCCCAAAATGTATCTCGAAATCGGCCCTCAAGGGGTCGGAGTGTGCAATAACTGGTGGGTTTACCGGGGAGTCGGGGTCTGGCTCTTGTAACCCATAAGGAATATGTTAGCTACGTCTAAATGGTCCTATCTCCACCTCCGACTTCGGTCAGGTGTGGGCTGGATACTGGGCTTCAGCTCAGGCTAACGGAGAGTGTCCGGACAAACTGGCCACCTCGTCGGATTGGGTAGCCTGCTTTGGGGCGGCGGGCCTGTTTCCCGGCCTTTTGGAGTCCACCGGGATAACCGGTGTCAGCTGTGCCGGGTTACTTGGGCTGCTGTGTGCTCGTCGTTCCCCTTTAGGAGCACTCTCCAAAGGGTTTGACTCTCTACCTTCATAGGTGGGGTGTCGGCCGGAGTTGCTAGAACATTCGCTCTCAATCCCACTGCTGTGTGCGAAGTGGCGGGTTGGTCGTACCATTGCTGCACCTTCTGCTGGGTTGAGCGGCTTGCGTCATGGGTGCGACCATCAGTAGTAGGGTTCTACTACCCATGCTGGTTTTGTCACCTGTCCGGGCTTGTGGACGCTGGCTAAGGGCATTCTGATGAGAGACCCCCGGTGGTGTGTTTTCAATCTTACCGGTACACCGGGCTATAAATTCTGACACATGTATCTCGAAATCATCAATTTTGCTTTGTTTTATTTAAAATAAGTTTACTTTTGAAGATTCAACAATAATAAGTTTAATATATAATCCAAAAAAATCATTTTATTACTTTGGGCACCCCTTTGGCGCCCACGGCGGCTGCTCATCCTGCTCCACCTAGCTACGCCACTTCCACACATGAAGTTTATTTTGAACCAACGACATCTGGAATATAGAATAGAGTGGACCACGTTTTTAGAGGACGTAGTTGGCCTTTTAATACAAACCTATCCAAAGTTCTTCCTAAGTAATATTATTCGAGGAATTTAAGTAATATAATTTATTTGATATAAAAAGCAGATAAAATGTTCAAGCTGAAATTAAAATAAAAATGAAAAAAAAAATCGGAAGCGAAATTCGATATAACAACCGTTCGCTCAAAAGCGCGTCCTTAACCATTACACCGGCCTCCTCTCTGGGTTGATTGCTTAAAAAGTAAAATACGGATATACATGTATACAAAAGCATCATACAAAAGTCATAACGATGCATTGCGAAGCCCAGAATTGTCGACTTATATTTACCCCATGTACGAGAGACCAATATAAAATAGAAAACAAGAACTTTATTTACCAGTTAGGCATAGTCGTAATAGAAAAATGAAAAAGATTGAATAAACTAAAACCCCTTTAAGAGAGGAAGAAGATGTCGAGTTCGTCCTTCGCTGGCTCCAGGAAAAAAGATCCCCTTTCGTCCCGCGGCACCCCTATTTATAGGGGTCCCCTCGGATGACGCCACCGTCCTCTAAACCGATTGGCTAGAGGAAAAAGCCCGCCAAGAAATCTTGACGGACCTTCGGAGGTGTTATAAAGCGTCACCGGCGACTTCACCCCGCTCTTAACCTTTTGGGTCAGAGGTCGCCGCTTTCGGAGAATTCCGAGAGAGAGACGACGCGAGTGAGGGTGAGTCGTCTTGGCCCTCCCTAGCAGCGTTCACCAAAACAACGAGAGTTTTCTCCGAAGTAAAGGGAAAGGCGGCTAGGGACAAAGCCTACATTTGCGGTTGCAAATGCGGGCTTTACACACCCCCACCCAAAAATTAGGCGCCGGGGTGGAGACCAAGATCGTCCATAGCGTCGATGAAATCTTTATCGCCGCTATCGAGGGGCGAGGTGTCGTCGCTCCCCAGCAGGGCTTCGAGGTACACCCCGAGGAACCCGCAAGAACTTCAGCGGCCGAAATCAGCTCGACCGGCGTTCCCGCGGCATTTCCTTGCCCACTCTGACAACTACCCTGGTGGCCGCTGAATACATAAAGTTATGTATTTGTACCCCGCCGTTCCGCTAGGCACTACGGCGGCCCACAACACTCAACCAGGTCCGGACAAAAATGCGCTTTGCGAAACAAACGTTCGGCCAGTGAGACAGCTATAAAAACAGGCTCACATATGGCAAACAAACGCCCTCATTACGGCCCAACAAAAGGCGACACCATGGGCCTGCCCGAGAACCCATCCTCGCACAGCTGAGAGATAGAGAGACTTTCTCTTCCACTGCAAATACCATCCCCGATAAGGTTATCAAATGACAGGTATGGAGCGAACTATCGCGCGAACCCAAAGTCCGAGCCCACCAACCACGAACACATCCGTCACCCCTCCGGCTGGCGGCGAAGGGGGCGATGTGAACTGGCGCGCAAGCCCAGAAATCAGGCCCGGCAGCCGCGAACGACACCAGTGACCCCATTAAGGACAATCCGGATAGGGACAGTGATACCTGTGCAAATCAGCCGCAGGTTATTAGCCATACGTTGCCCGGCTCTCGCCACGAGGAGGCTTTCCAATCAGGTTTGTAGAGAGCCGGCCGCTGAATACATATTATTATTCATTTATATTCCCCCGTTCCGCTAGGCACTACAGGGGATTCCACATAATTATACAAAATTATACAAATTATTTTGTATATAGAAAAGTATGAAATGTCAGAAAAGTCCCACTTCCTTTTTTTTCTTTGTCTTAATATAGTTAAAACCTAACAAACAGGACTAGCCTGTACAACACTTATAAAAGCCCCTTAAAGGGGTAGAAAAAATAAAAGACGATAAAACGGCAAGAGTGTAGAATTAAAAGACAATAAAAATCAGCCATCAACCTGGACATAAGTCCCCGAAGTGACTGATTACGAAACGCATTAGTTTATCGAAAACAATCATCTTGTCTATGAGTTACATATCTCCGAGGTTGGCTCTAGGGACCAGATGGAGAGTAAGAGGACAATTAACTAAGTAGTGCTCAGAATCACCTGTGTCTGACCCACAAACACAGGCAGGACTGAGCACATGCCCTAATCTATGCAAGTAGCTAGGGAACTTACCGTGACCACTGAGAACCTGCGTTGAGAAGTGGTAAGGGTTGACCCTGTCGTCGCCTACCCTAGGAATGAAATTCCTAGTAATAATACCCTTAGTGCTGTCGCTCCAACTGCTCTGCCAATACCTCTTGGTAATGCCCCTTAAAATAATTTTAATACTACCCTTTTCGGGTTTAATAGAGTGGACCACCTGATTTAGTAATGCACCCTTGGCTAAAGCATCCGCTCTCTCGTTACGCAAAATACCACTGTGTGCTTTAACCCAATTAAGGGTGATTTTGGCACCATGATTAAGAATCAAATCCCTAATGTTTGCACACATACCATTAGGGTTGGAAGAATTTCCAATGGCCCGTAGAGAAGAGAGACTATCAGAAAAGATAGCTACCTCTTCATCAGAATACAGACGGGATGGGGTTTCCCACCCGACTGGTCATTTGGCCCCGAAGCCAGCGGGCAGCGCTGAAGTAGGTGAGTAGCCCTTCCTCCGCCGCGGCTACCCACGTGGCTACTGACCGGACACTGGGTTGGGCTGGAGGGGGTGGTTTTCGCCCCCCTCCATTCTTCTGCGGAAGACTTTCTTGAATGGATGAAGTCGGCTCCGGTGTACGTTGGGGGTGGGCGGTCTGCCCCCCTATTCTTGGTGTTTGGGTGGTCTGCCCACTTCTTACTCTGGGCTGGGCGGTTTGCCCCCTTCCTCCTTGAGGGTGGGCGGTCTGCCCCCTTCCTCCTTGAGGGTGGGCGGTCTGCCCCCTTCCTCCTCGAGGCTGGGCCGTCTGCCCACCTCCTCCTCGACCGGAGAGCCTTGATCGGCTGGCCCGGGATCGGTTCTTTGAGCAATGTTGGCTAGAAAGTAGGCGCAGTTGCGCAACAACGATTAGCTTCAGGGTGTAAATTCGAGGTATCTCAAATTTTTCATAACGATGGAGTAGACCCCCACCCAAAATCTGCTAAACGGCGTTTCCCTTGGAACGCAAGTTGTACGGGTTAGCCGGGGGGTCTACCAATCTCCACCTCTGCCGGCGTTTTAGTTTCTTCGGATGAGAGAGGGTTTCCTCTTTCTCCGCCGGCCTCCCCTTCTCCCGCTCGGTCTCGGGCGGGGTAGGCTCATTCCCCTTCCACGGCGGGGTGAATGACTTCAGCTGGGACACGTGCGTCACTCCTATGAAATCACCGGAGTCCGGGTCCCCCAGCCGATACGTTAAAGGAGTAGTCCTTTCCTGCACTACAAACGGCCCCTCATACTTGTCCCCTAGCGACGCCGTGATACCACGACTCGCGTCGGAGAGAAGATGAGTCTTGCGCAACACGAGGTCTCCACGATTGTAAAAAACAGCTCGATGGCGCTTGTCGTAGTGCAGCTTTTGCGTAAGCTTCGAATCCTGTAAATTCAAGCGTGCATGGTCGATTGCATCATGCAGCCTAATTTTCAGTTTCTCGGCGTACGCGCCTGCGCTTCGATTACCGGAAGTGTTTCCTGGTATCAACTCCCAATCCAAGGGTGCGCGAAGCTCCCGGCCCAAGTTCAGTGCTGCGGGTGTATACCCTGTCGCGACACTTTCGCCTGAGCGCAAAGCAAAGCCTAATTCTGGGAGACGGGCGTCCCAATCCTTATGTCGTTCGACATAAGAAATTATCATTGGCTTAATAGTTCGATTCATCCGCTCGGTCAGATTTGCCTGAGCGTGATACGGGGATATCGTTTTCAGGCGAATACCCAAATACAAACACGCCCTTTTGAACTTATTACTAGAAAATATGGATGCATTATCAGTTAGCACTTGCCGTGGAAATCCATTCCGACAAAAAACTTCATACATTTTCTCCCATACTTTCTCCGTAGTCATTTTTCTAAGCGGAAAGAGTTCTGCCCACTTAGTTAAATGATCTACTATCACGAGTAGGTACTGATTTCCCTTTGCACTCCGAGTGTAGGGACCCATTAAATCAGCGGTTACTAATTCAAAAGGCCTTTCACTAGGAACGCTAGAAAGTAGCCCCGGGGTTAACTGCTGAGATGGCTTACACTTTTGACACACCTCGCAACCCCTTACGTACTTTATAACGTCCCGCTTCATTCCCGACCACGTAACTCTGACTTTTAAACGTTTGAACGTCTTAAAAGCCCCCTGGTGGCCGGCGAGCGCCTCGTCATGAAAATACTTAATGATGGGTACCCGACGTTTTTTAGGAACCACCACTTTCCAAGCATTTTCAAGCCCGTCCTCATCCTCCTCGTCCCAAGGAGCGAAATACCTAAACAATAGGCCCTCTTTGTTCATTATATACTGATCTAGTACTGTCCCGGCTTCTAATGCCGTAATCGGACTCCCAGAGCTTCTAACCCGCTCTAACTCAGCGATAATCCTCGCTAACCCTAGATCAGTAACTTGCGAACTTAAGATGGCTTTCCTGTCAAAAGGCAACCCCCACTCCTTGGAAGAGTTTTTTCCCTGCGCGGAGTCAGAAGAGTTTTCCTCTGAAACCGCCAACGTCACCGCCGCTTCTCCCTGCCCTTTCTCGGAATCGAGAGGGGCTCTAGATAAAGCATCTGCTACAACATTTAATTTCCCAGGTCGGTACCGAACCTCGAAATTATAAGGTTGTAACTCCAAGGCCCAGCGGCCAAGCCTACCCACTGGATCCTTAAGGTGACGTAACCACTTCAAAGCCTGGTGATCGGTTTCAATCACCACGTCGGCCCCCTCGACGTACATTCGGAACTTCTTGAGGGCGAAAACCACTGCAAGACATTCTAATTCTGTAGTCGAGTAGTTGCACTCCGCGGGTGCGAGTCCCCGGCTTATAAAGGCAATGGGGACATAACCCTTCCCATTCCCGCCTTCCTGCTCTAAAACAGCACCTAAGCCCATTATACTCGCATCGCATTTAATGAGAAAATTCCCATTTAAATCCGGAATCGCTAACTCCACCGTGTTTTTAACCTGCCTACTTAGTTCCCGCATAGCATTGGTATGGGTGTCCTCCCAATGCCATTTTGCATCGTTTTTCAGCAAATCATACAACGGCCTGGCAGTTCCCGCCATATTCGGTATAAACTGGCGGTAATACCCAATCATCCCGAGGAATCGCTGCAACTCCTTTACGTTCTTGAGCTGTGGGAATTCCTCAATCGCCCTAAACTTTTCCGGATTTGGTTTGCAGTACCCCGGTCCAACCTTATAGCCTAGAAGCTTAACCTTGTTAGCGCAGAGCTGCACTTTCTCCAGGTTAATAGTCAACCCTGCTTCCGCTATACGTTCTAGCACCTTTCGAATGTGAATCAAATGATCCTCAAACGACTCGGAATATACGGTGAAATCATCGTAAAATCCCAATACAAATTGCCATTTGTAAGGCGCTAAAACCCTATCCACCAAACGCATGAACGTGCTCGGCGCTATTTCATTCCGAAAGGCATCTTTTTGAATTGAAAAAGCCCCCTATGTCAGACGAAGGCAGTCTTCGGCCTGTCACACTTCCTAACGTTGACTTGATAAAAGCCTTTCGAGAGGTCAAACGTGGTGAAATACTTTGCCTTTCCGAGATATGCCAAAATATTCGGAATCGACGGCATCGGATAACGATCATCCACCGTTACCTTATTCAGCTCTTTATAGTCAATGCGCAGCCGTTTGGAACCATCCGGCTTCCCCACTAGTACAATTGGCGCCGCCCAAGGCGAGTTGCTTGGCTCTATCAAACCCAGATCCAAAAACTCATCAAACGCCTCGTCAATGGCCTGCCGCTTCCTTATACTAGCGGGATGGGGATAGACGAAAATCGGCTTAGCCTCGCCCGTCTCTATCGCGTGATCCACGATAGAGGTTTCGCCGGGACGTTTCGTAAAAACTTCTCGGAAATCCGCGATAGTTCTTAACAAAAAACCCCTTTCCTCCCCCGTACATTTCGACTTCGAGACTAACGTTTCTAGCGCTGCGGGGATTCCCACGGCGCCGAGACTTTCATTGTCCACCTGACAATTATACTCCAGCGCTGTCTCCTCTCTGGTATCGAAAGGGACGACGTGCTGGGCCCGATTGACCACCCTCCCTCGCTAATTCTAAGGTCTATTTTCTCCGCCCCAATAAAATCTCTACCCAAGATAACAGGGGGGGTCAGACCTTGAACTACAAGAAAGCGCTTGCGGCGAATGCCGCCGACCCATCTTATGGAAAGCATTATACTGCCCGCTACACGACACGTGCCGAGGCCAAAACGAACGATAGTGCTGTTTTCGCTCAATTTTTTCCCCCTTTTCTCAAACATGGGAATAAATTTATCACCCAAAAGAGAGACGGAGGAACCCGAGTCTAACAAGCCTAGAAACGAATGTTCCAGGGCTTGGAATCGTAACAATGGGGGATTTTTCCCGCCAAAAGTTCCGTCAGCACACCGGTTAACCAAGGGAAAGCAATTCTGAATATTCGGAATTTCTCCCTCGTTACCGGCTTTCCGAACGTCAGAATTGTGCCGAGGCTCACTCCCTTTCGTGAATGAATATTCACTTAATTGGAAGGCCTCGCTGCCCCGTTTCCCCACTCGGGACAGTTACGTTTAATATGGCCGGTTTTCCGACAACCATAGCAAACTAAATTCGACCTTATCGGCCTAGAATCTCCTACAGGGTTCTGCTGGAAATTTCGCTGAATTTGTTGAGGGGCGTTCGCCGCGCTCATCAAATTAGCTGACTGCCTTTAAATCCTATAATGCCAATAGGGATCCAGTGCCGCCAGACTTACACCCATAGTACCCATCGCACCCAAAGATACCGGACTAGAAGTCATCGGTACCCCAGTGGCTGCTAGGCTCACCGTGCTTCCCGTAACAGGCGGCACTTGCCCAACCTGTCCCGCACTTCCACCATAAGCCAAAGTTGGCTCTAGGGATTCTAAAGCGGCGGGCGGGGGACGGTAGATAGCTTGCGCAAGAAGATCAGATTGAATAATCTTAGCCTCCTACGTCAACTCTTTTAGGGTGGAGAATACCTTCCCCCGTAAATGTTGACGGTACGTCGGATGACATTGCCGTAACACTCGAGCCACTTTATCGGCTTCATTGGCGTTTCCCCCCAATACGACGGTAATATTCAGCAATACAGTGAATATACTGCGTCAGGGGATCATCCGCACCTTGAGTTCGGGTATCCAACTCAATTTGGATACGCCTGGCATAATCGGTGGCTAAATATTCGTGGCGAAATGCCTGACGAAAACCGTTCAAGGAGGGAAACACTCCTTGGAACGACCACCAAAGTGCAGCGGGTCCCCGCATGCACGACGGTAGTACCTGCAAGAGGATATCCCCTTCGCTGTACCCCGTAACCGCCTGATACCGGTCGAGAGCCTCCAGGAACTCCAACGGAGACTTCTCGTCGGCCGAACCCATGTAGATCGGTGCTTCTACATTTAACTTAACCCTCGGGATTTGGGCAGCGCGTGCTCCCGCATCCCGGCTGGTCGCAAAACCGTCCAAGCCCTCGCCCAAAGCACGAGCTCTGACTTGCGCCATATCCTCCTGGGCTGGGTTTCCAGCACCAGTACCCCCTTCATTTCCCAAAACCATTCCGGACCTGGTTTTAATGTTTAAAACTTAAACCGCGACTCTACAATTCCTAGAGCCGCCTAACCCAAAAACCCCTCCGGAAAACCCACTGGAAAACAAAGGTAAACCCAATACACTAAAATAAAATTTACACTAACACTAAAAAATTTAACTAACCCATACCCAAAAATTACACTTAAATATTAAAATAACCTAAACTCTCGTACATTCAACAACTCAGGCCCCACGTTGGGCGCCATTTGTGAAGCCCAGAATTGTCGGCTTATATTTACCCCATGTACGAGAGACCAATATAAAATATAAAACAAAAACTTTATTTACCAGTTAGGCATAGTCGTAATAGAAAAATGAAAAAGATTGAATAAACTAAAACCCCTTTAAGAGAGGAAGAAGATGTCGAGTTCGTCCTTCGCTGGCTCCAGGAAAAAAGATCCCCTTTCGTCCCGCGGCACCCCTATTTATAGGGGTCCCCTCGGATGACGCCACCGTCCTCTAAACCGATTGGCTAGAGGAAAAAGCCCGCCAAGAAATCTAGACGGACCTTCGGAGGTGTTATAAAGCGTCACCGGCGACTTCACCCCGCTCTTAACCTTTTGGGTCAGAGGTCGCCGCTTTCGGAGAATTCCGAGAGAGAGACGACGCGGGCGAGGGTGAGTCGTCTTGGCCCTCCCTAGCAGCGTTCACCCAAAACAACGAGAGTTTTCTCCGAAGTAAAGGGAAAGGCGGCTAGGGACAAAGCCTACATTTGCGGTTGCAAATGCGGGCTTTACAGCATTGATAACGAAATAGCCAGATATAACAAAATTACAATTACATACAGGTCAAATCGCTAATTATTTTATTGCACAAATTCAATTTGCAACTAGATTTTGTATTATTTATGAATTATCTTTAAATTTGACTAGAATGCGGCTCCAGCTTTTTTCGTAATTTTCTATGTTTTAAATACTTCATTTTGTGTTTCGATATTTTAAATTGTTTGACTGTGTAAACTATTTAATTAGTAAAATGTGCATATCGTGGGCAGTGCTACGAAATCCAAGGAATCCAAATATGGTCTCCAAATTAAAATCGGGCTAGTGGTTGATTTTATAATCATGCGCAAAAAATAAGTGTTGACTTTAAAGTTTCCATTCGCGGATCTGTCCCGATCATGTCCACGTTAAGTTGACGTGACGCGGTTTCCCCTGTTTTGGGCTGCCTTAAAAAGCATCCTATACAATTCAGCGGGTTTTTAAGGCGGAGGGAAAAGTGAGCTCTAAATATACAGTGTTCAGCGATTTGGTATCTAGGTAAAAGATATTTGTATCTAAGGTTAAAGTATCTAGCGTATCTATTGATTGTTAGTGGAAAAATACTTTTATCTAGTTCAGCTATAATTATCTAAACGTGCTATACTGTTTATCTTCTCATACGTATTCGAGAGTTATATTTGCGTATTGGATATTTCCTCGAACACCTATTATCTTAAAATATAGTACCCAGTAAAAAGTGATTTTATCTAAAGGTAAAAATATCTCTATCTAGATACAGTTTAGATATACATAACGACTCCTATGTATTGTGAGTAGCGACACGAAATTTAACAGAACATTTCAAAGAAGAGCAGGCATAGACCGAATATCAACAAAGCTAACTCAAGACGTTAAATCGACCGATAGTTAGATTCAGAAAGCCAGTGGGTTAAAATTTGCGTGAAGTGAAGTCCAACTTCCCCCTTCAGGCCCACCATTAGAGAGTGCGGGGCCCTAAGTAGTGAGAAGGGGCCCCTTCTCTCAACGCAATTTGAGGAAAAAAGAGGGGGCGCACCAATAAGTGCCGCTAAGTACGGGGGGGAAACAAAAAACCCCGCTAAGTGGGGGAAACAAAAACCCACGCTAACAAGGAGACTACCCGTGGTGGTTATCACCGATTTTGTTGAAACTCGCGGGTTAGGTAGACCTTATAGTAGTATGAAAATTCGCAAAGGGAAAAGTTGCAATGGGCTTTAGTTTTCTAGCTATGGCACCCGAAAATATTTTTGATCTCTCAAAACAAAAAAATCTCCATTTAATAAAGCATGGGATTTTCTCGGTTTCACTTACTTAAAAATTTTGAAAAAATTAAATATTCAAAACTTACCCAAAAAGATGAATTCGACCTATTTTGGGTAAAATTGATCAAGGATTTTGGGTAAAATTGATAAATTTTGGTTAAATTTTAACCAAATTTGGGTAACCCAGAAAATCCCATGCTTTTTTAAATGGAGAGATCAAAAACATTTTCGGTTGCCATGGGAAAACTAAAGCCCATTCCAACTTTTCCCTTTGCGAGTTTTCATACTACCATAAGGTCTACCTAACCCCCGAGTTTGAATAAAATCGGTGATAACCACCACGGGTAGTCTCCTTGTAAGTGCGGGATACCAATAAGTGTCGCTAACGGCGGGATCCCAAAACATGGCGTAGACCAGGGGTGTTCCGGGTCCAGACTTCCTCCACACCCCTTGACGGATTTGTGCTGGTCCCCAATAAGTGCCGCTGAGTGCGGGGCTCTAGGCGGTCGCCTTTGTCGCCATGCCGTAGCGCCGACCTTACTTCTCCTACGTCATATCGTCAACTGCTTCGTCGTCTTCCTTTATTATAGGATAGTAGCGAAAAATGGAGAAACACTGAACTCAGCGGTAGTCAGCATACTTTCCGTATTAATAGTACCGACACATTTATACGAAATACTAATTAAATTACATTGATCACGCAAACGATGATGTCCGTCATGTTAAGAGTAGGTGTTTCTTTTAAAGTCTGACCAGGGGCGGATTGGGCCGGTGGGCTGGTGAGCGTTGTCTCACGAGGGTCGCTTGAAAAGTGATTTTTGGGAGGGGGGCCGCAAGCCTATAGTACCCACTTTACGAAAAAGGTGCCTGTCCGCCCCTGAGTCTTACTCTTGCGCTACAAACGTTAATAATGCTCAGTGTTTATCTCAGAAACATTTCCTCAGGGGAAGGCTCAGGGTGGTTTTTACCAGACAAACGTGTGTGTTGTAACAATTAAATACTTGAAATTTATTAATGCCCCATTAATTCTTGATATATATTTTCTAAGGTCATTTTATATTTTGCTAAGTTGTTAGTACGCTATTGTTAAAAGCGGAAATTGGCTGGTTTCCCCGAAATTCGTTGGTTCCCACAAATTTCCTGCGGCTCTCCCAAATACGCTGGTCCGCGAAAACTTTCCAATGGTGTCGAAATGCGCACCTGGACGCTCGAAAACGTTTCCGTGGGTTTTTTTCCAAGAAGAGCATGTTTTCTCTGTTTCCCGCTAACGGACGATAATTTTTGTCCGCTCTTGAGGATATACCGGCTTTTGGACTCTGTCCGAGTAGTTCTCCTTTTCTCTAGCCCTTCGAGACTCAGTTTTTTAAAAGATAGAGTTTGTAAGTCACGAGTACCCGAAAAACTACGCGAAGTGCCGCAACCAAAATGGAGGCTAACGCCTAGAACAACGACGTACGGGATTGTGACCGTTCCGAGATCCACCGTGGAAGTGATCCGCTCTACCCTAAAGATAATGTGCGTTGCCTGTATCAAGTTCGATGTCGTCGACTGAAAATAGTTTTCGCTAAATTCATCTTGTACGGTACCGCGTAAAACTTTTAAATATGCCACTTTTGGTAGGGAACCAGCCACCGCGAAATGTTTTAGTGTAATTAGTTTTTAGGTTAGCTTATCAGTGTGTTAGGTTATTTTGTGATGATGATAAATTTGTTAGTGAATTTTTAATAATAAATATATTACTGCCGATACCAACTCGTATTCATTTTTACTTATTTCCAATGAAGACACTAAACACTTAAATCAACTTTTATTTTCCCCTAGACAACTGATTTATTTTTTTAACTATTATGCTTCCCCTAATTAACTACTCTTGTATATCAAGTTAAAATTTGTAAAACATATTAAATTGCATTACCTGAAAGCCTCTATGCCAAGCTTCTACTTGATTGTTCGTTCTCGGGAGACCCCGTAGAACTCGTTCGTGGACACTCCATAGTTCCAAAGGAAACAATGCGCTCCGCCTTTTATTTCTTCGACACCGCCCCAAGAAAGTGTCTTCGTTTCTAATAGTCTACTCATTTCAAGATTCTTTACATAACCTTTTTTCTAAGCGACATTTTCTTATATGTATTTATCAATTTTTTGTTAGCGACGACCTTTGAATGAAAAACTATTTAAAAGCGACGACTTGTCCATCTTATGAACTCTCTTTTTTTTTTAGATACACACACATCGGTGTCGACCCGAGGCCTTAGACACCAGCACACACACAATAACTGATTAATCAGGGCGAGGTATGTGTAACGGCCACGCCAACGGGGGGATACGTGGGGACAGGGGTGGGGACACCCGTGGCGGAAGTATTCCGACCACCCGTTGGGGGATTGGTGGTCGTCCTCACACGGCCATCCACAGGAGTGAGCCACTACTCCCGGCTTATGAACTCTCTTAGGGTACCAGATGTCCGGCGACAACTTGTCCCAGACGACCACTAGGCCAGCGACGACAAGGCCGGCGACCACTCGACCGGCGACCACTTGCCCAGCGACCAGTTGGCATGATCCCATAAAGTGTATCAGTGTGATGTCCATTGGCAAGCTCTTAACGCCCGGGCGGTAGACATTCCCCCCGGAGAGATGTCTGAAAGACCCCCAGTTAATGCTTATTCAAACAAAAAATATAACTACGTTCGTTTTCACTCTTTGTAAATGGTATATCTTTTTATCGATGTATTAAAATATAACTACCAAAACAAGAAATATAAAGATAAGGAACGTCGCAGATAAAGCCCCTCAAAGAAAAATAGATACCAAAGGGCAATAATTTAGATTGCCGCGGAGTATAATACCTGGAATAGGCAAGTCCTCTTTCGCGGACTTTCGTTTTGAATGCGTTAGGGTTCCCTAATTTCTGGTTCAATTTGCTAGTGAGACCATGGACTGTATTATAGCTAAAGTCACTATACTATATTTTTGGCTAAATTTACCGATCCTTCTGGAGCTATAAATATCCTGAAGGGGCGCCGAGCACAACAGTAAACGGACTCCACAAATTCAAGGGAAGTGAAAGTTGAGAGAAGGTGTTTTATGAAACATTACGTACATGTGTTTAAGATTTTATTTTAAATTTGTAAAACCATGAGGCCATTGTTTTAATAAAAGTGATTTATTTTAACTTATGCAAACCGATTTTATATCTTGACTACCAAATTAGCATCTAAATATTTTAAATTTCACGACCCTATAAAATTATATTTACAAATTAATTAATCGGTTATAAATTATAAATTATTTACTTTTAAAACGAACAATATACAAAAACTTAAATTTCAAAAATTCGGTTTTAAATGGACGGTTAGAACGTTTAGCGGTTTTGCCTCTATTAAACTTTTTCAATAACTTGCGAAAAACTTTAAAATATACTCTGACTAGGATTAAGAGTACAGTAACACACCGTAGTATTATTTTATTGAACATAAACGTTTTCTTTATATTTTTAAAAACCATTTAAAAAATTAGCACAGAATTATTGGAATATAATCTCTCAATAGCGTATTTATTTTAAACTTTAGGAATAACAGTAATTTGATCGAAGGAACTACTCGATGACAAGAAGTGTCAAATTTCTACAACGTACTGTTTTCTGTTGAGATAGTGGAATTCTCCTTCATTTGTCACTTACAAAAAGGCACAGTTATCATAGACGTCAAAGTTCCTACAACGAGATAAATTGTAAGACGTCAACCAAATATTATATGATAATGCAATCGAACTAACATGTAAGTTCCTATTGGAAGCAAATAATTCAAGTTAAGCATTAAAGTATTAACAATCTGTGTTATCTTATTCAATACAATCTATTTAGAGCCAAAAAGATAAATATGAAGGCGATTTAATTAGTTTAATTCTAAAATTGTGTTAAATATTGTAGCTAGCTGTCCACAAAACTAAGATAAATATTCCATTTAATTCTTCAGGAAGCAACTCGCAGAGTGTTCACCAAAATTTGGTTAGTTGCATTTTCACGAGCTATTTGAAACATAAGGAATTTTTTAACCTTTTAGGCTTTTACTCGGATTAGAATATAAGTGCTGAAAACATCAGCTCTTAAAACGTGGCACGGGAATTGTTTGATCATAGCAGAGATAATATAAACCTAGATTTGAAATAACAGCCTCGCGCGTAGTCAACTGTATTTAACCACTTCCTACCGGAACTCAGAAAAAAGAGGTCCATAGTTACCATTGTAACTAAAGACGGCCAACTATGTCATCAAATAAAAAGCACAATAAGAACTAAAATGGAACTAGTAGCCAAGCATCTTCTATATTTTCTAAGGTTTTTAAACCAGCTTAAAGAAGCACACGGAGTTATCTCACCAAAGATAATTAATTAAATGAACGTTCAATATTTCTTTTATTTTTAGGCTTCTTTTAATCAATAACTTAGTAAATTAAATACCACTTTAGTTTGAAAACCAATCAGAATTTCTGAAATTCTTATTTGTTAAAAGTCCAGAGTTTAATATTCATGGGGTATATGTATTCATCTGAATAATATTGCACCCATTTGGTTTTCATACAGGTTCCACAACCATGATTGACAAAGTACTAACTCTAGGTATTCTAACGATTGTCCTGATATTTGAGCGCTGTAATGGAGAAGAAGTAAGATTAAGCTCGAGAAGAACTCCGTACTTCCTTAGCGCCACTTGGATTATTGAGAACTTCCTCGAACTGCCGTACTCCGAGTATGCCCGATCGGTCCAAAGCGCCAGATTTCCATCAACCAAAAAATCTGGAATAATCCCATGGTTTTTTACCATAGCTCCAGCTGGAAAGTACGACGGAATTATATCTTTAAACATTATTATGGATAAATTAGTCGCGCCTTCCAACGTGTTACAAATTTTCGCTTCTTCCGAATGCTCAATAATTGACGCCGAAGGGAAGAAACGCAGCACTGTTTTTGGAGATAGAAAGAGTGTAATAGTCGATTACCGGGACGGCATCAGTGGCTGGAGATTTAACTTGGCCAAACAGAAAGATTTACTGAATCAATCAGCTGAGATTCTGCCCGGAGGAGATCTCACTGTACGCTGCGAAATAAACGGGTTCTTGTTTTGCAATGAAACCACAAAAACAGATTTAAATACATTAATTCCATTTAAAACCTGGGTTTCGTGCGATCGAATACTTTCTGAGTTTGACTCCATAATACGTACTTTGTTAGACCAATCATCGGTGAAAGATTTCAACTGCAAGGAGCGAGTGTTTGCCGTTTTCCAACACCTGCTCAATTCTCCCAACGACGTTAACGGAAAGAACTGTTTAAATAATTTTTGCGGCATTCTTCACAGTTATGTAAACACTTGCAATTAAAATCAATTTTATTATTTACAAAATATTTCGACCTTTTTGTAGCAAATCATTCAAAACTTCATTTTAAAGTCAATATACTAGTTCTTTTAAAGTACATATAGAATAAAAAATATTAATAAAAAATATACGCCCTGTCTATTTACCCCCGATTTTCGGTGGTAAATAGCCTGTATCTATTTACCACCGAAAATAGGGGGTAAATAGCGGCACCGCGCGGCCATTGCTATTTGCCACCGAAAGTCGGGGTAAATAGTCTCGATCGCGCGATTACGACTATTGGCCACCGAAAGGGAATTTCGGTGACAAATAGCAACCGCCGCGCGATCGAGTCTATTTGCCACCGAAAATCGGGGGTGTTTGATTTTCGGTGGCAAATAGCGTAGCCGCGCGGCCGAAGCTATTTCCCACCGACACGAACCGAGCCCCGACTTTCGGTGGCAAATAGTCTCACCAATGATGGAGGCTATTTTCCACCCTAAATATGAAGTTTTCCGTTTCGGTGGTAAAAAGTCTTCCCCGCGCGTATCGTACTATTTGCCACCGAAAGTCGGGCTTACATTTTAATGCTAAATACAGAAATCCGCTTTAATAATACGATTATTATTAATTTCAGTTTATTTTATATGTATGGTATTTTTAATATCTGGCTACTAGTAGCGTCAATTAATATGGAAATTAAAGTAGGGGTCGTCTCTAAAGAAAAACATGCTTCATGCTATTTTTAAATATTAACAAACATGGACCTTGTTTCTATAATACGCGAGATTTTTAAAGGTTTATCATTAGTAAGTGTCCGTTTTTCAGGGGCTGTTCATATAGACCAAAAGGTTACCATATATGTTTGATAAAATTATCTATATCAGCTTATTTTATTTTGAAATAAATGTTTTGAAGGTGGGAATTCTTCATTTTCTTATGTAGTCAAGTCGGGGTACTTTTTAAAGACTTAGTTGTTGCTGTTAGTAGTATCTGTTATCCATAAGAAAGGGTTTGATCGAAATCTGAAAATTGATAATCAAAAATTTAACCGATCAAATCTTGATTAAAATTCGATGAACTTTGGTTTATATTATAAACTTTTCATCACGGCTTGGTTCGTCGATTTAAAAAAAACACATATTTTGCGTACGAGTATTTATTTAGAAATGTAGGGGTTGTTCATATAGAACGAAATGTTACTTTATGTATTATTTTTAATCAATTATCGATTAATTAACATTATTCATTTTAGCTTATTCAAATGTTTCTTGAAATATCAGATTTGGGCGCTTAACTAAATGATCAATTAGGGGTCGTCTATAAATTTTTCTTACTTTGTACTTGTATTCGTAATATTATATTTCCGAGCTTACGTAAGCGTTTATTTGGCTTTGTTCGGATTGCCGTCTTATTTCACGATACACACAGGGGTTTTCCATACAAACCAAAAAGGTAAAATGTACATATTTTAACATTATTTTCTTTAATTGTCTGCCAGTTGGTCATTTTAGGTAATCCAGTAACAATATCTATAATATATTTCTCAGTTTGTCCTGTATGTTTGTATGTTTGTATGGATGGATGTATGTATGTCTGTCCCTTTAATAACTTGAAAATGCTGCTAGGTAGCATGCTGAAATTTTCTACACGTTCCTGACATACTTTTTCCAAATCAACGCCACTCTTATGAACTTGCTGTCACCTTCTTTGCCCCCAAGTGACTTCCTTGCGACTAAAGTATTGTTTAGGTTAGGTGAGGTGATAGTTGATAGATGATAGGTACGGTGAGTGGTAAAAGGTAATAGATGAGGTACAGGTGATAGCAAAAGTAAGTATGAGAAGCGGCCCTCTTCTAGATTTTGGAGAGGCGTCTAATTTCAAATTTGTTCATTCTGGTATAATCAATAGCAAATAAAGTTTCATTGGATTTTATAGCAAGATAGATAGAGCCAAACTAAATAGAACTACTTTCTTATTTTAAATTTTCATTTTTAAAACGGTTTTACTGGTGTCAATGGACGTCTTGCAGTAGCCAAAGATAGAAAAGTCCACTTATTCTATTTACGTCTGGTGAAGTGAAAGCTGATAAGTGTGAAGTATCAGGTTATAGGTAATACATGCGAGTTAGTGAGGTAAAATGAGGTGAGGTAATAAGTGATAGGTGATATTGTGAGGTGGTAGGTTTGAGATGTGAGGGGATGTGATAGTGAGGTATTTTTAGATGTTAAATAGGTATGTTTTTTTTTAATCTAAAGCGTGTGTTTTTTTGCCATATAAATAACCATTTTAGTTTTTATTCCATACTCCCCGCACAGCCCGGACGACTCTTAAGGGGCCCTTCTTCATTCTCTAGCCAAGGGACCCAAAAGGAGCCAGTACCAACATGTTTCCATTACGCGAAACTCTCGACGGGGCAAAAGCTGGTAAAAAAGGCTTCTCTTTTGTAAAGAAGGCTATTTTACTAGGGTAGGAATCAAGTGCGGAAGGCCACGGGAAAGTTGGTTAAATCCTACGGGGTCGCGAAAAATATTAGTAAAAGAACGAGTTGGGGTCAGTGAGGCTCAGATGTTCAACTGACTTATAAGGCCGCCACTCCGTCCCTGGTGGCAAATCACGTGTATAAGTGAGGGACATTTCATAACACAAGTTGCGGCTCCACCAATAAAAGGAAAAAACCTATACCCTTAATATTTCCTTCCGTCTAGTAAATAGTCCACCCATATTGTGTTTTTACCCGGAAAATTCTATATGTTTTTTGGGGTGTTGAATCCGAATCTGAAGTTTCCTAATAAAATTTCGTGACACAACATTGAAAAAAAATTAAAAACGTAAAAAACCCATTTGCAAATTGGCATTTTTAGGCTTAGAAATGTTGAAAGTATGACCTTGCGCATCTTCCATTTGCGATTAAAAACCGAATATTTTCCAGATTTGCTCTTCGTTTCGTAATTTAAAAAATTGCAACGAAGACTTGGAAATGTTTCACATGTCCAGTCAATACTATTTTGAGAAAATTTAAGTTTCGAAATTTGTTTAAACATTTTATTTATCTAGCCCAAAAACCGCCCAAAATCTTGGCTAGATTTTGGCTATATTAAAGAAATTGTTTTATCATAGGTAAACATCCATAGTTTCCGAACCAACAGAGATCGCAACGATTTGGCACCGTTATTACATTAAATGACTTTTTGTCAACCCACAGTGATAAGATCTACGCAATTGGCTTGCAACGTTTGGAGAAAAATCCAGTCCAAGATGGCTGATTTTGTGCATTTTGAGATGGTTTTCATTCCGATCTTTATTAATATGCGGGACATCGCCATCCAAAAAATACTACGTGATATGAATAGCTTAGTCTAAACAATGTAAAAGTCAACATGGTCCAAGACTCAATAGGAAGCTAACTTGGCCACTAGGGGTTGCAAGAAAAAATATTTAGATTTGACAAATCCAGGTATTCTTAATAAACGAAATATGTAAAAATATTTTTATATGCACTCTCTGGAATTGTGGCCAAAAAATCGGGCTTTTGGAACACTGCTTATTTTAGGTATTTAATGAAAATGTTATAAATGTAACACAGGGCTTTCCAGTGTGAAAGCTCAAATTCAGAGGCCCGGTGAAAACACGCCAAAAACGGGTTAAGGGGGCCGCTATGGCCTTGAGCTTTGCCAGCACTTATATCCTATACTTTTAGCTACAAGGGCCCAAGCCCGAGGGCGTAGTTTCTAAAATCGATTAACTTATTTCCGAAATCATGGGTTATCACGCGGAATTTAAAAATATTTTGAGAAAAATCCAGAATTAACCGGTAATCACAAGAATTCTTTGGTAATAAAAAATAATTTAAAAACAATCACTAGAAAAATTCGGAAATAATAACATTTTAGGACTCGACAATTTTTTTAATAAAAATATTATATTACTTTTATCCTTTGTTCACGGGTTATTTCATCCTAAACCTATTTATTTTATTCCACCTAAAATGTGCGTTGGAGAGAAAACGTAATTGGCACCAAACTATAGACCACGATTGTAATGAAATTACATATCTTGACCCGTTGCAAAACTAGGAATTTTTCAGGGCCCGTTATGCAACTTGATAATTTCCAGGGCCCGTTACCCAACTAGATAATTTCAAGGGCGTTACATTAAATTATTTTTAGGGAACGTTACGCAACTATAGTTGAGGTTAAGGGGCCGTCCGTGAATAAATTATTTGTTGGCCTCAACGATTCTTGGGCCAGAAACCAGGTTTGATAATTTCTGATGTTTAGGGCCGATAAATTAACCCAATGAACTTTAGGGCCCGAATCTATGCCCAATAATGTTTATGATCCGATACCAGGTATTATTATGTGTATTGCCCGAAACGAGGTCCGATAATATCTAGGGCCCGAAACGACACCCAATAATGTCTAGGGCCTGAAACGTGGCCGGATGATGTCTGTGGCCTGATACAAGGCCCGATAATGTCTAGGGCCCGAAACGAGACCCTTTGATGTCAATGACCCGTAGCAAGGCCCGAAAGTAGGCCAGATAATATCTAGGGACCGTAACGATGCCAGATGATGTTTAGGGCCCGAAAATGAGGCCCGACTATGCCAAGGGCACGAGACGAGGCCGAATTATGGCTAGGGCACGAAACGAGGCCCGAATACGTTTAGAACGTGAAAGTAGGTCCGATAATGTTTCGGACCCGTAATGAGGCCAGATGATATATAAGGCTCGTAATGAAGTCCTTTGACGTCTCAAGAAGAGACAATGATTTCTAGCCTCGATTATTTCTAGGGCCTGCAACGTTGCCCGATGATTTCTACTGAAAAGTTATCAGTAGGAATATTTCAGAAATAAAAATATCTCGAAATCATAGAATTCAAAGAATTAAAGGGAATATAACCTTAAGTCGTTTTTAAAGCTAACAATTTCAGCAAGATTTTACTCACTAGCGCGAAAAATATATAAAGCCCTAGAAGGTCGCGGGTAATGTTCGAAGTGTTGGTATGCCACACCAAATACCTGAGGCTCTGTTCCCTTTAAAAAAAATATTCAGTAATCAAAAGAAATAACAAATATTTAGTAGAGTTCACTAGGTGACTAAAGCCTTGTTTAAGTAGAAATCTTTACGAGTATCCATTTGCGGATATAACGGATACGCGAAACAACGAAAACAAACATTTTGTATTTAGACAATACTCAAATACTGTAAAGCACATTTTAGTCCATAGGCGTGTGCCCGGGTAATGCCGGGTGCGCCGGGGCCCGTCATGAACAATATTTAAGGGGAGCAAAGTTAGAGTAAACTAGGGCCCCAAAAATGGGGAAAAGGTCGAAAAAAACGTGAAATTTAAATTAAAATTATGCTTGGAATTTTTCGTTGTCTACTCGGGCCACATTTACTCTGGTCACTTCGCGCCTCTATTTTAGTCCTTTTCAAACACATTCCTGTTTTCGTCGTGCTTTAGTGTGTTAAAATTGTATCGGAAATGTGTTCTTTTTCATTATCCCTCGAAATGAAGGCGAGCTTAAAGGATTTTGTAGAATCTTTTATCGTGAACGTCTAGGTATCTCCGACTTTGTCGTTGAAACTTCTAGAGCGCTCTTCTTAACCTCTCTAATATTCTGCTTCAAGCTTCTGAGTCTTAGCGAGTTTTAAAGCTTGATTAATATATACTTATCCATGTTATGATTATTACCTTAGTCAATCGTAAGCTTAGTTTAACGATTTGTATTTAAAGTTTTGAATTATTTGCAATCCAATTTGTAGTATAAAACCAAGAGAAGGAAGCGAAGTACGATTTGGCCCACTTTTGCCAACAGGCAAACCGTAAAAGAAAATAATATTAAAATAAATAGATTATCCTTTTCTGTCTGCATACATGACCAGAGTATGTATCGTTAAATAAAACGACAATGCGAACAAAACCAAATAAATGCTTACGTAAGCTCGGAAATATAACATTTGAAAGGTGATACAAATACAAAGTAAGAACTCTTTATAGACGACCCCTAATTGATCATTTAATTAACAAAAACTCCAGTAAGCTAAAATGAATAACGTTTGTTAATTGAAAATTAATTGATATATATATTTATATAGTAACATTTCGTTATATATGAACAACAACTACATTTTTAGATAAATACCCGTACGCAAAATGCGTTTTTTTTTAATCGACTTTCAAAGCCATGATGAAAAGTTTAACTAAAATGACCAACAGGCAGACAATTAAAGAAAATAATGTTAAAATAGGTACATTTTGCCTTTTTGGTTTGTATGGAAAACCCCTGTGTGTATCGTGAAATAAGACGGCCATCCGAACAAAGCCAAATAAACGCTTACGTAAGCTCGGAAATATAATATTACGAATACAAGTACATAGTAAGAAAAATTTATAGACGACCCCTAATTGATCATTTAGTTAAGCGCCCAAATCTGATATTTCAAGAAACATTTGAATAAGCTAAAATGAATAATGTTAATTAATCGATAATTGATTAAAAATAATACATAAAGTAACATTTCGTTCTATATGAACAACCCCTACATTTCTAAATAAGTACTCGTACGCAAAATATGTGTTTTTTTTTAAATCGACGAACCAAGCCGTGATGAAAAGTTTATAATATAAACCAAAGTTCATCGAATTTTAATCAAGATTTGATCGGTTAAATTTTTGATTATCAATTTTCAGATTTCGATCAAACCCTTTCTTATGGATAACAGATACTACTAACAGCAACAACTAAGTCTTTAAAAAGTACCCCGACTTGACTACATAAGAAAATGAAGAATTCCCACCTTCAAAACATTTATTTCAAAATAAAATAAGCTGATATAGATAATTTTATCAAACATATATGGTAACCTTTTGGTCTATATGAACAGCCCCTGAAAAACGGACACTTACTAATGATAAACCTTTAAAAATCTCGCGTATTATAGAAACAAGGTCCATGTTTGTTAATATTTAAAAATAGCATGAAGCATGTTTTTCTTTAGAGACGACCCCTACTTTAATTTCCATATTAATTGACGCTACTAGTAGCCAGATATTAAAAATACCATACATATAAAATAAACTGAAATTAATAATAATCGTATTATTAAAGCGGATTTCTGTATTTAGCATTAAAATGTAAGCCCGACTTTCGGTGGCAAATAGCACGATACGCGCGGGGAAGACTTTTTACCACCGAAACGGAAAACTTCATATTTAGGGTGGAAAATAGCCTCCATCATTGGTGAGACTATTTGCCACCGAAAGTCGGGGCTCGGTTCGTGTCGGTGGGAAATAGCTTCGGCCGCGCGGCTACGCTATTTGCCACCGAAAATCAAACACCCCCGATTTTCGGTGGCAAATAGACTCGATCGCGCGGCGGTTGCTATTTGTCACCGAAATTCCCTTTTGGTGGCAAATAGTCGTAATCGCGCGATCGAGACTATTTACCCCGACTTTCGGTGGCAAATAGCAATGGCCGCTCGGTGGCGCTATTTACCCCCTATTTTAGGTGGTAAATAGATACAGGCTATTTACCACCGAAAATCGGGGTAAATAGACAGGGCGTATATTTTTTATTAATATTTTTTATTCTATATGTACTTTAAAAGAACTAGTATATTGACTTTAAAATGAAGTTTTGAATGATTTGCTACAAAAAGGTCGAAATATTTTGAAAATAATAAAATTGATTTTAATTGCAAGTGTTGCCATAACTGTGAAGAATGCCGCAAAAATTATTTAAACAGTTCTTTCCGTTTTTAACGTCGTTGGGAGAATTGAGCAGGTGTTGGAAAACGGCAAACACTCGCTCCTTGCAGTTGAAATCTTTCACCGATGATTGGTCTAACAAAGAACGTATTATGGAGTCAAACTCAGAAAGTATTCGATCACACGAAACCCAGTTTTGAAATGGGATTAATGTATTTAAATCTGTTTTTATGGTTTCATTGCAAAACAAGAACCCGTTTATTTCGCAACGTACAGTGAGGTCTCCTCGGGGCAGAATCTCAGCTGATTGATTCAGTAAATCTTCCGGTTTGGCCAAGTTAAATCTCCAGCCACTGATGCCGTCCCGGTAATCGACTATTACACTCTTTCTATCTCCAAAAACAGTGCTGCGTTTCTTCCCTTCGACGTCAATTATTGAGCATTCGGAAGAAGCGAAAATTTGTAACACGTTGGAAGGCGCGACTAATTTATCCATAATAACGTTTAAAGATATAATTCCATCGTTGTACTTTCCGGCGGGAGTAATGGTAAAAAACCATGGGATTATTCCAGATTTTCTGGTTGATGGAAATCTGGCGCTTTGGACCGATCGGTCATACTCGGAGTACGGCAGTTCGAGGTAGTTATCAATAATCCAAGTGGCACTAAGGAAGTACGGAGTTCTTCTCGAGCTTAATCTTACTTCTTCTCCATTACAGCGCTCAAATATCAGGACAATCGTTAGAATACCTAAAGTTAGTACTTTCTCAATCATGGTTGTGGAACCTGTATGAAAACCAAATGGGTGCAATATTATTCAGATGAATACATATACCCTATGAATATTCTACTCTGGACTAGTAAAAGCCTAAAAGGTTAAAAAATTCCTTACGTTTCAAATAACTCGTGAAAATGCAACTAAACAAAGGACCCCGCACATTTAACATTAGGAATGGCTCTCGTTTAATTTTTCTAAAATTTGGGTGCAATATAGTTTTCGTCATGCTGAACACTGTTTCAATGAGACGAAACGCTGTAAAATGTACGGTTCGGTCACTAGAGGGCTTCGAAAGTCGAGAAATCGGAACAGTATTTGTGGGATTTTATTCTTGAAAATAGGAATAGTTAGCAATGGTGATACCAAAAATATCAGTCTTGCGGTAAAAATTCAAACAGGTGGCGCTTTTTCGTTCCCTTCTCAATAAAAATATTGGCTTAAATCGGGGGTAAATAGCCTGTATCTATTTACCACCGAAAATCGGGGGTAATTAGCGCAACCGCGCGGTCATTGCTATTTGCCACCGAAAGTCGGGGGTAAATAGTCTCGATCGCGCGGCTTCGACTATTTGCCACCGAAAGGGAATTACGGTGGCATATAGCAACCGCCGCGCGATCGAGTCTATTTGCCACCGAAAATCGGGGGTAATTGATTTTCGGTGGCAAATAGCGTAGCCGCGCGGCCAAAGCTATTTCCCACCGACACGAACCGAGCCCCGACTTTCGTTGGCAAATAGTCTCACCAATGATGGAGGCTATTTTCCACCCTAAATATGAAGTTTTTCGTTTCGGTGGTAAAAAGTCTTTGCCGCGCGTATCGTGCTATTTGCCACCGAATGTCGGGCTTACATTTTAATGCTTAATACAGAAATCCACTTTAAATCATGGGTTATCACGCGGAATTTAAAAATATTTTGAGAAAAATCCAGAATTCACCAGTAATCATAAGAATTCTTTGGTAATAAAAAATAATTTACCAACAATAACAGGAAAACAATAGTAATCTGCCGGGAGTAGTGGCGTACTCCTGTAATCCCAAGCGGCTGGGAAGCAGAGTTTGTGAATGGCTGTTTGAGGAAGACCACCAATACCCCAACGGGTGGTCGGAATACTTCCGCCGCGGTTGTCCCCACCCCTGTCTTCACGTATCCCCCCCCCCTGTCTCCACGTATCCCCCCGTTGGCGTGGCCTTTACACATATCTCGCCCTGATTAATCAAATGGACGAAAGTACTGAATTTGTCCCACACGTCACAATCCCAAAATATACACTAACAATTTGTAAGTAAAGTAGTTTAAGAACCATTTATTTGTAAAGAAAATATTAAAGATACAATTTGAATAAAGTAGCGCTCGCGAAAAATTGAAACTGAAAAATAAACTACTGTAAAAGAAAATATACTCGTGCCTTTGAAAGGAATAAAAACAGCACTGTCGTTAAGCGAATCACTCGCATTGAATATTGAAAAATTAATAAATAAATAAATTATTTCGCAAAAAAAATTACAGAATTTTCTGATATTAAATAATTTAGAGGCCCAGATATTAAATTTGGAGGCCCCTTAAGACGACTTTTGGAGGCCCCTACCAAAATTTCAAGTAGCCCCAGGCCTACCCCGGCCGGTTGCTGGCGCCGCTACTGGTTGTAGGGACTTTGACGTCAATGATAACTGTGCCTTTTTGTAAGTGACAAATGAAGGAGAATTCCACTATCTCAACAGAAAACAATACGTTGTAGAAATTTGACACTTCTTGTCATCGAGTAGTTCCTTCGGTCAAATTACTGTTATTCCTAAAGTTTAAAATAAATACGCTATCGAGAGATTATATTCCAATAATTCTGTGCTAATTTTTTAAATGGTTTTTAAAGATATAAAGAAAACGTTTGTGTTCAATAAAATAATATTACGGTGTGTTACTGTACTCTTAATCCTAGTCAGAGTATATTTTAAAGTTTTTCGCAAGTTATTTAAAAAAATTTAATAGAGGCAGAACCGCTAAACGTTATAACCGTCGATTTAAAACCGAATTTTTGAAATTTAAGTTTTTGTATATTGTTCGTTTTAAAAGTAAATAATTTATAATTAAAAACCAATTAATTAATTTGTAAATATAATTTTATAGGGTCGTGGAATTTAAAATATTTAGATGCTAATTTTGTAGTCAAGATATAAAATCGGTTTACATAAGTTAAAGTTAAATCACTTTAATAAAACACCGGACTCATTGCTTTACAAATTTAATATAAAATCTTAAACACATGTACGTATTGTTTCATGAAACACC